>NC_088101.1:7742153-8047153 GCF_036370855.1 Dromaius novaehollandiae
GTCTTTCCTTTCTGAAACCAACAGAGGAAAAACAATTTTGCAGTTTCTCATGAAAGTTCTTATAAGGTTCCCACTGACACTTGTGCAAACAGGTACCATTCCTGGAGCAAACTGCGTCCCTCTGAACACATCCAGGCTCAGGGTCAGGGGACCTCCTCAGTCCAAACACCAACGCTGTCGGCACGTGCCAGAGACAGCAGTCTCGGCAGCAACACCGCTTCTCCTCCAGCACGTGGGCAGACGCTCACGCGCAGTGCTGGCTTCACCTCCCCAAAACAGACCAGAACTGCTGAGCAGGAGCAGGGGGGACGCGGTTCTCCTCCGCGCTATGCTCAGCCCTTCATGCAGGGCTGGAGGCAAAGACAATCTCACCCCTCGTTACTTTTTCAGTTGTATTTTCCTCTCGTTTTCCCGCCCGTCAAACTTACAGCCCATGAAGGAGTCGAGGCCCCTCCAAGGTTGTGTCCTTACAGCTATGCCCACTTCAGCACACTCACTGAGCAGGTTTCATCCGGGGAAGTCACAGAAAATCCTTCTGTTTGACACCTATTTGGTTACAAGGAAAGATCTCTTGCTTTTGGTGGCTGTTTGTCCAGAGAGTTCCTTTGTCATTTACTTTGTCAGTGCAATATACTTCCTGAGCTCTGCTTTCCTGGCAGCAGAACAGAAAGAGCTTGCAGTCAATGCATTAGCATGTAACATTATATTCATAATAAGATCCACCACTTTACAAGAACTAACAAACATTGCCACTGTATTATGCTGCAAGCAAAAGATAAGAGGAGAAAATGTACTAAGCATATTCCATGTTACATATCTGCCAATGCTAACTTTATTGTATACGGCCATTGTAACCTTGCTTTCAACTCTACTGAAACAGCTCATAAAATCTGCCTCAGCCTTCCAGCACTGGCTGCTCAGAGACACAGCACTAACATTTAATTAAATGGATACCTTGTAAGAAAAGCACAGTGAAGGACAACAGCTACACTTCCACTTACAGCAGTACCATATAACTCGCTCGCTTGCACACAAACGTATCCGCTGTTCCAGCTTTATGAGGAGGGTATAACGGCACATAATCAACATACCCCAGGCCCTGAACTAACAAGGTATGTCTGTTCAACACCCGTTCTCAAAAAAGAAAGCATTCCATGGGGGCGAGAGCTTAACTGGAAAAAAAAAGTCAAATAAAACTAAGAAAAATCTTAGCATGTTAATGCTCTCTTTTTTCCAAAGTGAGCAATTATTTTTCTTTTCTTTTTCCACTTCAGGTTGAGGAGGTATTTTCTCTGAATTGTGTTTTCTAGGTGTTTATTTTAAAAGAATATTGCCAGAGAACAGAGCTGATCAGGTCGGGAAGAAGAGAACTGCATGCGAACAGACAAATGTGGGGGAATGACATGGAGAAAAAGAAGTGGCGATGAGGGGGGAGAGAAGAAAGCACATGAATGTTGTTTCCCTATGAACTCTCCTCTGTAATGTTAGTGCCTGATCCTGGGTTTTAAAAGGAAAGACTCAGTCTACAGTCAAAATTCAGCAGCGCCCACTTGACTGGTAAGAGCAAACTTAGACTCTGACAATTACTAAATAAGAACATAATTAATTATTTCTTCAACTGAATAGTCCCGAATCCTACCACAAATCAATCAGCTCTTCTAGCCTAAGAAGCTCTGACTCTATTTTAGCTCAATGAAAACAAAATCAATGCAGGCCAATTATAGCCCATCTCGTTAGAGTATGCAAATAGGGCACTGTAGAGATGAGCTGCTCTGGCCTAGGGCCCTGCTTGCAAGGCAAAATGCAAACGTGAGCTGGTGCTGGCCCCTAGCTGCCTGTGCTGTAAAACATGAGCTTCTTTCCGATGTATTGGAAACGGATGCAAAAGCAGCAGAGTTGGGTCTGTGCCCCAGAGCAGTTGCTCTTCAGTTTCCTACCAGGTAATTTAGGACCCAGAAACCTCCCAAGTGTGTCTCACAATGCAGATCCCAGGTTAGTTATGGTACACGTGGAAATTACAGCGTGAGCCTACTAAAACAGCCACAGCCTTCCTGCCGTCATCTTAGATAATGAAAAGGCACTTTAAGAGACACATAATTATATAGCAAGGAAGGGATTTCAGCCAACTGCTACCTACATCGATTAAGCATCTCACCATCTCAAATGACGATGTAGAGCTTTCTGAGTCCCCAGAACAGATTTCTGGCGACAGACATAGACAACTGTACATATCCTCCATGCTGCTTCACTAATCAGAGTCTGTTTTTGCCCCTCCACCAAGGCACAAGTTGATAGGGGAAACCGAAACCAAAGTTGTAGCATTTCATGAGGCTTTGTCCTCTTTCCTGTCAAAATTCAAAATGTAAAGGAAAAGCTTGGCAAAATTTTCACGCGTGCAATGTATTGACTCCATAGCTGGCTGGAAACACAAGGTTTCTGATAGATAAGCTTTTCGGGGTTCAGCCTTTCTTCTTGCCCACGTCGCACAGTTCTGTTTACGCTGGCCACACACCAGAGTATTAACGTAGCGAGTCTCGACCGCAAAAGCACGCACACATCCCCGCAGCGCACGTGCGACAGATGTGTGTGCCTGCCACACCATGGGATCTAATTTCACCCGCGCACACAGCAGAAATATTTGGCCTTTCTGGGTCTGTCCATGCCAATTCTTTTTCCCATAATCCACTCACAACACACAGAATTATTCCATTTAAGGAATCACCCATGTCATATATTTACCTTTAGAAACTTCCCTCAGTGGGTGCCTTACTCCAAGGCAGCCAGCATAACGACAAAGCTGTGTACCAATCTCATGTTACTTACAGCATCTTTCAACATCGTTAAGGGAAGTCAATCTGAACTTGTTCCCCAGTCACAGACCAGGAGGCCAGTGATATTTCTTGTCCTTGGACCTCACATTAAATAGGAGCAGGATTTTTATATTGGGCCAACTCCTGTGGAACCCCCTCATGTCTGTAAACTTTTGCAAAAAGAAAGGCCACCAGCAGTCTTCTCATTAGACTCCACAAACGAACTGGGGAGAACCAGGACCGCTGCTACGTCCAAACGGCAGTGCCTTAGCCTGCTTCCCCGTTCTCCGGCCACAGCCCCACAACGCTTTTGGCCAAAACCTGGCCGTGCACTGTCTCTCCCTGCCCACGTAGCCAGATTCTGCCCTTGGCTGTGTGAACCACCTTGGAGAGGCATCTTTCTATGTCTTGATCAGTTATCTGAAAACTACGAGAAAATATCTGCTTCATCGCAACACTTGCTTGTGTTGCCAACGCCTGTGGTTGACCATATCGCAGCTTAGTGACGTTTGCAAGATTAGGGTATCTCCAGTTTAGGGGTGTTCAATCTCCGAAGTCACTGGATGGTTTTCTGAAATATCTTTAAGAGGAACAAGGTGATGCTGTATTTGGAGTGAAGAAAAACTACTACTGCTTGTAATAGTGACGATCTCTGACATGTACATAACAGATGGGACAAACCAAACCTGGGGGTTCAACTGCTCCAATCACGTTTGACGCTTGTTCCTTTACATATTTGTAGGTAACCGATTTCTATAATAAATCCAGACACAAGCATTTTTGCACTGTGGACTGCATGGAACAAGGTTTGAGCTTCCTATTTAACTACTGTAATCTCTCTAACTTCAAGTAGCCCCAAAAGACTTTTGAAGCATTAGAACTGAAACCCTTAAAGCAAAAAAGTGGTTTAAAGCAAATCATTGATTCATTCACGAAATAAAAAATATCCTCCTCTTCAGACAGTTTAGAAAACAATGAGCAAACCCTTGTGCAAAGTAGCCTGATATTCAGTAGCACAACAACCTTCTTGAAACGGTATACTAAAGAGTCTATTTTACCTTTCTGTTAAGAGAATAGTGTGAAATAACCACTCATTTCAGAACGCGCGTACAAACGCATGTGGCTAGAAGGCTGCCTGAGACACCGTAATAAGTGAAATCTGTGGACTGTAATGAGGTATGTTGGAATTGTTATCACTTACCCATGAAAGCATTTTCAGGGCTATCAAGGGCATTCTCAAGGCAGCACTTCTGTTGCATCCTAGGATGTATTTCTTCTGCCTTCTCCCTGGGTCGCAACCAATTCAAATAGTAATTTTCTTAATGGCTGAGAGTTCTACTCCCCACAGAGTTCATCGTCTTAAAGAACCACAGTGACTTATACAGGCAACCTTATTTTTTTTAATCTATTTACTGATTTGTTTTTTTTTAAACATCAAGAAGATACTCCACAAAAGGCCAGAATGTAACAGCAGGCAAAGCAAGCCAGGCCACCTTACTGATGGGAAGTCCGAAGGACAGCAACAAGACTGGAGGATTGGCAGGAGTAACACAACCTGCTGCGAGGAAGGCAGCCCTGTTTAGAGAGGACTAAAAAGGCCAACTGGGAAAGGCAAGCCACAGCTGCAGGCCATTTATACTGATTCAATCCTTGTTCAATGTCATTTGAACAAGTGATTTAGTTAGGCAAATTAAGCTGGCTTAAGCAAGGATTAATCCAGTTTAAGGTCCCAAATTGTCAAGTCACTTCAATTCAGCAAAGCTAACAGGTACGGGTCTAACCAAGTTAATAACTGCATCTCTTTGACAATAAGCCTACGCTTGTTGGCCTCCTAAACTGGATTTCTGCAACAGGAGTTTACCGTGATTTAACCAGGTCAAACTCAAACTCTATTTGATAAGCGGGTGTGTATTTCCAAACCAAAAAGAGTCAGATGGTCTTATTTGCTCCTAAAAAAAGAAAGCCAAAAGTGTGAGTAGCAGTATCCAAAAATCAGTATAGCTACAAATCCTGGTGCTGCCATCAGCAGTCACTGCAGAGCCTGTCGGAGGAGGATGGTCTGGTTTGCTACATACACAGATTTCAAAGCCACATATTAAAAATAAGCTAATAAGTAGAGCTGAGATTTCTGCAAGGAGCCAGAGGAGCTAGATATGACACTTGGCACCCAACTCCTAAAACCTATCTGAAAATCTCACCTGAATTTTTAATAACACATCACTGAATAATTATTAATTAGTATTTGTGAGATAGTGGGGTCCAGGAGCCAGGAGCAACCAGGATCCAGAGCCAAAGTTTGGTCTTTGCACCAGACAACTGACATCAGCATAAGTTTGTCCAGAAGATGCCTCCCAACAGGCATTAATGCATATACAAATTGTCTCCTTCTTACCAGTTTCCTCCGGTTCTCAGACTGATAGCAATGTTATGAGCCCTTGCTCATGAAATCATAGCTTCTCCTCACAGCAAGTTATTTGACATTACGAGTGAAGAGTACCAGCACCACATCCTCACTGATGCATCAGGTCAAGAAGCAGCTGACAGAAAATAATATGTCTTGTAGAGTCCATTTACCGAACCCTTCAGAAACATTTTGTGTTGCTAGCAAATAGGAGAGCTTGACTTATTAGAAAAACTTTTGACTGAAGAGCTTTAATTACAAAAACGTACCTCCCTCATACTTTACAGTCTTCCAGAGGTGTTATATCTGAGGTTTAAAATGTGTAGAAGAGAAACTACTGAGAATGGCTTATCTGCTGACCACTTCTATATCCCCATAAGAAACACACTATTGTTAAAAGGAAAAGAAAAGAAAAACTCATTCTGTTCTAAATGTTGCTACACAAAAGCATTCTAATTCACCAGGAAACATTATCCCCTACTCTCTGTATAATCAGAAAAATCTAGGCTGCAATATGACGGGACATAATACTCAAGAGTCGCTCTCTCAGGCTTCTGTGGGCCAGACTGTTCTCTGTGTTTATAATATAGCTGCCTAAGTATGCTCTCCTTGCCACTCAGCATGATTTGAAACACTCACTTTAATAGTGCATTGGCAGTAATTACTAAAAAAGAACATAAAATTCCTTTTAGGTTTCTATCATCCTTTCTAACTCTTCCAGTTTTTGTCTGTTTCTATTTCCGAGGTCATGGTGAGCTCCTTGGAGACAGCCTGTTAATGTAGTTGTAATAAGTGAGAGAGACATGCCTGGAAAATACTTGAGATTAGTAAGGCTGGAGTGGAGGCAGGAAGGGATGGAGAGGACCTCTTCATTGTAGTTAAATGAGCTCAGGACTTCATTTCAAGAACTGTGCTATGCCACACCCTTTAACTCTTCCCAGAAAGAGCCCTAGGATGGAAAATTAATTATCTCTTACCTACTGTTTGGCTACATGAGACCTTACTAGGATGATAAACTCTCTCAGCTTTTAAGTACTAAAACGAGACCAACCCGCCTCCCCAACCCAAATGTCTATCACAGGTAAGAAAGCTCAGAGTCTCACGACATTTCTGCAGTTTGGCTCCTTCCCCTATATCTGGCACGTTCAGCTCTGAGATGACAACAGAGGACAACATCATGATTTGCTACAGCTCTTTCGACCCCAAGCTCACTACGCTAATATTGAAGGCAAGGCTAGACGCAGCACGGCCACGCTGTTACTCTTCGGTTTCTCCATGGGACACAGAACAGAGGTCAGTTCTTCAGTACATGCGCTATCCCTCCGGCTGATCTGCACAGCACACAGAAACCGGTTTTCTTTGCTCACCTTTGAAAGATCTTCTAGCAATACCCCTTAGACCTGGAAGGGTCGAGCCCTGCTGCAGAGGAAGCTGAGGAGAGCAGCCTCTCTAGTCTATGCTCGGCCCTTGGAATAGCACCTCAGCAAAACATCTGGCCATGTTGCCACTGAAATCCATGCCAGCTGTGCAGGCTGCAGGTTGATAGCCAGGACAAGGAGAAGGAAACTCCTAACGAGACGCCACAAAGCCTTGGAGCAGATGGGGCCTGAGCAGACAGCTATTGCACAGTACTGCACTGCCAGCAATACTCTCTGATTTGGCATTTGGCAAAGAGGCAGGCGAGCCTTGGAGAAACGAGTCATCCCTCCACAAGTGAGGGACAGTAGTTTAAGGAGGCAGCAGAAGAGAGGCAAACCCAGCAAGCGGGGATCAGGTACAGAACAGGCAGCAGCAAGCCCCCCTCAGCCAAACAACACGGCAGCCCCACGGGGAGCAGGTTCACTGCAGAAGGCAGCCCTGGGTTAAGAAACACGAGCAGGGCTCAGGCAGTAACAAGGGAAGTGGTGCTGGAGGGCTGGCTCTGTGGCATAAAGCAGTATTTCCAAATGCAACAAAGAGCTCCATTTTGTTGCCTGTTGAAGCTTTCCTGAAAACCTTTCTCCTGCTGTGCTGGGGAGCACAAGGTCACTGCAGCCTCTCTTTGGCTTTCCAGGAGAGCCATGGAGGGCTGGGAAAAGCTAAGGAGATGGCTGTAGAGTTTCAAGCAAAGGAAAACAAAAAAAACCAAATGTGACTGCTTTTTACCAATCTGGGAGACTTATTTTAGTAAGAAAATGCCTTATTGCTGTCCTGAGGATTTTGCACTGCAGATTTCCCAGGGGACACCACAGCCAGATCGGGGGGGGGGGGGGGGGGGGAAAGAAAAAAGGAAAAAAAGAAGTAAAGCCTGCGGCAGAGTGAGGGTACCCCACGCAGCCCAGCTGCCCTGCAGGAGATGCTCAGAGGCTCTGGCTGATACCGCTGAACATCAAAGAGACTTTCAGAGACTAAAAAGCTTGCTTCAAGACCTCGAGGAGCAATGTTTGGCTTTCAGTTTTGGCATTAGTCCCACACAAAGGGCAACACCCACCTCAAGTGTTATCATGTTCAAACACAAGTGGAAAGCAGCTTTTTCTAGCTACCACACAATAAAAGCTGCAGGCAAACAAATCCCAGAATAACCTCTCTGACGGAGTGTATGGTGACCGGCTAATATTGAGACTGGCTAATATTGAGACAAAGACACTCCGGATTTCCATTTACCTGGCTTCCTGATATCTGTTTTTAAATTGTACAGTTTATGTTCAGATTTGCACTAAATTTCACCTTCAAAGCTAACTGCAAAAGTCCAAACAAGTAAGTCATTTTAGATAGACCAAATAAAGGATCTAGAGTCAGGAATGAGAAGTTCATAAGTCAGGCTGCAAAGAACTGGGGAGACCTCTCACTAAGGAAAGTCTCACAAGGAACAAACATACCTGTGAGTGAAACGGAAGTAAAGAGCACTAGAACGAGAATAGCTATTAGAATATCATGAAAGTCCCCCCCTCTGCCATGTATCTCATCCTCTCTAAATACTACATGCACCTTTGCAATCTTTAAAATATTGATGCACACAAAATATTTTTTTATTACTCTATAGATGGAGCCACAAGAGATTCCAGTGCAAATTAAGAACCTGAATGTCACTAGTGTAAACCTGAGGACACGCAGGAAGCATGCAGAGCTGTATTTACTGAATTACACAACATTGTTCCATTCTTTTTCAACAAGAATTATAATTAAACCCATTTCCAACATTTCTCCTTATCCCAAAAGCCAGAAGAGCTGGCAATGGATCTCAACATCACTTGGAAACCTCCATCATCTAGGAGTACTGTCAGAACATGAGGTAAGCCAGACCTCCCCGGGCTTTGTACGAAGCCATCAGGAAAGAGCTCAAAACAGGCACCAGTCATTTCAGTAGACAGTAGCTTTACCAGTAGCTTTTCATTTTCACAGGACAGTAGCTTATATCAAAGGCATATTTGTTTCTCATGAAATACAGAGGATTCAAAGCAGTAAAATTTGTCTTTCACAGTTCTTGGTCTGAGATTCTGCCAATGGATTCTGGCAGTATTTTGGGTTCATAATCACTTTAAGCTGTGTAAAATAATAGGGATCAATAAATGGCGTTTGCAATTAACAAATGAAAGAATGCCAGACTCCCTGCCAAAGTACTGCTGGGAGATGCAGTATCTGAAAAGAACCTGAAATGAGGGATGTATGAAGTTTAAAAGGATATGAAATTCATTTAAGAGAAATACAGTTATGCCAGAGGCTGATTATTGCATAAAACCAATAACAGTTTAAAGAAAATAGCAGCATACTTTAATTTTAGCAATTGGAGCGGCACCTCCAGTGGTGCTTAAAATAATCAGGACAGATAGTACTTGCTAGTGAGCGCACACATGCATCAAACCGTGAACTTTTCTCTAAGTTATATATATAGTAGCATTATAGTAATGCCATCCTGCACTGAAGGTAACTCTTGATCTTAGCTCCTAGCGCATCTTTTGTCAAATCACTTTGGCCCTCTCAGAGTGCTTCAAAAACCTCCACAAATACTGCAGTAAACAATACTGCTAAAATAATTTCAGGACCAGAAATCGACATATCTGTGGAAATCATAATGATAAATTTTACCTCTGAAACAGCACTGATTAGCAGTTCCCAATGAGTTCTCTTACAGAGATAAGTCGTTTTTACAGGAGTGGGATGCAAGACAAAACACTGCTGATATCCTGAAGGTTCATTTCTAGCCCCTTTGAAACACAGTAAATCCTGTATTGCCTGAAGCAGGAAGAGGAGTGGGTCCTGACTGAAACAGATTCAAAATCAGGAGAAGGACAACATACCGGACTCGAAACAAAACCACAGGTCTGTCCCTTTCTGTGAAAGAAGGGCTGGTCATTAGACTGCTCAGCACAGCTTTGAAAGAAACAGATGGGTGCAAAGAAAGGGTGTCGTTTGGCTTGAACACAAGATTTTCCTGAGCAGAAAGAGATTTCAGCAGTTCCAATGGCACTCCCTCCCCAGATACGATTTTTTCTTTTTTTAATTCAGGTGTTAGTCAGCTGTAGTTTTACAGAACTAGTGTCAGTCTGTGCTACTTAAGGAGCTTGCAAGATTGAAGACTCTCAATGGGGGCCCACCTTTCTAAAGGTGCCAGAGAATTGCCAAAGATCTTTCTGGACCCAAAGATTAAGATACAAGGTTTTTAGGCATCTCAGTACAGCATCTAATACCCAGCAGGCAGTTCACAACCCCAGAAGCCTAAGTGCCCCCTGCCCACAAGAAAGAGAAAGAGAAAGAGAAAGAGAAAGAGAAAGAGAAAGAGAAAGAGAAAGAGAAAGAGAAAGAGAAAGAGAAAGAGAAAGAGAAAGAGAAAGAGAAAGAGAAAGAGAAAGAGAAAGAGAAAGAGAAAGAGAAAGAGAAAGAGAAAGAGAAAGAGAAAGAGAAAGAGAAAGAGAAAGAGAAAGAGAAAGAGAAAGAGAAAACCAACAACAGCAGAAAATCGTTAACTTTTACCCTAAGGCAGCCCAGGTAGATGAAACAGCTGGGTTTTGGACTTTTCAGTTGATCGCTAGTCTCTTAAACATGGTTGACTGAAGGACTTACTACCTGTATCAGGTCCTCTTAAACAGGATTGCCTCCTGCCCTCAACAGGGTATGGTCCTCACTGTCAAGCGTGACACGGAGGAGATTTCTGCTGCCTGCAGGAAGCCCTGCTGCCAAATTCCCCTCCACTCCCTTGAGCACGAACCCAGCATTAGCAGTCATGTGCACGAGTGGAAGTTTGATTGTGGTTGTTGGAAAGGACTAATCCCTGCCCAGGCAGCTGACCTCCTCAGTGCAGAAATTAAGTGGAACTCTTGCACGAGATGAAGCATAAGGAAGAAAATTACTGTATGCTGTGCAAGGGCTGTTTTGTGATAGAGCTATCCCACACGGGTTTATACACCATCATGCTCACTTTATGCAATGCTGTCAAGCATCTAGACTAATCCATTAGCCAAGGATGAAGTGAGGAGAGCACAGGGCTGATCTCATTGTTCTTTTATAGCAAAATGAAACTAATTGTAGGAGGCAAGTGACTTGCTAGTGTACAGGGCTGGAGAGAGAAACAGCCCACAGGCAAACAAGAGTAAAAAAAAATTCAAACCAAACAAAAAGATCTGTGCAAACAAAAAGAACAAAACTTGTGCCTTCTTTTTGGGAAATATCAGGCATTGAACTGCACAGCCAGAGCGTGTTTTCAAAAAAATAAATCTAGATTGCAACAAAAGGCACGATGAAAACATGTGGAAAGGTGTGAAATTCTGATGAGCAAAACACACACAAAAACCCATTGTTATTCAGTAGAGCCCAGACTCATTCAATTTAATCACTTCCGAGGCAGGGGTCTCAACAACACACTGACACAGGGCTACAGTCTGTAGGTAGCAGTGTTCTGCTAAGAAGCAGATACCGTAGCAGTAGGTTTCTGAAACCTCCAACAGCATCAAGGAGAGCTTACTTGCAGGAGGCAAGCATTCCCCCATCCTCACTCAGCCGCAGCTCATCCAAAATTCCCTCTTCCCTACTCAGAGCAAGAAGGTTTTTATGGTTTTGTAAAGACGAGTTAATATGATATCCCAAGCTAATTCATTGCACAGGGATGTAACTGAGAAACTTTTCATGCTATCATCACCTGAAACGTGGCATTGCTTAGCATAGAAGAGGAGGTCTGTTTCCTAAAAAGTATTCAGTACGCGTCTGGATTAAGGTAATTGCCTCACAAATCCCAGTCAAGTTTCCCTTATATTTCTGTGTGATGGTTTTTATGAAAGATCTCTGGACTTACCAAGAATGAAAAGCTTAAATACTAAGACAGGACATATGTTCACAGCATAGCCCAGCATCACAGTCCTCAGATTCATCCTCGTTTTAAACTGGCATGACTCCTGTGAAGCCAACAAAGTTACACTGGTGGAATGGTATCAGATACAGCATTGCATAGCAATTCACAGAAATTTAGAGTTATGAACCTCTCTCTCTCTCTCTCTCTGCAGTTAAAATCCCTACAAAGTTAAGTCGCTGAGGGGTGTTGTGCAAAATGAACATTATCTGAAGTGTAAGAGGAAGTTAGATTTAGGCCAGCCCATGGGCTGGACAATACTCTGGCA
The DNA here is from genome assembly GCF_036370855.1 of Dromaius novaehollandiae. NCBI lineage: Eukaryota > Metazoa > Chordata > Aves > Casuariiformes > Dromaiidae > Dromaius > Dromaius novaehollandiae. Next base: position 7,753,952 of record NC_088101.1, read on the forward strand.
TAAAAACACAAGAGAAATCTGATGATGAGGCAGGGCAAAGAGCAGGTAAGCTAGCCCTTCCCACCACACCGAGATGCAGAAACAGCCAACCGGCTACCTTCAGCATGCCGGCCGACGTTTCTGCCACCATGCCATCCCTGGCAGACAGAGAAGAGGCGGAAAGTCACCAGGTGATTTCTCTGAGCTTCCTCACTGTGTTGTGGGGGCAGCTCCACTGAAGCTTGGACACAGACAACTCCACACTCGCTCTTCCCACGGGTGGTCCCATCACTAACCAGTTTGCAATTTGGAAAACAGACCCAAGCACTTGCCCATCCCATGGAACCTAACAGAAGTAGCGGTCTTATCCGGGGAACAGTATCATAGCTGCTGTCCATCTTGCATTTAAAAACAACAATACCATTTTTCTTAATAGACAAAGGGTAAAGAGAGGTCATGCTCACAGTTATAGAGCCTAAAAGCCAGATATTAATTTTGAGAGACTGTAATAGCTTCATGATCTGTGCAAGAAAATCACTGTCATTCCAGATGATGTCTTACATGCACTGGTTTCTCTGTAAAATGAATTTACCTTTTCATTATTATTTACTGACTGCACTTGTATTTCATTTGTATGGATTTCATCCAGCAAATAGGGGGGAAAAAAACAGCCTCAGAAAATCTAATAGAAAGATGGAGACAGTGAACAATCATTGGAGTCTGTATCTTGACTCTTGAGGTCACACTTCTGCCTTTTTTATTATGTTCATTTCAGGGAAATTTAAAAAAAAACATTCTGGATGGCAACATATCAGATCTGATAACAGCATGGACACATCCATCAGGAACAGCAGTGCCAAAAAGGCACATCTGTGACAAAACCAAGAGGTTACCCTCACTGTTAGGCTTAAGCAACTAGTTTGTCATCCAATCGATATTCGAAATACCATTGACTTTCTAACAGCCTCCTACTGTGTGCCCTCGGTCACGGCTGAGTCACGACCTGTGTTCTGCAGCACTTACTGGCCTATATCCAAGCTCAGGGTGACTGTGCTCAAACCTCGATTCCTCCCACCCTAAAGTGATTCAGCCCGTAGTTTTCAATCACCGTCCTGCGATCAGGGCAGAGACTGGAGCCCTGCAAAGCTACTGCTGCTAATGAGTCTTCATAGACACCTATTTGTATAACGGCAGGACCGCGCTCATTAAGGCTGGCCTGAGAAAAGCTCAAGAATACCATGAGTTTTCATTTTACCCTCATTTAACAAAGCAATCTCAGTGAAATGTTGTCTGGAAGAAAGGCCGATTAGCTTGCAGTAGAAAGCAGTGCTGAAGACTGAAATAATGGGACAGTGTACAAACTGTGATGTGAACGTGCTCAGGAGCTGCTTTCTGAGTATAAAAGGCAGCCCCTTCTCCCCTCACTGGAACAGAAATTGTGCAAAAAGGCAGGCAGTGATCAGGGCACAAGAAGGGGCGGGAGGAGGAATAGAGACTTAGTTGTCTATTGAGGCACTGAGCCATCAAACGGGCTCTTTTCCAAGAACTTATTTGGGTTTTGAGTAGTTTTCTACAGGAAATTAAACTTGCAGTATCATGGCAATTATGTGTCAGGAAGTGCATCTCTAATAACTTCGTACTTGTCTATTGCTTTCAAAAAAAATTTTTTAAGGAAGTAAAACTCTTTAAGATAAATACAGCTCTACTAATCTCATTAACCCAGCTGGCCAGACTGAGGACAGATTATACTCATGTCTCCACAGAAAGTAATGGATACACTGGACACAAGAGAATCCACAGCCAAGATATCTTATTGTACCACAGCCCTGTACCGTTACTTCAATTACAGCTTGCAGTCTAAGTTGTGGCACAAATCCATACAAAATCAGGCTTCCTTAGTCCTTGTACTGAGGGAATTTTTGTTTATCCAACAGGTACTTAAAGTCAAACACATACAGAAAACTAGGAACCAGCAATCCCTTGCTAGAGAGTTAGTGCTAGTACTTTGGGCAAAGTTTCATAGCTGCAAGTCTGCTTCCTTGTTCATTATATGGCTACAGTGTTACTTAGTTCTTACCTTAAATACCTCAGTACTGCTTAAAATCCCTTCCATCCCTCAAGGGAGACTTTGCTGACTGCAGAATTTCTGTCTGTCCTGTCTGTCTGTCCCGTTCTTTAGAAATACTAGGCAAAACAAAGAACAGGGGAATACATCACACCATTTACCAGCTAGGTGGTTAAAACCTTCTGCAAGTTTTATACAGATATATCAACTATATATTCAAGAGACCCAAGTCTTAGAAACCCCTATGGATCTGTTGAGCAGTGAGGTTGAGAAGGACATTCCTAAGTACCTAAAGTCTCAAGATAAAGTAATTTGGATTCTGGCCCTGCAGCTTCCACAGCAATACTGGTTTATTCATAACAGGTTTCCAAGGACTCCTGATCTGAGGATTTTCATCAGTCTCCCTCACATCAAGCATAAGTTTTCTACAATGGTGGCCTGCAATGTTTCTCTGTATTTTGTATAGCTGGGGAAAAGCCAATTAGAGGTGGAACTACTTAAGCAGGATACAAACAACAGAACTGTTGGCAGTAACTACTATGCTTAATGTAGAAACAACATGTAGATTTGAGTGATGTGAAAATTAGTGACACCTGAATTGGGTCGTACCATCATCTACCACATCAACTACCTGTGTTTTTGCTCAAAGTCAATAAGAAAAAGAATCTTTTTTTGGTGGTTTCAAAGGGGCTTCTGTCCTCTGCAAGTTCAGGAGACACATTACACTCTAGAACTACAATAGAGGGGAAAATAAAAGAGCTTTGACAAAGAAAACATTAACATTTGTGAGACTGTGAGATACAGCAGCAAAGGCTGCTGTATAGCAAAGCCCAAGGAAAGGAAGAAAATATTCTCTGTATTGTACTCCTTTAAATGCCTATTAAAAAAAAAAAAAAAGTACTACCTAAAACATAGGTATTCCTATAGTCCTTGGCCCTGGTCTCTTGTATAAATAAGATGCATTTGATCTCATTTTCTGTTACTCCACAAGCAACCCTGCAAGCCTCAGCAGTGCAGGAAAAAAGGTAATAGGCACAGGTGTTTCTTTGCTTCACTCTGCCTCAGTCTGAGTCATAATTCAGGCAGGTCCTGAAGACTGAGACACACAACTCATCTTTGATCTTTTTAGTTTCTGTTTTCTGAGATCAAATGTCTTCTCCTAAATCTTAAGAGGAAAAAAAAAAGTCCTTAAAAAAGGATCAATGCTCTTACGTGCACAGCACGAGGAACTAAGTCCTTAAGTTCAACTGCTCCATGGTTTTCCCAAGCTGTCTCTACTGATCCAAGCCAATTCAGCCGCAACTTTTTGCTCTGGCAGGTCTGGCAAAAAAAGAAGAAATTGAACAAAAACCTTTCCAAAGGCAGGGGAAAGAGGCAAGAGTAGCTTAGCTGATATTGAGCTGAGTGGCATCTATGCTTCATTGTCCCACTGCCATCTGCAACTGGGGTATGCATAGCTGCCCCCAAATCTAATAGACTCCGGAACTCACCTCTTTAACAAATTAGGGATATGGTCCAGAAGCATCCATTAATAGTCACCACTGTTCACACAGCCTCCCTGAACAAAACACTTAAGGAGAAATAGAAGCAGTCAAGGGATATTACACCAAAGATATATCATCAGCTCCTGCCAGGGATGGAGTCAAAGACTAAGCAAGAATACATTTTGTTTAAAAAAAAAGTGTATGAGCAACTGTATGTTCATAAAAACCTATCAACTTGTTCATTCACCTACATCTTCTGCAACTATGCAGCAATTAAGAGGTGACTGAGTGATGCCTCATCTCATGACTAGAAAGATGAACTCTACTCATTTAATCCTTAGTGTAAATTGTACTGCTAATCTACACATTTTCTTGGTATCTCCAATTGAAAAAAAAAAAAAAAAAAAGGAAAAAGGAAGAAAGATTCTACTTAACAACTGGTTCAGTAGAGAGTATTTGCAAATCTGTAGAAGTTACAGGTTTAAAAGAAGTCAAACAAACATACTGGGCTTCCTAGATGACATTTCAATACAATGCTGTTGTATTACCTTATTAATTACCCTTTCACTTAACAGGGCTTTTTTCCTTGGAAGCCAATTTTGCCCTAAGCAAGAGTCAAACCACAGTCTTGGTGCTGTAAACACTTACAAATACAGGACACCCCAGTGAACGCAGCAAGATTTCATAATCCAGTGCAATTCAGTTGCTGATGACTAACTCCAAACGCAGGAAGGAAGCAGTGGCACAGTCAGCCCATAAGCTGACCGTGAAGATTTTCATAGGAATTGTGTATTTAAACCTTCACCTATTTTCACTTCATGTTTCATCTATAGAGTAATATATAGGTAACAATATAGAGAGTAGAATGTATTTTGTATCTGTCTATACACACGCACACACACAGAGAAAAGAAGGGTTTCCTAACACAAAGCTTCCTACAAAAAATGAAGGCCAAGCTCCACCTCAGAGCAGGCATCCAGAAATTATGACCAAATTCATTAGCCCAAAGGTCACATGACCAGCTCATCTTAGTAGAAATACTAAAACTCAAGTCAAAGTTGAATTAGGTTCAAACTAGGCAAAAACTTTTGCCTTGCTTCACTTCTGTCACCTCTAACCCTCTCTATATAAACATTTTTGCTCTTAAAAAGGCCCGTCATGCTAAATGAAAAAGCATTTCTCTAAGGGTTAGCTCCCAATGTTTTCTTCAAGGTCACATAGCTCCAATGGGTTTCAAGACCAGATAGCCAAGACCCAAGTACAATGTGCAGTGTATCTGTGTTAGATACTCCCATTCGTCAAGTCTACGTTTATGAAAGTGCGCATATTAAGGAATAAGGGAAAAAAGATCAGGAACCCTTGTTTGTGAAGCTAAATTGCAACAGGATTTTGAAACATGATTCTCAGTTCTGGAACAGTAAGTTTTTCTGCTCAGCATTAAATTGAAAATCTCCCTGCTCTGGGAAAATAAGACTTACAAATGAACTCACCGTTTGTAACCAGTTTAGAGGTTCATTGTTGCTTTAGAGTTAATTACAGTTTAATTGGTCAAATCTCCCTGAGGTGACTTCATGTTCTAATCTCAAATTCAGTCTCCATGATGCGTAAATCATTTCTAATCTCTAAGCAGAAGAGGCACCCTCCTTTATCAGAGGCAAAAAAAGGAAAAAGTCATGTTAGAAATCAGGTAAGAGTTCGACTGCAGATGGTGCTTCACGCCACAGTGAGTTAAGTTTCCATGACCCTAACTCTAAGTTTTCAGAAAGTACAACTGTTTCATTTAAACACACATAGAACAGAACATAAATGCCACACAAGACCATTAGAAATATAGAATTTATTTCTCTTTACATTAAGACAGCAATACATTGTAGTTTTGAACATGCCACTTCTTGTATCATAGATGACTTATGGATCCTGCTTAGAATCGTGATAGCTATTGCTGGCCCAGATCAACACAAAATGTGTTTCTGGAGTTGTACTCCTAAGACCTTTAAAGCCATTAGCAGTAATCTTTTTTTTGCTGAAAATTAGTCTTGCAAATCCACTTCCTAGAATACATCTGCCACAGCCTAACTTATTCAGCTGCCTACCGCATCCTACCTTTAAGATAGCTCTCCTGGTCTGAAGAAAGCAATTCAAACAGTAGCAGTAGACAGGCAGACTGAGGATTCGCTCTTTACATCTCCCTTCAGACAACAGTTCTCAATAAAGGCAATTCCATGTTATGAGGCTGCCAAATTTATCACGGTCCTTGAACTGTGCTTTTGGCAGGGCAGCCCCTTCTCTATCCTTTGGGATCTATCAGTTCTTGCTCCCCTCCCGCACACGCACCCAGGTCAAGGTAACCAGAGTCAGCCTTAATTTTGACACCATCCTAGAACATGTCATATAAGAACTCTACAACAAGAATTCTGTGAGCAACAGGGAGAAAACAAAATTGTTACATTTGAAGTTTCCAATTACCATGAACAAGAGGTATCTGCACAACCAGTGTTCTGACAGCATCTGTTCAGTGTACTTCCCTTCATCCTTACAAATTCAGAGAAAGTGGTGGGGTGCTTTTTTGCTTTTGTCCCTTAATCCTCCACATGCTCCATTCCTTGATATCAGGAGCCGCCATACAGCAGTGCATCATCATGCTTACAGTGAAGATGGGGAGGGACAGCAGAGGGAGAAAAAAAGGGGGAAGGAGGGAGAGAGAGATACAGAGACACTACCCTTGGCAGGCTCTGCACCAGCCACACAGAGAATATGCACACACATTACAAGAGGGATTTTGCTTGTTTTTTTTTCTTGTAATTAAAAACAATTATTCCTGCTAAAGCTGGCTGTGCAAAATTTGTGTGAAAGAACCACCATTCAGTCTGACTCTGTTCCTGTAGACAGATTTCCTATTGATCCATTTCTTACTAGCATCTTGCTGTAGTTTTTCTGCTGTTCTTCCTTGAAAGTATTTTTGACTTTAGCTCGTTTCAGGCCTCCATCCCTGGAATAGAGCAGAAGAGAGGTACTCCATCAAGTTTGTTACCACTACTGTTATCAAAATAGGCATTATACCAAATATCTTAGTCAACTCTAGAGTCTTGTCTTACAGCATGTTTCAGGAGGCTTTTCTTCAGAACTTTTAAATGAAAGTTTAAGTGTGTTTATTAAAACAGCGCTTACCCAAAGCCTTAATGAATACGCAGGCCAAGTTTAGAGCTTAGCCTATAAAAGGAGAATAATGCCGATACCAGGCTGCACCTACAACTGAATAAAGATCCTTGCCTACGTGGGATAGCATTTCCCTAAAGTGTAGAGGCAGCCAATCTTGTGGAAAACCACAGCTGTCCCTTACGTTACTTCCTCTCTAGGGCCAGCTGGGCCCTGTAGCTCTAACAGCTGGCCCATTTGGGTTATCAGTATCCTGCTCTCACATTTGCTTTCTGTAGTCCAATAAAAATTAAGGAGTTATATATTCTAATATTCAACTTCTTACTGAAGTAGCACGCACTCTGAGGAGGTCAGTACAGCAAGGACTTCCAAGGCCTATATTTTATTGCTCATTGTTCATCAGTGCGGCCAAGTAGCTTCACCTCAACTTCAATCTTAACATGAGAAACTACAGCGAGGGAACCCTCTTCAAATGCACAAAGCCTTCAGATAGAAATCACTGCAGGGGAGCTACATGCTGCCAAAGACATTATGCATCCTTTTTCTCACCTGTACATATCTGTACATGCAAGTAAAGTTACTCCCTTGTTTTCTCCTGACCAGAATAGAGTGAGGTTGAATGGTATGTATCACAAAGCTAGGAAGGGAAGCCTCTCTCAACCATGAGGTGTAACAAATAACAAGTAAGTCTAGAAGGGTAAGGAGTCCATATACTCTAAGAACGATGGCATTACTCACCAGGGAAGTTCAGTCAGTCCTCCTTGGCGAGCAATGGCAGACCTCACTCTGTTGGCAAACTGAACGGCATCTTCTCCTTCCTTCAAAAGGTTTTAAGTTAAACATAATGAGATCAGAAAGAATTGAATTGAGACAGAGTTCCATCACACTTTTTCATCTGCTGCCTCATCAGATTAACTTGGTGACAAAGGATCCCTCATCCCTTCTCATGCCAACATAATCTGAGCTTCCTGTGTGTTACTCATTTAGCTCTCATTTTTCCCCAAATGTTTAAATTAGGGGACGGTTTTGCTTCAACACAATGAGTTCATGGACAGTTTTGCAAACTATTAATATACTCTTAACTCCAGCTGGCATTACTAGCAGCGCTACTGTAAATAGCAGTACGTTTATTGCTATCTTTTGAACATTTAGTGCAGTGCTGATGGTACCAGGCTGCGTTCCACACCCTTTTCCAGCGCAAACCCTACCAATCCTTTAGGAAAGTATGTCAGGAAAAGCAAAGTTCAGTCACAGGGCAAAATCAACACTGACAAAGTCCAGTATAAAACCCTTTTGATTTGGGGGTGGGGGGGGAAATGGAGGTTGGGGGAAAGAGGGAAAAAAAAATGCCTGCAGAGACGGTGTGGATCTTAAACAGCAGTCAGACAGTCAATCATATGCCAAATTACCTTTCTAACCATTGGTGGCATGTACCACACATTGCACACAATGGCCCAGCTGGTCATTATTCGCAGCAGATAGCTCACAATATTATATTTGCTGCTGTTCCAGAATGCATCTCCAAACTGAGGATCATACTGTAAAGGATCACAAAAAAAAAAAACAAAAAACAAACTGTAAAACCGTTTCCTCACAGGACACCACAGCCTGTTTCAGATCTCTGGGGGATGCTTTCCATCACACGCCAGAGAAAGAACATTCGCAACTAATGCGTTCCCTTAACACAAGGCTTTAGAAAGTTAACCCATGCTCATTTACATCTCTTGTGCTACATGGCAGCGCCAGCAGCAACAGTCACCCGTTTCCTGGAACAGCCAAAAGAGCTGCTTCTGCCATGAGCTACGTGCTTTTCTTCCTTTCAGCACTGGGAAGGACTAGCTGGGTCTCCCTCTGCAGCCTTCCTTTCTTCCAGTTTTCTGGAGAAAGACATCAGTCCTACCAAGTCTTAAGCAGTGAGCTCCGCAGGCTGAAGGATCAACATCTCTCTCTGCCTCTCCCTGCCCCCTCCTCCCCACCTCTGCCACACTACACCTCTCTCTGCCTCTCCCTCTCCCTATCCCCCCCACCCTCCTCCCCTTCCCTTGCTCCCCCCTCAGCCTCTGCCCCCCACTGTCTCCCCCACATTCCCCCTGCCTACCACTTCCCCCCAGCCTCCTCTCTCCCCCCCTGCCCTGCCTCACTGCCTCTCTCCCACTGCTGCTCACTCTCTGCCTATCTCCACCTCTTGCTCACTGCCTCTCCCCCTCCTCCTTTCTCTCCCCCTGCCCCCTTTTCCCCATCTCTCTCTGCCCCCCTGCCTCTGTCTCTCTCTAGCTCTCCCTCCCTCTCTCCATCTCCCTTTCTCTGCCTGCCCCTCCCCTTCTCCTCCCCTCCCTCTCTTCTCCTCCTCCTCTCTCCCCACCTCCCTCCCTCTGCCCCTCTCTGCCTTTCCCTCTCTCTTGGCTTCCCCCCAGCCTCCTTCCCTCTGCCTCCCTCCCTCTCTGTGCCTGCCCCCCTCCCTCCCCCTGCCTCTCTCCCCACTCTCACTCTGCCCCTTGCTGCCTCTCCCACCTCTCCCTCCCCCTCTCCCTCACTCCCTCTGCCTCCCTGCCTCAGTTAAGCTCCAGTTTTTATCAGCAGCTGGGCTGAGACAGCTTCCCACCTCCCCGAGAGAAACAGAGCCAAAATCATTTACAAGTTAAGCAAGCGCTTATTTCCCCTTACCTTGATCGCAACGGGATAGATTGTCCCTCCTATTTCAAAGCTCCCCTTCTTGAACATCATCACAGAGGTATTATTTATGCAGGTGCCTGTCCAGGAGGGAAAAAGTCACTACTTCAAATAGTCTTGCAACTGAAATAAGGCAGGCTACACCAACACACAGGTCTTACACTCACTGAGGAGTAAATGCAGACCCTTTAAAGACAAAATTAAGCATTTCTCCCCTGCTGTCCTTCATTCTGTCCTGCGACAGACTGCCTGACTGAGGCAAGACCACGTATTAGAAAGAAAAAGCACAAGGCGGAGGTTAACTCTGTAGGACAGTGAATAGATATTCACAGGGTAAAACAAATAATCTTCCCATTCTTCTGCATACAGTTTCTGTCAGGAGATCCAATAGCCAGAGATTGTATACTGTTGTCTTTGTGAAGTCTTATATGAAAGGGAAAAAAAAGAAAGCAAGCCCTAATAAAAATCTAAGCCATGGGTCAGCTCCATTAGAGCACCAGAAGTCATGACAAGGGAATAAGAGACGAGATTATGCTGAATAGAGGGAAAGAGCTGTTCGGTTTCTTACCTTCTGGAAAAATTAAGATTGGAAGTTTGCTCTTATCTGCCACATGTTCCCTCAGTCTGTGGAAGCAGAATGAAAGTTTAAAAAACAGCTCCTTTCCACTTTTATTTCCCCAAGCTGGTGCATTTAAGAAAAAAAGCCTTACTTACATATATTTATAAAGAAACCAAAGCTTTATACTGGAGACAAATTTGTATCTGGCATTCTGTTCATAACAAATCTGAAGCTTTGTGCATGCAGTCTTTTAAACCCTCTGAGAACTGCTCCCATTACTTTTACACTGAGGCAACATCCTCTTTTCTTTCCTGCATACTATTTATTAGCTAATGACTATCAGGAGAGCCAACAAGTATATGCCATTAAGTCATTCCCATAAACTCAACTTGTAAGAAACAGCCTACATGAGAGAAAAAAGTATACACACACGTGGGGGAGGGGGCGGGAGTGGGGTGAAATGGTCCATCCAGGCTCTGCTTACTTAACACCAGATTTCTTTAAGACAAGATTTCCAATGCCTACAGCTCACACTACCTTGACAACACTTGGATGACTTGCCAGAGCTGTCCTGCCATGTAGAGGCCAACAAAGAAGAGGAATGGTTTGGGTAAAATATTCCCCCATTCACAAGAGCACTTTACCCAGTCTAGGCCTTCATTAAGGCAATTAGGCCTAGTGACATGTCAGCAGTTCTTTTCAAGTCAAAAGCATTACTTTGCTTTGGCCTAGATGCCAGTTTAGAGTACCGCCTTCATATACAGGCATGGCTTGCCACACATGCACTATTATCGGTTCTAAAAGGAGCTAAGTCAAGTCCTCTCCTATATGCTACACTGTATTTCTGCAAAAATATGCCTTTCTTTTAAGGAGCTCAGTTTTACAACTAGATACATTCTTCCCTTACCTAAGCAAGCAAAGCTTGCCAATTCTAGTGGCTCCCAATTTGGAATGATGTCCTGATGGTTAATGTCACAAAAAGCCTGTTTTATAATCAGGATTTCCTTCTCAACATATAGTCCCTGAATTTGATATCTTCATGTTCTTTTAAAGTGTATGTCTGAATTAGTCAAGAACTGGTTATCACGCAGATGGTTACCCAGATCAGATCTTTTGATCTAGTCAGCTACAATCTAATCCTTACCAGAAGCTTTGGCCTGAAACACCTGACACTGTGTAAAGTATTCAAGCATTCCTCAGTGACCTGGGGCCTGGCATTTTGACAACAGTCTACTGTAGCTCAGCCCACCCAAGCAAGCACATTCAGGCTGTTCTGAATGAACCAGTCTGCTGCAAACCAGTCCCTCTTGCTCCAGGAGCTGGCAAACAGTCACTGCTATACTGATGGCTTCTACTCCTACCTGCTTCTACCGGTTGGTAAGGTCCTGCATCGTTTCAGCCTACAATAATATGGAATTACAGATGACTGGTGTCCCAAGGATCAGGGCTTGTAAGCAGCAGCCATCATTTGGAATAAGACAACTAGAAGTGGTCCCTACCAACAGAAGACGCTTTTGCAAGACAGCTCGAGTCCTCACAGGACAATGAGGTTCCAAGTGCCATTTCTCATAGTAACCTCATGGGCTCCTTGGGCTTTTGTCTTTCCAAATTAATAACTCCTACTCTGGGTCCCTGATTTTTGAATTACCGTGCAGGGATTCTCTGCACGTGGCGCCTCGAGCACTGGTAGATATTACAATTACACTACCGCTGCAACTGGCCCAACTCATGCCTCACCTTTTTGTCACTAGATGGCGGTCTTTGACTTCTGAGCGTTCAAACCAGACATGAGGACAGGCCTTTACGGTGGCTCTCTGAATAACTCCCATTAGCCCACCATGAACCTGGCCAACCTGCAAGCCCAACGAGACGCGTTAGCACAGAAGACTCCTGGAAAGCAAAACTTCCTCTCCTGCACCCCTACTAAAAAAAGCCTACTGGAGACTGCAAATCAGGATTGGGAAATGCCAGTAAAAACTAGTAAAATGCATTCATTTGAAAGGGTCTGGAAGTACACGTAAAAGCTTATCTCAGGTTTCATATCAGATGAAGAACCTGGCATTGACATTGCCAGGGTAACTTTACTGGAACAAAAACTTCCCTGTAATCAAACTTCAGCACAATTTATACTTTTCCTGCTGACTAACACTGAACATAACACAGCTATTAACTTTAAATTTAAATACAGAATCCCACAACCAATATCCCACAGCCTTCCCCTTTCACATCCTCCCTCTCTCCTCTGTGATCATCATGGACCTCTGCATACCATTGCATAGCATCCATCATTTGTCAAAATGATCGCATCTATCGGTGATGTGTGGTTGGCCACACAAATGCCTCCTTTCTGAGGTTTGTTTTCCCTGCAAATACAGAATTTGTTGTTAGACTAACAGTGCAGGGAGCACCACATTACACACACATTTCTTTAAAACTACCAGGTGAGTCAGCATCTAGTGCTATGTCGACCCGCGGGCCATGAAAGAGCTGCCCCATTTCAACAAAGATATTCATGCATGTAGAGCTATGCACAAACATTTAGGCTACCCTAGCATTGGCTCACTCACTTGTTATGGTAATGGATAGTACCAGAGAGAGCTCTGACAAGGATCCGGGAGCATGTGAGGTGCACCAGTTCGCTCAGATAGCTTTTCACACTGAAAGAGAGAACACAATAGCGTGGAGCATCCTGGAAAGCAGATAGACACAGACCATGTTGTTCTCCAGCCTACTCAACAGAGTTGGGGCTAAGAGACATTTTCCTGGGATTCAAGAGCACAGGGGAATATTCCCAGCTCAATCACTCACTTGCTACAGCAGCTCAGCCAAGACACATCATCCCCTTAGTCTTATTTACTCAGATAGCAGACAAGGCAGATATTTCCTCGCTGGATATTTTGTATCCTAGCACAAAAGTAGCCCAGGATTGGTGCCTCAGAAATGCTAGCATATAACAGAGGACTGACCTTAGCCTGGAGACCCAACTACAGAACAGGGATGCCAACATTTCTTCTGAATTATAACTTGGACAGATGACAGGAGAGGGAGGGAGACCTGAACAATTCAGCACCACCTTCAACCCTTTTTTGCTTTACTTCTGGCATTGTCCCCACACAGAGCTATGTCTGCCCTTTTCTACATACTCCTGCATGTTACTGGGCTGTCCCTGGCTAGACACTGCTTCACTATCATATCCTATCTTCAAGGCACACTGCTGAATTCAGATTGCTTCCTCTGATTATTCTTCCCATCAGCCCTTTTAGAGAAGCCTGTCTTAGTAATTCAGCAGGATACTGCACTACTGTTTTGTCAGGTGGATCTTTCATTTATTAATTCTCATTTCTTTCTGTCTTCCTCACTACTTGTAACAAAGTCATGCCAGCGCACACCTCTTTCCTCCTTTCCTTCAGGAATAGACATCACCAGCACCCTATCTGAAGGGCTGTTTTGGGTCTCAGTTCTTTGACTTTGCAGTCCTGAGACAATGAGATTTTTGGTCCCCGAGATCTTCCTGACGTTTTTAAATTTCAACACCTCTTATGCTTATCTCTCATAAGAGGAGGGGCCCATCAAAAATCACCATCCTCAGTGCCAAGCCTGGCAAGAAGCCAACCTCAGCCTGAGTTTGAAATGCTGCCATAAACAAGGACACCAGTTTGTGGGTGGAGTGTACTATCAACGGCACATGACTTGTCAAAATCTGTCCAGTCTTAACCTTGAATTCTCTGCACTGCGATGCTACTGACTTGGCTAGTCTGTCCCTCACATACACAATACACGCTACTTACCTGCTGTTTGGCAGCTGCCCTATCACTGTTGTCCCTACAATCATTGAGGTAATCCCAATGGCAGCAAGGGTAAAGCTGTAAGAAGAGAGACATTAAAGCAGAATAATTAGTTTTGTTCCTTTTAATATCACCTTCCCCTTTAAAATGGAAATGGATTGCAGAAGTTCAGTTATTCCTCAGAATCTTGATATACCCATTTCTCTATAACTCTACTGTTAATGACTCCCTGTCACATATTGCTCAAAACCATGGTACAGCAAAGGCAACAGCATCAGATACCCCAATGCTTGTAAGGTCAGAGTTTAACTAGAAGTCACCCAATTTACTCTTACGTTGCCAATCCATGTGACTTAGGGGATATACTCACAGAAAAGATGACCACTTGCCCTAAACTATTCTGCCTAGGGAATGGGACGATAAATGTTGCGAGTGGCTTTTTAGCCAATGAAGAGTTTAAGCCAGTTAATTGTCTGTATCCACAGGTGGCCTCTGCCAATGCTAACTTTTGCGACAGAACTTCAGATGGCGTCTCCTAAGAAGATAGACATTGACATGTTCCCAGGTTAACATAATCCCTCAGCACCCACGAGCTCACCGCAGGGGCAGCAGGAAGCAGTACCGCACCACAACCCCAATGACCCACACGACAGTCAGCCGCAGGCTGATGTAGTGGAAGTTGACATTAGTCCTTGTGAGGAGATTCCAGGAGACCAGCTCTTCAGAAGAAAACCTTTGGGTGACTTCATCTTCCACAATGGCCTCAAACCCTTTTCTGCAGAAATAGAATATGTCGGAGAATTCGAAGTCCACTCGATGCAGACCTGCAATTTCTTTCTCCATAGTGGTTTCATCTCTTTCTATGATACCTTGGGAAAGAAAGTGTAACCATATGAAAAGATAATTCTGTACAGTAACAGCCATCCTCCAAATTACTTGCTGCTCTGCAACGTTCCAGAAGACAGCTTTATTATCAGAGCTCTACACCTATGACATTAAGGTCAGAGGAGTAGTTGAACACTGCATACTCTTCAGCAGGCTGGTTATAGCTCCCTTTCCATACGTAAACCCCTTGAGGAGCAAACATATCCAGTTCTGTTGCCTACTGGAGGTGAAGCAAGAAAGCCAACCCCTTCCCACCATCTGACACATTGCAAACTCCGAAACTTTATCCAAGACCATCTTGTGCTTCCACAGAAGAGGAAGTGAGAACTTTGTCCCTTCAGAGCCCTTCTCCCAGTGCTCTAAGTGTATATTTAAAGGCATTCATGCCCCTGCGTGGAGGCGTCCCTATTTTCTAGGCCCGTGGCTCTAGTCAGGCATCGTGGCTTCCCACAGCCATACTCTGCTAAGACCTGCTCTGCTGCTACCTGTCCAAGTCCCAGACCATGACAGCTATCTAACACCTGAGAAAGAACCAGCTTTGGACCAAATGCACCTACCTTCCTTCACAGCAGAAGTCTCTTCTATGAGTAGAGACAGGATCACACTGTTTTTTAGTCTTTGTTTGTTTGTTTTTATTATAGTATACACTAAAGAAAGAAAAACCCCTCCGAAAGGAAGTCAGATAAAGCTGTGCCTAGAGGTCCCTTAATGTAATAATGTAGTTTGTCACTAACGGTTGTGCTTTAATTGAACTCTGCCATATAATGCCTGACAAAACAAGGGAAAACTGCAGAGTTCAGAATTGCAGTAGAAATAGTAAGTACTTTTTTTTTTTTTTTTTTTTTTTTTTTTTAATTTGTGGTCTGATAAGCCAGTCTGGTAAGCACCAATTTCTCACCGAGTCCCTGAAGGCGAGAGCAAATGGAGTAAGCTAAATATAAAGATCAAGTAGCTGCTGTCTGGTAAGCAAGTCTAGCTCCAGAAGCTGATGACTGAAGAAATCTAGACTGGCATCTAACCAGAACAGCCACTGCCTGCAACACTCAACTAGGATTACAGAGGTCCAAGTTCAGGTCACTGCTCTTTCAGACTCCCTCTGACAGGTTGCATAATCTCTGTGCTTCGATGCTGCGATTAAAATGAGGGAAGGAGAAGGCACCCAATTGTCTCAAAATACACGACACCTTCCCACAAATACACATCCCACAAAATCAGAATCTACTTCCTATGAAAGTCTTGCCAGCACATGAAAGGAAAAACTCTGGGAATATATATGCTGTGCAAATCGCAGGTAACTTTAGACTACAACTGATCCAGGGAATGTTTGTATTGCACTGTATCACACATGGAGGCTCCTGGCTCCTATCTCTTGGCTGAAAGTGCTGCAGGTGCACCACGTCAGAGCCTAGGGTTCAAGTTTAGCGTACTGCTGGCCCGGGCAGGATGCCCTTGCTGTAACCTCTCTTCTCAAAGGCCTGTTGCATCACCGCCACACCACACCGCTGGCCCACACGCTGCCTTACGGGTGAGGAGCTCAGGAGCATTATGCACAGAATTAAACACACGCCGCTCAAGCGATACACTTCGCTTTCTTCTAATCAGGAGTAACATTTAACAGCCTTTAAGCCCTTGGCCAGGAGCAGAGCTGAGCTTGCCAGAGGCAGCTAAAAGGCAGCATTACACAGGAGCACAGCAAACATCACTCATAACTAAAAGATGGACGTAACCGCCCCACTATTCACAATGTCATGGAGCAAGCCCTGAGCCCTTGAGCTTTAAATCTCAAGATCTCATACTCTAATTAGCTAATTATACCATGCTCAAACTTCTTACTACCTAGTTACAGTCACACATTTGCATAAGCCCTTCTTTCACTGGATGACACTTTCAAAATTTTTAACTGAGCAGTGTTTTGGTGGTTTTTTAAACCCACAAACTAAAGAGCAGCACTGCCTTTTGACACAACCAACACCCACACAGACAGCCGAGAGCCAGTCACTCAGAGATACACATCCAGCCTCTGAAGTCCTGCCCAGCAGAGAGTCACCCATTGGGCCCAGTGTGTGACACGCTGCCCTCTGACACGGGTGACATGGGAAGTGGCAGCACCGGATCATTCCCCACCCAGCAAAAACAACAGCTGACCTTTTACCTGGGACCGTTCTGTCTCGCGCCACCAACGCAGGGGCACTGGATGCTCTCTTTGCGGACAGATACAAGAGACCCTGGGCTCTGGTACTGGAGTGAAAAATGCTGCCTCCTCAGTCATGCTGTCATTTGGCTGTCACATTGAAAAAACCAGGTGACACTGGATTTTAAGTTCTTTGGAAAAGGTACATTCTTTGTTCTGCCAGGAAACAGTGCCCTGAACACTGGAAAACAAGTCATTTCACACACATCTGTGATCCTCCCTCCTTTCCTAACCCACCTCCTAGTGATGACTGGACACAGTCAGGAAAGAGGGAGGAGGTACTACGAATTCTCCTCAAGTCAGACAGCCCTGAACACACACGTGCCTGCCTTTACCCCCTTTTATTCAATACTCTGCAATCTATTATCACCAGGAACTTCTCCTCCCTCAGTAAATACTGCATAACGCAGTTGGGCCTTTCTGCCTGCTCCTGTTCTGACACCTCAGGGGCCAACTTAAACATAGCACTGCTACACCTAGACCTTCCCTGGTCCCCAAGTAGTTTCATACACGTGTAGGAGCCCACAGCGCCTAATCACAAGTCAGTTAGTACTGAACTCTTTTTCATTACTAGAAATTCAATGTGTAAATAGCTGCAGGCCCTGATGGCCTAGGGCATTCAGCAGTACTCGCCTCAGATTCACGCTGCTGCTCCCCCAAGTTTCTAGTGGTCCCAGCGCGTGCACAATTACCACTGTAAATGCAGATCCATGTTTGGTGCCATCTACCTAACATCTGTTCACACCTAGCATAGCATTCATAACCATACTATTACACTGAGCACAGAAACCACCTAATATTGTTTGGCGGTTCTGACCGCACACGTGACCATTCGCATTTGGGCCTGTCCTCTGAGCTAGGACAGGATTTTGGAAACAAGCAGGCTATTGGATTGCAGGGGGAACTGAGAAGAAGCAGCCAGGCCTCAAAAGGCAGTAAGTGTGCCCAGATCTGGCTGAAGTCAAAGGGACCCTCTGCAAGAAAGGTAGGATGCTCATCACAAGCTTCCTTTCCTATCTTTTTTTTTTCCACCCCCTCTCCTCCCCTGACAAGAATCCGGACAACTCAAAAAAGCTCTTGAGAGCAAAATACAGAGTACAGCTTGGTACAGGAGACCACAAATCTCCCATTCCCATACTTTCTCAAGTAAGGAGGAGCTAGATGCCAGCAGTCCCCATGCAAAAGGGAGTCACACCATGCCTCCTTTGCGACAAGCTTCTCCTGGCACGTCACGAAACTTAGTGCAGGAGAAGACATGCACAGAGGGCAGATGCTTCAGTTTTACTTTCAAACACAATCCAAAAGACTGTTTGAACATACAAGGCCTACATACAATCATCTATGAGAGTTATCCACAGGCATTATTACTAATGCCTCAAGAGAAATCAAATAGACGGGCACACACAGATTTGCCCAGGCCATAAACTACAGCACATCTAGTACACCCCTCAGCTGCACATACAATTGGAATAGGTATCCCATAGGGCTACTTTGGGTTTTTATATAAGGATAACTCATACAGTGATATCCACTACCCAGGTATTCTCTCCCTCAGTTTTTCTTTCTTTTCTAGAGAAGAAAAACTATGTGCCACAGTCATCAGATATACAGGAAAAAGAGCTTGTAGCTGCAGCAGCACAGTCCATCTCCTGCCCTCTCACTCGGCTACAGTGTGACGGCACACTATCACCTTACAGGAAGGAAGAGGAAATCTAGCAGCATCACCGACCAGCCGTGAGGCATAGCCAGCGGGACACTTGCATTACATTGGGTGTTCATTGGGTTCCTCAGCCTCTGTCTTTTCCACCCCCCACCCCACCTTGGGAAAAAAAGACAAAACCAACAAAACAAAACAAAGCTGATTCAGGACACCAGCGACTGGCACAGGACATTCATATTTTCACTTGCCAAGATTAAAATCACAGATTAAACTAGAAGTCATACTCTGACCGCTGTTAAGAGCTGTTGTGCAGCACCTCCAGTTTATTATTACTGCTGCTAACGGACAGCTGGGTCTGCCACCATCCGAGCCCGTTTCATACCTGGCCTGCTGATAGTACAATACCCATTTTTTCCAGCACTGGTAAGGATGCTCTTTTTGAAACGAAATACACACGACCACTTCAGGAGTTCGATCCCCATTACTGTAACATGTTCACACAACAGCTATTTTGTGGGATCAGAGAACAATTTCACTAAGCACTGTCCTATTTCCAGGTGTGCTGCCTAATGAGGCAGTATACAGTAAAAATGCTAACAGTAAGTCTGTCCAAAAAAATCAGCATATCAATAGAAATATGAATGCAGTCAGGAAATGGGAGAAGACCAAGTGCTGGCTACAACGGCAGGTTCAGCCTTCCCCTTCTTTCAGCTTCCTGTGCAAGTTCTGGCTATTCTTGCTGCGTGTACAACTCCAAAGTCCTCTTGCAGACAACTCTGACCCAGTACGGCCTACCATGACATGCTGCATAGGATAAGATACAGTAAGAGAAGTAATTTCAAAATTAGGATAAAGGAGGAAATATGAAGCAATTATTCAGCTCTCTTTCTACAGACAACGAGAGTAAGAAGTCTGCCTGTAAATACTGACATAACTCAAGAGGGCAAAAGGGAAATAGAAGCAGACTGAGAGGAAGGAAAAAAGTAAAACACCACAAAGAAGAGTGCTGGGCTTGGACTTCAAAATGCTTTCCACTAAGCTCTCGGATCTCTTTAGAGATCTGATACTGTCAGGACTGAGGGCCAGCAGCCTTGTCAGCATTGACCTAAAAGCAGGCTTGAAGACAAAAGCAAGCATTGCAACACAAACATTTCCTTCAATTGAGAACAGTCTCCATCTTAAGCCTTGCTTTGTTTTACTAAACATATTGTTATTTCATACCCTTGTTTTCTCAACCCCTCTGGCTTTTCAACCATTCAACACAGGCCAATACAAGAAGCATTTCATTCTACAATAGCACTTCTTGTGCCAGTAGCATTTCAAAATAATTAGATCTAACAGTAAGCTAATAACCAGCCCCATCTCCTCTCCTGTTCCCTCTCGCACACACATCTACTTCTTCATTTGAAATGGTTCCCCTACTTCAGCATGCGAGTCTTATCAGTATGACTTGACTTGATTCTTACCATTAGCAACAGGAGTTTTGAGCATCTGTGGCTGTGCCTTTTTGACACCTTTTTCTATCCGTATAGTGGCCCACTGTTGAAGAGAAAGAAAAGTTAATTTCACAGCTGTAATATTCACTTAATATTCACTTAAGCAAGTCTAAGAAGTGACAGTTACTTAGAGACAGGTTGTGACTTTCAAGGAACCTCTTCACCTGGTAACAACCACTCATCTTCCTCAGATGCATGCACAAAAACATGGATCATTCCTCTGAAGAAACACTGCCTGAACATATTTCATAGCCAAAAAAGCACCCCGTGACAGCCAATGCTTCAGACTTCGCTTGCCTGTCTTCAGAGGGCCAACTCAAGAGCTTCACAGATTTGTAAGTTTAATTTCAGATACTTCGCCACTGAAAGCCATATAGGCCTGTATCAGTCTTGCCGTTTGCACCTCAGCCACTGAACGATGACAACATGGGAGGCTCCTGGCTACCAGTTTGTGGGAGCAGTCAGCCCTCCCACATGGGCACAGTGCTGAGCTGGAGAACAGACCCTGAGCACGCAACACACGTCCGCAAAGCCAAGAGACATCGCAATTCAGCTCATCTTCTTTCATTATCATTTCATGCTCTTTTGTGAGACTCACATTTTCACTTCTTGAAAGAGTCACAATATCAGCAACAATCTTGCACGCCATTAGGAAATACCCTCCAAAGGATATCCTCCTTCCACTACCAGACTCCTGATCCAGCCACACCCCGCAAAGTAACCACATGAAACTGAAGAAGAAAAAAAAGGTGTAAGTGCATTAGGTCAAACTGAGGCCTAAACACAGCTAGCTGAACTGAAAAACAAAACAGCATTTGCAGTTGTGGCAAGCCTTGTTTAAATTTGGTTTCACTCAAAAGAGGACTGCACCCAAGATTTTTCCAAGTTGGGCATAACTGACATTTCTCTTCGCCCTGAAACCGCTCATTTCCCGCCATTTTTAGGGCTAAGAGCAGCAGAGAACCAGGCTAAAAATGTCAGTTCTAGTGAACAGCTGCAGAAAACTGTTTCCCCTACTCTTGAGAGTTGCCAGCTGTTTTGGGTACAAAACTCCTATTTTATGGTAGGCAGGTCAGGAGAAGGAGAGGGCATAAAGCTACCTGAGCTCACCCACCCTGCCCCAGCACCACTAACATCGAAGTTTCCTGGCTGCTCTGTCCCTCTGCTTCCCCCACAAGCACATGTGGCAAAACCACTCCAAGGGTTAGGAGCCTGCTTCTCATTTCCAGCCCCGATTCATCTCTAGCCAGTTCAACCTGTTCTCGGGCCAAAGGGCTTCAGCTGACTCAGGTCCACAAAGTGCTTTTAAATCACCCTTGCATCTCCCGCATGCACCTTCGTTTTTACTCAGTTAAGCATGATAACCCCATTGCTGCTCCCAAACTTTTTTGACCATGCAGCAGCCCTTCTGCCTTGGACCTGCTCTTTCCCCACATCACTGATTTTGGAAAGGACAGAAAGCTCAGCAAACGACGACTGATTTTGTGGTTGCCTGTGAAGATAAGGCTATGATTATTAATCCTCTCACACACAGCTTCATCCTATTTCCAGGAAAGCTGTTACAATGGGTGTTTCTCCGACAACAGAGGCACACAACCTGACAAAAATTAGCTCAAAGGTAGGGATCAGGATATTACCCTGTTCAAACCTCAACTTGCTCTGCAGTCCTCAACCAGTATCAAAGGAATACTTTGTTGATTTAATAGCATATAGATGGGCCTCAGTGGTCTGCAGAGAGCAGACCAAGAGCAGGGTAGGCCAGACAGAAGTGATTGCCCACAGGCACAGCAGGGCACGAGCACAGCTCACAACAACTTAAGTTTTTGAAAGTATCAGCCCACTGCTAAACCATGCAGTTTCCACCTCTTGCCTCCAGTAGAGTTGTGGGGCATTTGGGGATCCAGTTTCATTTTGAAGGTTCAGTATCCTGACCGACAGCGTTATCTCCACCACGGAGCTTCCCAAGGCAGCAGACTGCCAGGATTGCTAACTGCATCTGATCCTGCTGATTCAAGACCTACCCTGCCAACACGTTCACTTGTTTTCTCAGTTCTTCTTTTGCCGAGGCAATAGCTGTTCCAGGAGCTACTACTTCCAAGGCTAGCTCCGTACCTTCTGGCTACATGTGATCCTCAACAATGCTACAGCCATGAACATCCTAGGAAATACCAAAGCAAACATGCTGAGTAATTTCTTCCTTTAAGAATACCTCCATTTCTGGAGTTCCATTTCTGGAGTTCCTCTACCGACTGAATTCGGGGGACACATGGATCAGCAAATACGCTGATTTCATCTGACCAGGCTTGAATCATTACACAAAGCTGATTAGAACATTTCATGAGCAGGCAAGCCACTTTTACTACACAGAAAAGCGAGAGCTTCAGCCACATACACTAGCAGAAAAAATGAGTTTTCATCTACGAAATCCCCTCAAATTGGTAATGAGAATGCAGTGTTGCCACCCCTTGTTTTGCAAAATCTGGGAGAACAGTTTCTCCATTCGGAGCGCAGAAGAACAACACAGCATTCCCTACAGATCATTCTTGCTATGGAAATCATACTGTTACAAGTAAGCTCAGTTCATGCTAGACCTAGTGTTAAAGTCTGAGACCAAACAGAAGTCAGTAACACCATGAGGACAGACTGCTGAGACATGCCTTTGTAATGCTCAAAAGCTTGCAACATCCTAATATACAGCAGTATCTTTCAACACTCAGCTTTGCAAAGGAGGCAATGGACTTTTCCCAAAGCAAATGGAAACTACAGGGTCATGCAACCCAAATAGGTTTCTACTGCTTAGATGTGTTTATCTACCCTTCTCTGAAAAGGGCATTCATGCTTCCAAATTTCTCCGACTTCTGGCCCACAGGCTCACCTAACTTCAAAGAGCTGCAGCACCACAATGAAGTGCCAGGAGATGGGAGCACCGCCACAAGCACGGTACCAACGTGGCACCCCGTACAAAGGTTGCACAGATCATTTCAGGGGATAACCGACTTGTGCTCCACAAGTCAACAGTTGAGGCAATTTTATTTTTGGTGCCAGACTTCCCAGGGGATTTAGGCATGCTTTGTAAAACCAGCAAGCAGGAGGAAGACTATCTGCCCTTCTTGCTCAGCAGTGTTAAGGCATTCTCTGGGGCCCAGGGGACCCAGGGCTACTCACCCCTACTGCAGACCAGTTTGAAGTCCTCCCCTCCAGCGCTTGCTCTCTCTCTCTCTCTGTCCTATTTCCCAAGACCATGCATGTTCTTACCACCAAAGAACAAGACTTGTTTGCTTAAATTTACTTAATCTAATCCTTCCGCTTATTCTCAGGCACTTAAAATAAAGGCACTTTCATCAAAGCTAAAAATTTAACTTTGATCAAGTCAAAAATCAGTTTACATCTACCTTGAAAAAAAGACACCACATGCAGAAATGTGAGTAATTTCCTTTCCTTCCCACTAGCTACTGATTCACACTGCCCATTGCCGTTCCAACTGGTTCCTGTACTAAAGCACAGCCCTGTGCTTCAAAGAGCTACCACAACAGAACCTGATTCATACCACACAGGGGAAAACACCTTGTCCTATTAGAGACCAAAAAGCATCTTGAAACAAAATTATAAAGCATAGCCTCCATTCTACTTTTACACGGAAGATGAGCAAAAAGCAGCAGCCTGACAGGTTTTTCAGATATACTGCTCATCAGCAATACTGACACACATCAAAGGGGCTCTTCCTCCCAGCCCGCGAGCTGGCTGAGCAGGCAGCCTCAAGCACCTCGGTGCACACCTCACCTTTTATCGGGAATTCCTGAAGCAGTTTTAGGGAAGGAGTATAAAACCCCCAAATCCTGAACAGATTATTAAAAAAAAGGGGGTTCTGCAGCCTGGGCTACCCACTAATACGCAGAGTTAGAAAGCCACATGATTGCAGAAACTGTGCAAATTTCACCACAGGTCTGGTTTCAAAATTGCAACATTTCAGCTGCTCAGGATGCGTGAAGTAGCTTGCATGCATAAATCACACACAGGCACAGTCTGAGGAAGACTCCACACCACATTTCACAAGGCAAGAACATATTCACCTCTCCCTGAAAAGGTTTCCCTCCTAAATCTTTAGGAAAGGTTTTTAAGTTACCAACACTTTAAAGAGATATACAGCAAGTCAACAGCCTATACAAAATAAGTCAAAAGATCTACTTCCCTTATACATAGGGGCTATGCATTACTCAAGAAAGGTCCAGTTAAACCTCAGAGGCAACAATCACACGTCATTTGTAACAGATGTCCAAAAACAACCCTATCTCCAAGCAGATACCCATCTCTAAAGCCAAATTTGACGTATCGTTTCACGTAAGCATATCTAGATGATGTTTTGCTGGGCTCCATCACAACTTGATTTATTATGAACATTTCAGAAACTGTCCTTGTTTCCCTAGTAGGTGGAGCTTTGCCTCTCATCCCCCTTTTCAGCTTTAAACAACACCTCCAGTTTAATAGCAATGCTTGATCATTACATAAGAGGATATTATTAAATATCTGGAGTCATATGAAGTTAGATCACTGGTGTTCCCCTATTTAGAGATACTGGCAGGTCATGTTCAGAGCAAAAGCTGATGTGCTAGTTTAAGCGAGCGCTCCTCCTTGGAAGCTTTCCAAAGGTTAATACCAACAGAACAACTTCAAAGCATCTCCCACACAATGCTGTGGTGTTTAACCCCAAAAAAATCTGAATACCAATTGTTGGGTTGTTTTGTATGAGGAGGGAGGAAAACAACAATGCGAAGAGCAGGAATTGTTTTGGAATGAGTATGAAAGGTCTTCTGCAGTCTCTCTTCTACCATCTTTTCCTCATTCTGATGGTACATCTTTGTCACTACCTCAAAACAGCTTTTGAAGTGTTTCTATACACACCATGAGCTATATAGCAAGTCTTTCTTGGTGGACATGCACCCGAAGGGCAGCGAAGAGTATGCCTTGACTGGGAAGCACTGGGCATCAGCAACACAAATGCCAAATAGTTTGTTCTACATAAACTTCATGCATTTTAACTTTAAGACAAGATTTGAATATAGCTGCTTTTTGTTTTTGAACAGCCTTTAGTTATCAATAGTATCTGAAATCCTGGTGTTCACATGCCATGAAACTTTGAGCAGTTTCAGGTCAGTGCTGTTGGCCAGAAGGATGGCGAGGTAAATTACTGATGTAACAGCAGAGGGTACGATTAGCAGAGCCGGGGTTAGCTATGTGCATGGAGCCTTGCTGATTATTGAGAAATCTCTGTACAAAATATGCATAAGGGCCTGCACGGGACTGGGGTCTAGGTTAATAGATCTGGGGAATTTATATACTTTAAGATTAGTAAGCCGATTTCCTAAATTCTTGTTCCAAAAGCCAACGCAAGCCTTGTAAACATGGGTGTTTCCTTCATGTCGGGCTCCCCTCAAAGACATGCTTCTTGTTAACATCTGAGCTGGCAGCCTTTGGAGTTGCTCTCTTCTTCCAGAGTTCTCAGTTTCTCCTCTGTGCTGACAGTCCTTGAAGGATACCAGCCACGCAGTTATGAAGGCCTCTGCTGACACTGCGCAATGACATTAGTCAGCACAGCTTGCCTAAGAAGCCAATTAAATAGGAAACTGTAGAAACCCACAATGAATCACGTACTTATAGCCTACGTATCCTCTGTGTTCCTTCCCCACCCCATTACACCTAGCACCACATTTTGTAGCTTGCAATCCTGATGGTTTACAGGAAAGAGCAGCACCCATGAGTACTTTAGGACAGACAGGCCATCTCGCCTAACCCACAGAGCCAGAGCCTACAGTTTGACCAGAGGTGCCAGAAGGTGCTTTTCCCCCCACCCAGGTACATTATTCTCAAGTTGAGGTCCATTCACCCCATAGGGATCATTTCTAACCCAAGTATCCTTGGCTTCACCTCCTTGCTACTGAATAATGTTACGCCTTTGTCTAGTGAAAACAATCTCTGCAGGGCAGGATAATAAACTATTAGAGACTGCTTCTGTTCCAAGGAGCCGCTATTAAACCCAGATGGATCAGCTACCTGACATGAAACACACTTATGACTCCCAGCATCTGTTGCGCTTTACAGTGCTCCAGGAGAAAAACCAACTGAAGAAATGCTGTCTCGGCTAATCCAAACTCCCAGCAGCAGTGTGCTTGCACAAAGCGCGGGATGGGGGCACTCTGCAACCAGCAACAAACAATTAGTCCTAATAACACATAGTGAGGTGATGTTATTTTTTGGCCTAATAATTTTATTTCACTCAGGCTAGCTAGTTTCCCTGAGAGTTCAATGAGTTTCCCTGAGATTTCAACCTTAATGCAAGACAAATCACTCTCCGAAAGGGTGGTCTCTCCACCGCTTAGCAAGAGAGCTCGAACAGCACGCTTACAGGTGCTGTATAAACCCCAGCTCGTATCAGTTTATAGAAGAGGTAAACAGAATCCAAGACAGGGGAAGAGTGAGATCAAGACAGAAAGACGCACAAAATTCAAAACTGGAAACCATGTGAGGACAATTAAAAGCAAACAAGGAGAGCTGTAACATGCTGTGACAACCGCAAGCAGCAGTGCCTGGCATTTCAAGAGCGGGCAAGAGTTCAGCTGCAAATGATTTTGCAAGCGTCAGCCTGGCAGAGCATCACCGACCCCAAGAAATTCCTCACAGGAGCAAACGGCTGCCAGAGAAGCTTTTGGAGCAAAAATCTTGCTCTCATGTGGGACACTGAAACATCTCTAAAAAACATATGCCAACACGATGCCAGAGGTCATTATATTAGCACTGAAAGGGAAGCAGCATGCAGAAGAAAGTGAACAGTTTTCTAAAAGTTTATTTAGTTTGGCAAGAAAATTCAGAAGCAAGGTCGTTATACTCTAAGGTCATCATACCTATTTGGGGGGGGGATTCCTAACAGCTAGTAGACTGCCTGCTGTACTGCATTCCTCTGGTATTCAAATAGCTGCTCGCATTTTCCTACTCTTTTTCCCCTACTCCAACAGGAAAATATGCTCCATATGAACATGGTCATCCCTTCGGGGTCTAACGCAACCCAAAGGGCAGTCCAACAGAAGCATATCCTCAACAGTGCCACATCTGTACATGCTGTATTTTGTTGGGAAGAATGCACCTTTCTGAGGCAGCCCAGCAGAGAAAAAAAAAGCTATTGTGCCCCAACTGATCTCCCTCATCAGCAACGTCAGACAGGCAAAGTACAAGAACGCTCTGTTCATAAAAGGAGCTTTTCCACTCCCCACCTCTCCTTGGAACATGCTTGTAGCACAGGAAACAAACATCTGCTCCCCTGAAACAAGCACAAACAGATCTATTTTTATTAGTAGGAAAAAATCCAAGCGCAAGTGCAGTACCATCCTACACTCGCACCATACCACAGCCTGGGAGATGACCGCACACCACAGACTCGTATTCGTGTGCCACCTGACAACGCTGGACCAGCAAACACACCACATAGTTCACAGTGAGCTTTTGACTCCCCAACTAATCGGTCCCTGGACGATGGTGCCCAAGATGACAGACCCAGACCCTTAGAGCAGAGTAGCTCCAATAAACACACATCGCTACCTGACAATACCATGCTCCGTAGAAAAAACTCTGCACAATCGCCAACTGCCTGCTCCCACTCTGCCAACATGGGGGAGGGCTCTAAGCAGGCAAAACCTGAGAACAGCACCATATTCAGCTGGGGTCAGTGAGTGACCACTTCACCGACCGGTCTTTCCACCTTGCTCATCAGAGAGGCAACAAAGGCAGCAGCAGCAGCGCAGGCCCAAGTCCTCCGCAGGCCCAAGGGGCCACCCTCAGGCACAGCAGCAGGGGAGACTGTCTCTGTAAGCAAGGGCTGGAAGCCAGAGGGGAAGCTATTAAGTTAGCCGCTGCGCTGGAAAACGTTTCAGGCATCGGCGACTGCAGCATCCGTCTCGGCCATCAGACCGTAGCATCCTACAATTTGACACAGTCACAAAATAGGCTATTGCTGCTTGGTAGAAAGCCCGTAATATCGAACGCGACAGCCCAAGAGATATCAGAGACTTGGGCAACCAGACACAGCTAGCAGCTACGTATTGAAAACTTTTCGTTGTTACCATTGTTTTTGGCAAGTAGAAACCAGATGTGACAACACACATTTTTAATGGGCTTTGACAGGAGCTGAACAGAGCGGAATCCAGCATCGAGGACCCAGAGAGATTCCTAACAAACTGCTTTCTTTGAGGGATTCTCCCCATGCAGCTGCTCAGAGGGCACCAAGAACCCACATCTGGACTTTGCCTTTCTAAGTCCAAGCGGACTGAGCTTCTTCACTCTCCTGCAGCAAGTCCACCTTACCTGATTTTCTTCTTCCCAATTTGTCATCAGCTTCTCTTTTTAATACATATATACATCTATAAATACACAAATGGATAGCAGAATTGGGCATGTTATTCCAAAAACAGTTTCAACCATGCCACACACAAAGGTAACATTTGTCATTTTCTTTTCCTAGATTTGTCATTATCTCCTCCCTTACACATTAGAATAGCACTTATACTTTGCCTATCTGGTCACCATCATGAAAACACTGTCAGATGCTTCTCCACACTTATGCCCAAGACATTTTGAGTTACCTCCTGTCACAACATTTGATGACACTAAAAATAATGATTAATGATCTAAAAATAAAGAATGCAGACTGCAGTTAAACACAGGTAAGGGCAAGTTGTTCAAATAAAACTATCTTACTAGGTGATCTGCGTTGTTCCCCCAGGCTGATGTGACCTTTAGCTCCTCAGCTTCTGCTATCTGAATTCTTGTTCCCAGCAACAACTGTGTTTTCTATCCTTAACAGTTATCCTCATACCACTTCGACTGTGTAAGAATAAACCGGCTCCAGGCACCTTAAAAAAAACTTCAAGTATGTGCATCCTCACCAAAAGCCTTAACACACCACATTTCAGATACATTTAACAGATGCCATTTTTATTAGGTGGTTGGTTGTCATTTAGCAGAGCACCAAAGATCTTTAAGGCATTGAAGTGCATTAGTGAGGCTTGGCTGAAAGCCTCATGGAACGAGATCAGATTTGACAAAACCTATTTTCCATAATAACATATTGATTGGTATCGTATTGCCACGGGTTGCACCTGCATCATTTTGCTTTCCCCCTTGCAGTTGTTTTGTTGTCTTTGATTCTCTTTCTCCTTGGAGAAAACACGAAAAAAGTTTAACCCAGACCATTCCACCCATTTCAAAATACTTCCCCACCACCGCAGCGAGCTTCAGAGGAGCACTCTCATGAACTATATCCCATTTAGAAGCCGGTTTCTTTGCAAGAAAAGCTTGCCTACCTACAGCATCGGGGGAAAGCAGGATGGCTGAAGTCCCACACTACTACAGCTCGTATGAAATCGCATTTGTTCGCACCAGAACTTGCCATGGCACGCTGCCAGAAATGGCACGTCCACACAAGTGTGTGACCCGATCTGCTTTACACAGATTTAGGGATCTGCCTGGCGGTTTGAACTCCAGGACAAAGACACGGGGATTTTGCTCCATAAATGAACGCAGGACACACTGGATATTACCAAATTCACCCCCAAATTCCTACCTGCATGAAAGCTCCTGCTCCTGCAAAGCAGATAGCACCTTGCCAGGCATCACCACATTTGGGCTCCACCACGAAGGAAATGGGATGGGGGCACATTTAGGCCCCACCGTGAGGGAAAGGGGCAGAAGCTGGGGGGGGAGGGGGGTTAGGAAGAAGCCCACTTTTGGGCCCCACCGTAAGGGAGGGGGGGCAGAAGTGGGGGGGGGCACTTTTGGGCCCGTGAGGAAAGGGGGCAGAAGTGGGAGGGGGGGGGACCTACTTTTGGGCCCCACTGTGAGGGAAGGGGGCAGAAACAGGAGTGGGGGGGGGGAGCCCACTTTTGGGCCCCACCATGAGGGAAGGGGGCAGAAACAGGAGTGGGGGGAGGGGAGCCCACTTTTGGGCCCCACCGTGAGGGAAGGGGGCAGAAACAGGAGTTGGGGGGGGGGGAAGCTCACTTTTGGGCCCCACCGTGAGGGAAGGGGGCAGAAACAGGAGTGGGGGGGGGGGGGGAGCCCACTTTTGGGCCCCACCGTGAGGGAAGGGGGCAGAAGCAGGAGTGGGGGGGGGGGGCCACTTTTGGGCCCCCACTGTGAGGAAAGGGGGCAGAAGTGGGAGTGGGGGGGGGCGGCACTTTTGGGCCCCACCGTGAGGAAAGGGGACAGAAGCGGGAGTGGGGGGGGGGGAAGCTCACTTTTGGGCCCCACCGTGAGGGAAGGGGGCAGAAGCAGGAGTTGGGGGGGACCCACTTTTGGGCCCCACCGTGAGGGAAGGGGGCAGAAGCGGGAGTGGGGGGGGGAGCCCACTTTTGGGCCCCACCGTGAGGGAAGCGGGAGTGGGGCGGGACCCACTTTTGCACCCCAGCATGAGGGGAGGGGGCAGAAACACAAGTGGGGGGGGAAAGCCCACCTTTGGGCCCCACCGTGAGGGAAGGGGGCAGAAGCAGGAGTGGGGGGGGGGTGGCACTTTTGGGCCCCACCGTGAGGAAAGGGGACAGAAGCGGGAGTGGGGGGGGGGGAAGCTCACTTTTGGGCCCCACCGTGAGGGAAGGGGGCAGAAGCAGGAGTTGGGGGGGACCCACTTTTGGGCCCCACCGTGAGGGAAGGGGGCAGAAGCAGGAGGGGGGGGGGACCCACTTTTGGGCCCCACCATGAGAGAAGGGGGCAGAAGCAGGAGTTGGGGGGAGGCCACTTTTGGGCCCCACCATGAGGGAAGGGGCAGAAATGGGAGTGGGGGGGGACCCACTTTTGCACCCCACCATGAGGGAAGGGGGCAGAAACAGGAGTGGGGGGGGGGGGAAGCCCACTTTTGGGCCCCACCGTGAGGGAAGGCGACAGAAACGGGAGTGGGGGGGGGGGAGCCCACTTTTGGGCCCCACCGTGAGGGAAGGCGACAGAAGCAGGAGGGGGGGGGGAGCCCACTTTTGGGCCCCACCGTGAGGGAAGGGGGCAGAAACAGAAGGGGGGGGGGAGCCCACCTTTGGGCCCCACCGTGAGGGAAGGCGGCAGAAGCAGGAGTGGGGGGGGGACCAGCCCACTTTTGGGCCCCACCGTGAGGGAAGCGGGCAGAAGCAGGAGTTGGGGGGGGACCCACTTTTGGGCCCCACCGTGAGGGAAGCGGGCAGACGCGGGAGGCACACGCGAGCCCACCATGAAGGAAGGGGGGGGGGGGGCACATCTCGGCTCCCCCCATGACGACGGGGCTGCCGGCCCCGCGCGGCCCCTCCCCCCCCCGTCCCCGTCCCCGTCCCCGTCCCGCCGCGGCCGTTGCCGCTCGCGCCCCCTGAGGCGCCGCCGCTGCCCCGCGCAGCCCGCCCGCCCCCGCCTACCTCCAGCGTCCGCACCAGCAGCCGCATGTAGGCCTCGGAGATGCCCAGCGACACCCCCAGCGCCGAGGGCACCACGATCAGCGCCAGCACCAGCGCCAGCCACACCGCGGCCACCCGCGCCGCCAGCGAGCCCACGTCCTCCATCTCGGGCCGCGCCGCCGCCGGGGCTGGGGCTGGGGCTGGGGCCAGGCCGCACCGGGCAGCGCCGCCGCTACCGCGCAGAGGGCGGGCGCCGCCGCCGCCGCCGCCCCTAAACCCCGGCGGGCGCTGCCGCCCCCGGGCCCGCCCCCAGGCCCGCAGCCCCCGCCCCGGGCCCTGCCAGCTCATTTACCTTTTCTTTTCTTTTTTTTTTTTTTTTTTTTAAATCTCACCCCTTGCGCTGCTCCCCAAGGGAGGAATCAGCCCCGCAACGCCGAATGAACCCGCCCCCGGCTCTCTCAGCGCATGGCAGCGGTTTCCCGAGAACCGAAGTTTTGCAAGCCGGCGAAGCGTCTTCTACCATAAATACTAATTAACAAGATAGCGCAGTAGTTATGACCGCCTGAGAGGAGGTTTCCCTGCCGAATTAGCCGCAGGAGCTTTTTGCCCAGAGGACTGGGTACCTTTGTGTTTCCTGCAGCCTGGAGGCAGGGGAAAGTGGCCTTGGGAAGCAGCCGAGGCCCTCACACTCACTACACACGCCGTTCAGCCGGGCCAAGCCTGCCCCTGCACTGCTTGTGCACAGAAAATGTCGCTTATTTTGCCATGAGGCAGATGTTCCTCCAGTGAGGACCTCCTTGAAGGAGAACAGACGATGCTGCTCGAGAAAGAGGCCTCTTTGGGGAGCACGAGTTTAGGGCTTCACGTTTTCCCAGGGAGAACCCCGATTAGACTCGGGGGCTTTAAGACCCCCCCCCCCCCAGGTGTTTAATTGTGGTGCTGCCCGGCCTGGGCCATACACACATTAATACCAGAGTGCCTACGGCAAGGTCAGAAAGCAGCTTGGAACAGAAATTAATTAAAAGGACATTACTTTCAAGATGGGGTGATACAACACAGACACCCATGGGCACTTTAGTTAAATCCGTATTTTGTCACTTGCTTCAGAAGCAGGAAGCAACACAGGGTATTTATTACCCGCTCATGAATCTTCACGTCAGCTACAAGTGGCAGAGGCCAAAGGTTTCGGGGTGTTTTGGCTGTTGTTTTCGTGTTGCATGAAGGAACAGAGGTCTCTCACCAAAGGGCAGATGTAGCAAAGGCAGCAGCAACGCACACAGTCCTGCGGCTGCGGGGAACAGCCCCGTGTTCACCCTACAGCGTCATACAGATTTCACCTCCATCAGGTTTTAACATCTTCAGGGACACAATAAAATCTGCAAGCATTGCAATAGCAATAAACCTGTGCAATGCAAAGAGCTTTTCGGTTTGGTGACAAAATCTTGAAAACAAGGGGAAAAAAAAAGATTACTTTGATCTAGTCCATGCACTGGTTAATCATTGTTTTAGTAGAATGCAAAAATGATTCAAACCAGCACAGTGTATGTGAAATTTTGTGCCATAGGACAAAATCCTGAAGCACAGAGGGCTGAAATCCACCGGTGTCCCTCAAACATCAGAGGAAAGTTCTGGTGATGGTTAGTTGTAGTATTTCATCACACAAGATTAAGATGTTTGCTAGTGTAGCAACCCAGCTATTGCCCCTGGCCCATCCTGGATGACCCCAGAGGCAGCCCAACACCTGCAGGCTCCAGCAACACAGCACGAAACGGAGTCCCCACCAGCGCTGGCTTTTCAGAGCAGGGGAAGATGGCTGGTTTTATCCCTGCCCTCGCTATGTGTCAGTGGGAAAAAATGCCAGCAAAAAGAAATTTTAAGGAAGCACAGTTTTAGGCATGGCCAGCCCTTCTGTGCAAACTGAACAGAAGTGTGACAGAGGCGAGACCGCAAACATGTAAACAGAAACTCCTATTTTATTGCATTCAGGTATCCTTTCCCCCCTTGCATGAGTATTTCACAAAGCCATTAATATTAAATTGGAGAAAAGCAGTGCTGTTCTTGGGCTGCTCTTAGAAGCTTCTTCTCTGCCTGGTACAGTAAGGAAGAAACATGTTTAATAACTTGACAGCTTCCTTTTAGAGATAGAGATGCTGGCAAAGTCCTGTCGTGAATGTGCTGAAGTTCACCTTTGTGTTTATCTTGCATTCCCATCCCAGAATAGCTGGCTATTAACTACTAAAAAAATGTTGACTTATTAAAAAATAAAACATACCTTTGCTCTCGTTGTCCAGTGGCCCTTGTCTTTTAAAAAACATATAACCACTGATCATTTATCTATCAATAAATCACTTTCAAATTAAGCCCACCATTTTATTTGTCTGCATTGTAGCATGTGAAAAACACATGACACAATTACTCTGCCCCACTTTAACCAGTAAGCCTATTTTCCTGATAGAAATGACTTGTTCCGTTCAAGCATTGGGACCAGGCTTTCAGCATGGATAAGGCAGCATCAGCCCACTGAAGTCCTGGACACAGTGCTAATTTCCATAATTTACACAGTTTCCTTTTTGAAGGACTATTTTGTGCAAAAAGGCTACACCTGGTCATACCTTCTAATAGAGTATTTTCCAATAGAAAGCGTAAACTGTTAGAAACAAACACATCCCATGAGAATGTGGCAGTGCTGATAAACTTGAAACAAAATATTTTCATAAAACCTTACCTGAACAGAATAGTTGAACTTTTCATTTCAAATAACTTTTCCATTTGAAAAGTATTATATTTCAATTTATTTTACAAGTTATAATGCAGAGGAGAGAAGCTGAAGTTAAAAGGAAATGGCTGAGTTTATTTAAAACAGAGCCTTCAGTGACTCCAAAAAGATGTTTTTATTTAATTTTCTGGGAAATTATCAAGAGTACTAATATTTGTTCTGCAAAGATTATTAATAATATATTTTTATGGCTTTAGTGAAAATGCATTTACATTCATTGCCTGGAAAAAACTTTTGTAGGACATATAATGCATGATTGTGACAGTTGGACTGGATCAAAGACTGAGAGAAAGCACGTGTAACATTCTCATTAACTATACCACACTGGTTTTCTCAATAACTTATTTTTACGTTCCTTTGACTATTGTTATTTTATTCTGTTTAAGTGTGGAAGCCTGCAGGGTTTTCACTCCATGGAGTATAGCTGCGAACTTGGCTTCTAGGATTAAGGAAATCCCACTGAACCAATTCAGGAAGAGTGTCTGGAAAGCGGCCCTGCATTTAGCAGTCACACTCTTCATTTTCTAAGTTATTCTATACATTATTGATTTCTAGTAGGTCAGATCTAATAAAAAAGTGGCTTTTCATTTGTCCCCTGTCACTACAGCCAGGCAGCTTCAGAATATCAGACAGTTTAATCTCATGTAAATATCAGTATTTTATTGAAAATAAGTATGGTCAGATATATCATAGTTATCCCAGCGCTCGCTTTTATCTCCTGCCATTCCAGAGTGGCAGGTAGCCAGGAAACCACTCAGCGCAATTCTTCACCCATTCATTTATCTTTTGATTGCAGGCAGGTCATGCTTTTTCTCTACCACTGTATTTGCTATTAACTCTCTGTAAAAATTGATATGCGCTATACATGGAGTCAGATGTTTTCAGCTTCGCTTTGCATCCTGGAACCCAACCAGAATTTCAGTCTCCCACTCTGCTGTCATTGACCTCTAACTCGAATTACACTAAAAATACACACGAGTATTAACAGCAGGCTTACTTTTACGCTGCTTTTAAGCCTAGCGGTGTTTACTCTCTGAGTTGCAGTACTGCGCGTGGCCTCTAGCTCGGGTCAGGGTGGGATGCGCTCCACGCTTCATAAATGCCGTGCCCAGGCCGGCCCCACCGTGAGAACTGAAGGGAAACTTCCACAAAGGCATTTAGGTTTCTGGAAGTTCAGCAGTCCAGTTGCCATTAAAACCCCATTAAAAGCCCCAAGCCTAGTTTCTCCTTACAACGCATGGGGAAACGTAGACACCCAAGAATGAGATTAACAGAAGCAAGAAAGTCAAAACTCAAGCTAAAACAGCTAATAGGAAATGCACTGCAGTGGAGGCAAGCAACTCCAGGCCACGGAAAGCACCTGTCTCCACCCAGGTCTCCCAGTTAAGTGGCCTCTCCAGAGACAAGTACTTTAACCAGCCCAGCCCTTTTTCACAGAGAGTACAAGAGACAGGTTACCCTACAGAGCACCAATTTGGAACAGCAGTTTAAAGAGAGTCTCCTGTTGTCTCCACTAACAGACTCCCAGGTAATCCAGGCCAGAGCTTTTCCTTCAGTTCCCCCTTTTGGAGTTGTTCTATTTTGAGAAAACCATGATATCATCTTTGGCACAGACAGCTCCTCATCCTAGCTGAATAAATAACAACAGGGCTCCAGAGTCGAACTCCTGTCTTACCATACTCTCATTCTCCAGTCCAGTAAATGCTGGACTGCACGTGCAAAGTGCAAATGAAATAAACTCAAAAGCCCCACATCAAAGCCTAAACCCCCAAATTGTCAACTTTTTTTAGCATTTATGAGCGTAGCATCATGAAATCTAGTGGGCTGAGACACATCATCAAGTCACCACCTATCAGCTGTGCTACAGAAGGCAGAGGTCTCCCAGAGGTGCTACATTATTTATCTGCCAGCCTTGCAGGCGTGCCCCATAACCTAGTGTGTCTCAGATGCACCTGTGCTGACGCAGCTCGCTCAGACCCTGGGCCTTCGCTGCTGTCTAAAAAATGAGAGAGAGCTTCTCTAATTTGCAACAGTCACGTGAGGACGGGCAAAGGGGCAAATTTTCATGGATGTTAAGCATCTAATCTCTTCATTTAGAGAGCCAAAGCATGGGCTTTTTGAAAATCTGGTCTCACATCTACAGCACAACTTTATCACTTGGAATGGAATAGCTGAGGCTCCTCGTTAGCCTGAAAACAGTGGTTTAGGGCCTTTCTAGCAAGCAGCACACTTGAACATTTTTCAGTGGGCTGCATCAGGGCTTGATCCTGCTAAATAGGCTGGCCTTAACACCACAAAGTATTTTAGCACATAGTTAAAGCTTAGCTCTGTAACACCAGAGAAGCATCAGAATGCAATTTAGCAATAGTCCTCGCTTTATGCCCTTTAAAGCATCTATGCTAAAGTGACCAAAGTCCCTGGGCTCTGACGTGGGAGTGACTGAGTGGCTGTGGGAGCAGTTCTCATATCAAGCATAGGAGGTGATGTGGATACTATCTTCAAAGGCCAAAAATGCTGCAAAAAGGCAATCGAGCAGGCACAGGAGAACCTGCAAGAGGTGTATGCCGCAGGGCTGGCACCTCCCTGTGCGTGTTCCCCCTCACAGCCTGCCTTTCTGCTGCACCTGGGGAGGAAAACAACAGCGATGAACAGCTTCACGATCTCTCTAGTGGCTTCAGCCTGCAATACAACAAAATTACTGCTGAAAATGATACTGTATTTTTCCATTCATGTCAGTATCATAAGGAAGGAAAAAACACGCTGCTCTACAATAAATTAACTTACCTTTTCTTTTCTTTTCTTTTTCTTTTTTAAACTTTATTAAGTTATACGAAGGATATACTTCCCAAAAGAGCACTAATCACGGTCTGTCCCTCACGGCAGCGTCAGACACGCGTACAGCGCTGCCATCTCCCGGTGCCACAGCCGGAGCAACACGCAGACCAGACTGATGCAAACCGAAGCACACGCTTAATGCGCCCACCGGAACCCCGTGTCACTCATAACGAGGGACCGATGGAGGAGCAAAGCCTCTGCCATTTCAGTAACGACATAATGCAATGCAAAAAGAGAGGCTGTGACATGCAAAGAACAGTAATAATCCAGATTGTGTCTGGATAAAAATCAGCATAAATGTAGCATTTGGTTCAGTTAATGTTTTAGATATTTTTAATAAATGTATGGGCTATATATAGTCTTATAGTGTCTTGCAGATATATTTTATAAAATAAAGTTAATACAAAAAAAGACAAATGGACTGGTTACATGAAGTGTAACATACAAGTTTTTCTATTTGATGTGCATGTATACACTTTTATTAATAACGCACATATATATCTTATGTGTCTTTTGTAAAGTTATACATCATATGGATAAAGGAGATGGCCTCTAGCCATATATGATGAGCCTTTTCTTTTTGTATCTATTATATAATTGATAACACACATTTACTATTTTATGTATAAATCAGTGAATAAACGTGTTTATTACTTGTTATGAAATGTACTGTTTAATAAGTGATGTCTATTAAGTTATAAATGAGTATTTAGTAGCTATCCCATAAGAAAAGGAGAAATATATCTTTATATATTATCTAATAAGATTATATTTTAAGAAAATCTAATATATGAAAATACAATATTGTCTCCAATAGTATTCTATTTAATATCCACTGATATGGTTAACGTTTCACCGCATCTGTCTTCCTTATAGCCAAATACAAATGCCAAGGGATATCAGCTGTTGTCAATAATCCACATTTGCACACAAATCATGACTACTGATTAGTAAAGCAATTATCATATTAAAAGAGTTCAACAGGGCTCAACATACTGTAAAATTAGAAATCAGTCAATACCACAGCCATTATATAGAATACCATTGATTGGATGTACTAAATGCTAGCCTTGATGACCATTGATCACAATGAACCCCACTCACAAAGGAGTCTGGTACACTAATTGAGGAGCCATCGTTAAATAGAATCATAAATCAAGGAGGGGAAGGGGAGAGGAGAAATGGCTACGAAGCTAAAATCCTTCATAGCTTGAAAAAAAGGAAAAAAAAGCCAGCAAGGGCTCTGCCTCTATAATGTGACCAATAAATTCTAAGCTGGCTTTTCCAAAACCAAATAAGCCCCTCAGAAGTCACCTCCAGAACCTGTATCAAAGGTGGGAAACATGCTCCAAAGAGCTTGAGCAAACAACTATTTCATCACAGCAAAATCACTTCCAAAAGCAAATCCTCTAGAAAGGCCACAAAACACAGAGGTCCTGTCCGTAAAGGATCTGTGATCTAACTTCATTGACCAACTCCATGTTAGGCCTCAAACTCCAGGCAAGCTCCAGGACATGTTTTTAGAGTGCCTTCAGGCTATAATAAACATCAGGTGAAAAGCTGATGCTTCCCTCCTTTCCATTTGTGGCAAGTTTACAAGGAACTGTTTGAGTAAATGCCAGATCTGAGTACCCAGCCTCTAACTGGTCGGTATCTTCGTACTGCCCAAGAAAATGCAAGTTCAGAGTATCTCCCCGACATCATCCTGAAAGCATGTTTTCTCCCAGAAATGACCCCATTCCCAAAAACGGGAGCAAACAGCATCGACATACTGAGGAAGCTAAGGAGTTCACAGCAAAAACTAACTACAGCAAATGACAAGTGACACATTGCCTTCAGGAACACGCCAGGCTTGCAACCTGCCTCTGTTGAATATTAAAACACAGACAAAATCAGGAGGGTTACACCTGCACCTGATTTTGAAGCAGTTAGGGCACACAACCATCTCTGCTTTTGGTTTGTCACAGTGATAAGATGACCTGACCTTCACCCACCCAAGGAAACCCTACAGCACGCAGCTGCCAAAACGTAGAGTGAGCGCAAGCTTGCAGTCATTTATTAGGGGAATGGTACCAGCTCCCACAGGTTACAGGCAGAGACTTTGACTCACAGTAGCGCATGGCTTCCTTCAGGCTATAAGGCACTGGAGAGAAGAAAAAAAAAATCACAGCTTACTGCCAATGCACGAAGCTTTTCTCATTTTGCAGAAAGACAGCCCCCAGCAGGGTCTCTTACCACCGCACTTAGCTTATTGGATCTGGCAGTGAGAAGAAACTGCAACCTGGGCAGAGCAACCTGAGAAGTGGGTCCCTGGAGAGCAGCCTTGAGTGCTCCTGCTCTGTACATGGTCCCAGGTCCTTTTGCTGTCACAGCGTCCCACCTACAAACACCTGTACAGGGAACATGAGGGACACCCAACACTGCCACCCATCCACCCACCCCAGAAAAACAGCAGGCGCGGAGGCTCCCCTCTCTCCAAATTATTTCCTGCTGAGCACTCTCACAGCACCATGGCAAGGGCCACCTTCATTATTTTAGGCCTCAGCTCTCTCCCCTGATTTTTACACTTTCGAGTTGGAAAGAAGAAATAAAATCTTTTAAACTGAATGCAGACCAGCAGCGAGGGAGGACGAAGCATGCAGCACACTCCAGCCCCACACCTTTGCATGGGCAAGCCCAAAATATGAGCGGTCTGGGCCAAAACAACTCCATCCTCTTCCCATTGTCGCTATGTTATTTATCTCTTCTTGCTTCCCTTTAAAGGTTACTCTGACTTTGCAGATCTCCAGCCCAGGACTAATGAGAGGAACTTACAGTTGAAGTGCAACTTAAAGAGTGAAGCCAGGCTACCAAACTATACTGTGTGCTATGTATTCTAGACAGCAAGCTTTGCAATATGTATATCCAGCAGACCCATAAGTAGTTACTTAACAGTGTGTTAGTTCTAGCAGTACATCTATATGCAGGTAATATTTACATATTTTCCTGGAACTCTGGAAAAAATACGTCGTTCATTCATCAGCATTTAGGATGATTCTGCATTAAATGAAATGCTGAGAGAGCTGCGGGTGGGACAGGTTTCTAGCACCAACTAGATGCCACTAGATGCCAATCGGCCGTAAAGCGCATTTCTGACAGTGGATGCGTGTACAACTACTGGAACGAACTCCCAGAACGGCAGTGAGTCCAGTCCAGTGGATGCAATATGGACTTGGTCAGATACTTAGGAAAAGGAGAGGCATCTCCCAGTACACTAAAACAAGTTAGCATAACTCCAGCAGATAAGAGTGTTTCAGACATTCCTGAAGACAGGACAAAGCTGTAGAGAGTGAGCGACGAGACATTTGGAGGAAAGAGGAATAAGGACTCTGCAGCTACAACAATCATTCTTAAGATGCAGGTACGTTACAGGGAAAGATCAACAGATGTTTTAACAAAGCCTGACTCAGTTCTCATGGAGTGCAAGAGGTCATTAAGTTGCTTATCAGCACATCTTACAACCATCTCTAACATTTCTATTGATGTGATTAATACGCATTTCTCATGTCTGCACTATGCTCCTAAGAACTAGCAGTCACTTAGGCATCCTTTATAGACTCTTTCTAAACAGAAATTATATTAGTATTTATATATATATACACACAAATACTTATATATATACTTATATATATAAATATTATGTGTGTGTGTGTGTGTGTGTGTGTGTGTGTGTGTGTGTGTGTGTGTATATATATATATATATAAAAAAATCTACAA
The DNA here is from genome assembly GCF_036370855.1 of Dromaius novaehollandiae. NCBI lineage: Eukaryota > Metazoa > Chordata > Aves > Casuariiformes > Dromaiidae > Dromaius > Dromaius novaehollandiae. The sequence continues at coordinate 7,794,642 of NC_088101.1, forward strand.
CAGATTTTTTTGCACACAGCTAACAATCTGTAAAGTGATTTATTTTAAAAAGCTGAAAACCTATGGAAACCTCAGAACTTTTGGTCCCTTCTGATATTTGGTTCATATAAATTTTTGGAGGCCCAGGAAATTTAGAGAACCTGTTTATAAAGCTGACACAGAGATATTAAGCCCAGGACAATGATCTACGGGCATACCTCAGAGATACTGCGGGTTCGGTTCCAGACCACCGCAATAAAGTGAATATCACAATAAAGTGAGTCACACAAGTTTTTTTTGGTTTCCCAGTGCATATAAAAGTTATGTTTACACTATACTGCAGTCTATTAAGTGTGCATAGCATTACGTCTAAAAAAATGTTGCATGAAATATTGCGAGAATTACCAAAATGTGACACAGAGACACAAAGTGAGCACATACTGTTGGAAAAATGGCGCCAATAGACTTGCTCGACACAGGGTTGCCACAAGCCTTCAATTTGTAAAGACTGCAATATCTGCAAAGCACAATAGTGAAGCACAATAAAACGAGGTATGCCAGTACACGGAATTCACCTTACACTACTTCAACAGTGGACAGTTAAACCAGTTTCAGGTTACTTTACCCTTTTAGCAGAGCAATGCAATATACTTCCAATGTGAATAGCTGTAATGTGCAGATAACCTCTTTCTAGACCAGAACTGAAAACCCAGAAATAGGAGCCAGATGCTCAAGCTATTTCAGTCTGCATATTTAGTATAAAGGGGGTCAAAGCATAAACCATCTTTGCAAGTTCTAGCTCCAGCCAAGGAAGATTTATGTAATAATGCAAACAGCCAAAAAGTTGCTTTCAGAGGACTCCTTCAAAAGCTCTGGCATGGAAAGCCTGCCTGAAGAAAGAGGCACATCAGACCCAGCGCCCCAGCATTTATGGGATTTGGAGAACTGCCCTTATTTCTTTAAGGCTGCAAGTCTCTCAGCTACCTGGGAAGACAGCTGCAGCCTTCAGCACAGTGCATAATCAGGATAGTGCCCAAAGTGGCTTAAGGTCTCCTCCCACCCCAGGACACACACCATGCACGAAGATCCTCCACTGCATCTTGGGCATGCTGCGTGATTTTTATTAATGATTGAAAGGTGGAGCTTATTTAAGGTGTCTGGCTTGCCAACCACATGGCACATCAAATAGTTATGTCTTTGAAACTTAATATAAGCATCCACTTCGATTTTCAGTCTTGCTGACCCCCCCACACAATAAGATGGCCTGATTTTATTCATTCATTCCAACGTACGTGTGTTTTCAACACGTGGCCCACTGCCATTAGCCTTAGGCATCTCAGACATGAGGGATGAACTCACCTAGGACTACTTTGATTTGCTGCAGTTTCATCAACAGGATAAATGAGTGTCTCAGCCACAATTAACATCACTTAGACACTTCATACATGGGTAGTAACCAGCAGCATCAAATTCCAAAGCAAGGTGAAGTTTTGTAACGTAGGACTTTCCCACACTGATTAGCTGTACCAGATCCTCATACATTGGGAGAAGACACCCAAATGATTCTAAGACAGGAGGCACTCTGAGGAAAAGCGCTCCTTAGGCAGTCTTGCTTATATGAAGCATGAGGCTCATTGGCTAAGGAACTGGAGGGAGTGTTTGCTACTACTATTAAGTAGTAAACTAGAGAGAAAGTTTTCCGTTTCTTCTGCTGCTCTGTTTCATGCTCTTGAGGAAGACAGAGCTGGAGACTTCTCCAGGGTGAGGATACGTCTTGTGGCTTGCACATCTAACAACAACAACAGTTACTTACACTGACAGATATTTTTGAGGGCCTGATCCTCTGAAATATTCCTTCCCTTCCATCCAGACCTACCAATGGGCACAATTCACCGCGAGGCCCCACTGCACTTGCTCCTGTGTAGGTGCAGAGTAAAAAAGGGATCTCAAGCAGCCTAGGAGCCTGGTTCCCAAGAGACGGAGAGAAGATAAGCAGAGTTAAGAGGAGGATGAGTAACACAAACAAATGTAAGTTATTCCACTGTGAGAAGCTGCAGTTTACATCCTTCCCACTCACGAGTTATCATGAGAACATGTTCTTTTTACTGTTACCATGTCCTCTTGCTGGAGGTGGAGAACTTGCTCATCTGTGCCGTCCATTTGGAAAACAAGCAACTTCCCCACAACCCCTGCGCTTTAAAGGCTATAACCTCAGCTAGAAGTGCTTGCTAAAGGCCACGGATGATAAATGCAAGTGAAATATAGATCACGCACACAGTATCAGGAGAAAGGAAAGCAATAAAACTGAGGTGGAGATGGAGGGTCGCTGAAGAAAGCACCACCAAAACCTGTACAGGCATTTCTTCAAAGTGCGGTAAGGCAGTGCACAAACAAGAGTGCTGCTGCCACACACCTAAGGACTCTCAGATTCAAGGTCCCAGCAGAGGTATCTGGCAAGGCGAGATTCAAAAAAGAGTAGTCTCCATTTAAAGTCAGGCTGGCATTTTTACCAGCAGCTAACGAAGCACATCTGACTTCTGTCATTGACGTGGTATGATCAGAACACACCGAACCAAGTTCAAGTGCCCTGCTGCCCCTGCTTCCAGTGGAGAAAGAATGAACATCCATCATCAAGAGAGGGAGATGTGGTTTTCCTTTGCAGTCTTACTGCTAGCACTCTTCCTTCCTGGGTTGCTAAGGGCTTTTTAAAAAGGCATTTTCTGCTACTGTCTACCCAAAATATCAAAGTTTGGGCTGACTGACCCACTGAGAGAATTCATGTACTTGCAGACACTAAACTCAGGGATGATACACCGGGCCAGGCCCCGATGCAGGTGAGCTCAGTTCTCTATCTCTGTGCTGTGCAGCCTTAAGGAATTTACTACCCCTCTGTTAGCCCCTCCACTGCATATTAGTTTTGTATAATTAAACTCTGAACTCTCCAGGGCTGGGCAGTTTTATAGTCTCTATTTGTGCCGTGCTGTATACACAGCTTGCCAGGACAGATCTTCCATTTCTGATGAGACCTCAATCAATGGGCTGTTGTAATGCAAACCTTATTAACTGTCCTGGCCAACTGATCTGTCTTCCAGCAATTTAGACAGAGCAAAGTAATATCTATTTGTGTGCGCTTCATTAGTGACATTCAGATCATTAAAAAGACAGATTCTTCCTAGTGGGAGCTACTCAAAGGGAAAGCAAACATTTTATACAAAGAAACGCTAAAGGTGACTGGAGTATTTACATCTCCCGTTCCTTAAGTGCACTCACATGAATTATTTCTGGAGGGTGGGCTTGCCAGAGATCAGTCGGCAGCTTTCACAAGCAGTGGTGACACAAGCAGGCAGCTAGCCATAAATAATTCCAACAGATGATAATGGAGGCCGTGACATAGTTCTCTTTAATTCATGCAACACATAAAAACAGACATAAAAAGGATACAGCAAAACCAGAAGTTAAAACATAATGCAACAACATGGTGCATTTTTCTATCCTATTGTCCCTTCTTCAGACTAATTTATCCCAGTGACGCAGCTAGGCATCTGGGACATGCTCTCATGTCAGTTGTTCTGCTGCTTTTCAGCAGGACCCTTGAACACTTCCTACCTTGCAACCCCTGGTCTTGTAATATGAAGAGGAAAATCTGCAATTGCTTCTTTCCCTGCAACAGCCAACACTCCAGCTCCAATTTCCAGTTCCAAAAATATATTTAGATGAACTGCTCAATGGCTTCTGACATCAGCAGGTTTTCTCTCTAAGGTAACACAGTGCCTCTGGCTCACAGGAAAACTGCTAAAACAAATCGTTGCTATAGGCTGGGAGTACGGAGGTGTTTTATTAAGAGTTAAGAAGTTAACGTCTAAGTTTTGAAGGTAACTCAAAGATTAGAAAATTGGTGTTCTAATGAAACTTACTAATTTTATTGCAGAAAGTTCTCACTAATCACTGGAGAGAAATAAAAAAATACATTAGAATCTTCCTATTTATAAACATACATTCTTATTTAAAACAGAACATACTGTTTATGGCTTCTCTGCCATGTCATATGCAACGTATCTTACAGGGACAGCTGGTAAAAATGAGGGGTTTAATATATAAAATATAGCTCTGTTTCTGGATGAGATAAGTCATGGAAAAAAACATGAGGTAAAATAAACACCATTCAGTGAACATTTCCATTTCCCACTGTTCCGTTTTCTACTACTATCTGGCAATATTTTTTCTGTTGCTCCTCCTTGAAAGACTCTTTGACCTTTTTCCTTTTCAGTCCTCCATCCCTGGAAGATACAGATTGAAAAACAGCCTTGAGTTCACTTCAGGGTAAAGGTAGAAAAAGTTTACAATATTTAGATTATAACAAAGCAACTTTCACCTTAAATGTCAGCTTTTACAGTACAATGCTTAATGATCTGTATTGCCAAGATTTATTACACAATATAAACAATGCCTTTCTTTTAATTCTCATCAAATTCTACCTGCTGGCTGGATCCACATTCTGCCAGATTTGTTCCTCTTTTTGTACTGTATTAGTCTACTTATTCTAGAGGAATTGTTCATGGAATAAGAAAACAGTCTCCCAAAGTCAGTAAGGGTGGTGGACTACAGCCAAAGCACGGCAAATTTAGAAGAAACTTTAAAAGATTCCAGGCTTCCAGGCTAAACTTTCAGATTACAGAACGCCTAACCATGTTTCAAACCCAGCTTCAAAAGGTGTTGCTTCTTACCAAGGAAGTACAGACATTCCTCCCTGAGCAGCGATGACAGCCTTGACTCTGTCAGCAAAGTGAACAGCATCTTCTTCTTCCTGAAAGAGACAGAAATGATTTGCTTTAAAATTTTAACACCTTCTCTATGCCCCACTTTAAAAGACACCTCTTGCTAGAGAGCAAGCACTTAGGTTTATGCCAGGCCCACATATGACCTGCAGGGCAGTTTTAGCAGGACCTGGAAGTCAGCCCGCTGGGTTTGCCACCGTCCAGTACCAAAAAGAAGTGGGATGCTCTGTGGTTGCTAGAGCAGTCTGAAACAACACACGCTCAGAGCAAGGTCACAGGCCTGCCCAGAGCAGGGGATGCATCTGCTCTCAGTACCTCAGTAACCATCTGACCACAAGAAACCCGGAGCGAATCAACAGTGTCATCTTGGAGGAGACGTGGCATCTTGAGCAGGGTTGGGGCCTGGTACATTCAGCATCAGTGAATTACTGTGGGTCTACAGGAGTCAGTTTGCCCTAAGCACAGACGATACATGTGTTACAGCACCTTCCCTGCCAAGACTGAGCAAAGAGTGAGGTAGGCAGTATTAAACCGTGGCATCGCTAGAGCAGAGGCCTTGGGCACCTTGCCAACTTAAGGTCAGCCTTCAGGGGCAGGGGGCTGGGAGGCTGTGCCAAGCTGTACGGTAATGCTGCTGGGCAAAGGATTAGGTGGATGCTCTGTAGGGCAGGAAAGCAAGGAGATGGGAGGGCGCTGGGGCAGATGGGGGCACAGGGGGACACAGGACGGCAAGAACCACCCCAGTACGGCGTGAAGAGAAGGCCTGAATTGAAATATCACCTCTGGAGTAAAGAAAGGGAGGGTTGTGCCAAGCTGAAGGGCAGGACTCCTGCAGCACAAAACCGTATTTCAACATCTATTCCAACCTCTGGGAGCAGAGGAGAGCAAGGCAGCTGCACCCATGTAAAGCAGCTGTTTGGGAGCAAAAGGGAGCATGGTGCAGAGATACCCGAATGTCTCTGCAAGGGCAGTTTTTATTTAAAGATAAGTAACCCACAGAAATCCATGCTGACTGTGCACAGTACCATGCTTAGTACCCATATTATACAGCTTTCTCTACCATTTCAGGTGTCCCCCAAAATTCCATTATCCCAAATAACAGAGAAGTGACTATGAAATCAGCATCTTGTATTGATTTAATTCACAAAGAGCTGGAAAAAAGTGGCTCCCAAGTATACAGAAATGAGCCAAAAAAAGAAAAAAAAAAGCTTTTTTTAAAAAAGATGGGCATATTTCAAGAAGTGGCTCATTAAATAAAGAAAGGCTCCATATTCATTTCTTTCTGTGATGACACAGTGCATGTTATTTCAAATAACAAGCCTTCTGGGCCAAAAAGTCTGTCTTCACCTTCTTACAGCTGCTGCATACCTGCTCAAGTCTATTAAAATCAAGGTCAGTTTCCTTCCTGATTTCTAAAAAGATGGGTGGTATATAAACCAGACTGCTGGTTTAGCAGCTCAGGAAAACCAAGAATTTTAACAAGACACAAGCTAGAGAGAAGAAGCTAGAGCTTTTCTGCCTTTGCAATGTTAGCTGTGCCAAGACATCTTTTCACTGCAGTAAGCAGGTAGGAATGATGAATACTCTTGACCTGCCCAACTATAAGTGCTCTGAGATATCAACTTGCACGGATAAATAACCATAGTACAGAAAGTTTATAGCTCTCACCGACATGAGCTTTATTTACTCCAAGAGTACACCAACGAAACCTCTCCCTCGGAGAGGGAAATGCAGGACTAAATTTGGATTGGTTCCATTGTTTTAGCATGCTGCATTTTCTGGTTTCCAATCTTTGCTTAATTTTAAAATCACAGTGTCATTTCTGGCTTTTGCCCACTAGGTTGCCAATAAAGATCAAAAACATAATGCCAGTATATCGTGCCTAGCAATACAGGTTTCCTCCCAGAAAACAGTCACAAGCATCTCCGAAACACACATAAGCATAAGTACCTCTTTGACCATTGGTGGCAGGTACCACACATTGCAGACGATAGCCCAACTGGTAACCAGTTTAAAGCCATAGGTCATCGCGGAGTGCTTCATGCTGTCCCAGAATGGATCTCCAAAGCGAGGGTCATACTGGAACACAAGAACGATAAGCTGAAGGGCACGATCTCCTATGTAAGCGGTATGAGGAGATACAAGATGTACACACAGAAGAGATGACACGCATAGAAGTAACAGCAATCAGAGATCAGCCTGAGATTAAAGAACCACTCCAAAGATGAAAAAGTAAAAGGGAACTCAAAAAGTAGTTCACGGTGTCAGTTCTGAGAACGGACAGTCGTGAGGCACAAAAACCCTAGTACAGGCAAAACAAGAGTTCATCCCAGACTACACACACTCTACAGCTGGGCCTGGGTTAAACCGCATAGGTTGCTCTTTTTTGGCCATGAAGCCACAGCTCAACCTCTTAAATCAGGGGCAAATCTAATCACACCTCCTAAAAGCAGCAGTAAATGCAGGCTGAAGCTCCGTGTTTTCACTTTTACTAGAAGTTAATAAGAGTTAACCTTTAAAAGCAACACAGGACCCCAAACGATGACAGCCCCATAGAAACAAATCTCAACTGTAACCAGATGCATCCACTCAGAAGGTAAAACCTTGTCATAATGTCTATACCTGTAGATATACTGACTACAAGGTTTGCTTGATAAAGCTCACAATACCTGCAACGGTTTCCATGAGATTAGACAACATCATTGCTGCAGGAAAAGGAACTAATGTATTCATAGGTAAAGTGACTCTGCTAAAGCTACTCAGAAAGCTCTGGAAATGCCAGGAAAATAATCAATTCCTAGTCCTGAGCCTTTACCCCCAGAGCAGAAGAGAGCCAGGAGCCTTAGGACAAAAAGAGCAGACAGAATGGAGCACAGCAATTGCAATGGAGCTTTTCGGGTTGCTCCCAATCAGTTGTGCAGACACTCAAAAATTCATTTCCCATACGGCACTGACCTGCCAGACCCTGCATCGTAAAACAGTCCAGATTTCTCAGGGCTTATTTAGTGCCTTAGTCATGCAGAACAAAGACCTTTTTAAAGTTTACACACGAGTATTTTCTCTGACTTGAGAACTTCCTGCAAATAATCCTTCCATGCTTGGGAATGGGAGATACATTACCTTGATTGCTACTGGATGGATAGTCCCTCCCACCTCAAAGCTTCCCTTCTTAAACATCATTACTGAAGTGTTGTTTATGCAGGTACCTGGCCAGAATTAAAATAGGTAATGAGTTTATCCATTCTAATCAACGTATCAACAAATGAATCAGAATTTGTCTTAAGGAGACTTAAGTTGCTGGAGGATAAAGCAAGCTTCAGAAACCCAGAGTCTGTTCTCTCTTCTATTATGCTACACAAACCAAATAGATTGTCTTAAAACTGTTGTAAAATAATGGAATCTGACTTCTAATATCTCACAACAGCTAATTAATTCTACAGAATAAAAATAAAAAAAAATCTTTGTTGTAAAGGTCAGGTGCAATAAACTACACGTGATAGCAAGAAGTGAGCAAAGCAGTAAAATCAGTACAGCTTTTTCTTACCTTCTGGAAAAATTAAAATGGGTAATTTGGTCTTATCTGCAATGTGTTCTCTAATTCTGTGGAGGGAAAAATAAAATTTAAGTGTACATTCCACTTTCACAGACAACTCTCTCATTCATACTCAGCCATGAATCTAAACATATTTAAACTCTTAAATATGACAAGAAAAAGCCATTGTCCAATTGCTCTTTGCCAGTCAGTAGTCTGTACCAGGATAAGGATTAGTTTCAGGCCTTCATCTTGGAGGTTCTCTTGCTGATTGCATAAGTAGTTTTTCTACAAAAGTGAATAGCTCTCCTTTTATTTGAACCATTTTAACCCAATTAACAGCGGTACTTGAGAAACACACGAATTGTTTCCTGTTTATCTTTGACAGGCTTCAGCTATGAACACAGTCAAAATTTCTTTTGCCTAAAGTACAGCAGTTTTCTGTATTTCAAGTTTTCATGCTTTCCAGCTTCATAACATCAGTTTTATACATATCTAATGATTCTCCTCATCAAGATAAGAATTAAAACAACCTTTTACTACATTTGGTGCACCATTTTAAAAAAAAAAAGTATATTACCACTGTGTAGCGCACACTTACTGACACACAAAATTAGTTGTTTTGCAAGACATATATCCATTTTTCCTAAGAATCAAGTGTATGCAGTTTCTCTCCAGGCCATGTTAAAGAACAAAAACAAAACATCAGATACCAAAATGAGGGAATGATCCAGCACAGAGTGACCTCCTCCATTTTTCTAAAGACTAACTGCCATAGACACTTGCTTAATGTTAGCTGCATTGCATCCCCTTTCATGAAGATTAAGAATGGCTAAAAACAATTTACTCTGTAAAAAAACTTGAGAACATAAGAAAAGCCACACTAAGCCAAACCTGTTCATGTCCTTAAAGTCCAATATGCTGTCTCTGACAGCAATCAATACTGCAGGCCTGGAGAGCAGTATAGGAATCAAACAAACATACAAAGACACTTTCAGGATGCTCTTTCAGCTTCTGGCAGCTAGCTCATATCTTGATGTTTTTCTTATGAACTTGTTTAATTGCTTCTGCAAACTTTTGCATGCAAGGCTGATGAAGGCTGAGGATGTTTCTAATGAGTTGTGACTGGTTCCCTCAAATGATCTCTCCATCTCCAGAAGCAAATACATGAGCCTGAAGTTAAGATTTGCTATGATCGGCCTCCCTTTATCCTGTACTCACGATGGATACAACCAGCCTCGCAATGCTCAGAGCTGATGAAAAACACACGAGGGCAAGGCATGATCTGGGAAGCAGAAATGCCAACAAAACTTGGATTCCTGTGCTGACATCCTGAGTCATCAGTTCTGAATCTGAATGAGCAGGCTGCTGCCTGGGGCAGGCAGGGTGATCGTGGAAGTTCCCAGAGGTTACAGGGCAAATGCTCAAGAGTCCAGAAGAGGATTGCTACACCTTGCACCACAAGTGATGGAGCGGTTACAGAACTTACACTGATGACAACCTACAGTTGCTCAGCAAGAGGAGATTAGGGTCAGAACATTCTCAGTTCACACTTCTGGCTCACAGTTTCTAAACCTGATGGGACAATTAAGTTAACACCTTACTTTTTTCTCACCAGGTGACGGTCTTTCATTTCTGAACGTTCAAACAAAACATGCTGAGTGGTTTTCATGCAAGATTTCTGAATAAGTCCCAGCAACCCTCCGTGTGCCTGGCCAACCTGCAAGCCCAAAACAAACTGGTTACTATGCAAACACACACACACATTTAAATGATAAAGTTCTGAAAGGAGATGCATCAGTTTCTGAGCTCATTCACATATGATCCCAGTGCTCCTGGTCAAAAATGTGCACACACCTACCCGTGTTCATCACTCTGCAGTCCTGAAAGTGAGAATTTGAATCCTATCATATCCCACTCTCTCTACCAATAAGCGTATGATCTCATCCAACACCCTACTTGTGGGCATCTCAACATTACCAATATTTACTGATTCTCTTGTTCATACCAAAGAATAGCATCCATCACTAGCCAGGATTAGAACATCTAATGGAGATGTGTGGTTGGCTACGCAGATGCCTCCTTTCTGCGGTCTGTTTTCCCTGCAATGACAACCGTGAAAGTAATTACTTGATGTTTATTCTCGAGGCTCCAGGCCCCACCAGGACATCCATCTAGTGAATGTACACCAGCAACAGAAACTCTCAGCCACAAAGGCGTTTCGCACACATAGCATATCTATAGATCCACAGGAAGCAAAATACAAAACATTTTAAAAATATGAATATTACTGTCACACAAATTAGAACTTTGGGCAGTATATTACAGTGCATAAGTCATCTTGCTTCATTCTTTAAAGTACCCTTCAGACTTCACTAGTTTTGGCATTTCAGTAAATTCCTTATTTCTGTTTGTTTGTTTCCTCATAGCTGGGAATATGCAATTTCTCTGCAGAAGACATTTTAGTTGCATACATTACCATTCAGAGAGGCACATATCAAAGGCTACTCAGAGACACTGAAACTCTAAGTTCAAACATACTAGAGCATGGTTTTTGTTGTCTTCTAAAGCAAAAAAAAAAACAAAAAAACCCAAAAAAACCAAAAAACCCAGGAGACTACATTACATAAATCTTCATAATTACAGTAAGTAAGTAAGGAAGATAGTAGAAGATTTTACTGAAATATCATCCACAATGTACTTTAGGAAAGAGCACAAAGGATTAGTTACTGAACAAGTCAGCTAATAAAACAATTGTAGGTTTTGAGAAAAATGTCTGAGTTGAAATTTAAAATTTAATCAAGTATAGAGCATTATTCCACCTTTGCATACCGTGCAAATACACAACAGAAAATACAGCAGTGGCATCAAAATGACTGGAGAGAAAGGAAGAGACAGGGTTTAGATTATCTAAGTTCTTGAATCTAATTTCATCCATCATAATACTTATGCAATAATGGAATAAAAATCCCCCTCTGAAACTTGAGATGCTCGGTACCATAGAGGGTACTTTAAGAAATAAATGATGCACAACTGAGAGTAGGTCGGCACCTCTCACCTGTTATGGAAATGCACAGCACCACTCAGAGATCGGACCCCTAATGCAGCACATGTCATCTGGACCTGGTTGCTCAGCCAGCATTTAACCCTAGAAGAAATAAAACCGTGCGTATGTTTCCAGTTCTCTGCAGTCACTCATAGCACAATATCAGGTAAACCTCCCAACTTATTCCCAACAGCTGTTATTACAAAAAGTACACCAAGATGATTTGTTGCAATAGCTGTGCCCAACAGGATGAGCTAAGTGGTTATCAAAGATATCCTTGGCTCCATTCCTCTATTCAGGTCTATTATAAAATCATCAGATTCAAAGCAGAGGAGATTACAGTAGGGGTTTTGATTTACAGATTTCCTCTGGAAGAAACTGCTATTGACTCACTCATGTACATTCATGAAATATGGAAATATTTAGCTGGTAAATCACATTTGAGCTGTTTGCACTGACAGAACTTAACTATTTCACAGCATTAATACCGAACTGCTCACGACAGGATTTACTTGCCCTATTCTGAGGCAAAGAGCATCCTCTCTATTTTCCATCATAAAATGGAGTATCCGTCTGGGTTACTCCAGCAGTATCTTTCTGGGTTACGCTGCACATCCACTTTTGGATACCATTACCTTTCAGTACCCTACGAGTTTACAACAGAGAAATATCACCCCACAATCTTCCACATTAATCCTCCCAGCTCAAGCAGAATTATATTCTAATGCCCTAATTCAATTACTTGAAGAACTGCAAGAGAAATGGCAAAGAGCTCTCGCATACATTTACCTGCCATTTGGAAACTGTCCTATAACCGTGGTTGCTGAAACCAAGAGGAGGATATTGAAAGAAGCCAAGCTGATGCTACAAAGTAAAATAAACCTCTTAATTAAATGGTAAGAAGCAAAATGGGAAGATCAAGCGAAAAAATCTTTTAACGCCTTTATTCATTCTAGGATGCTTCTCTCCTCCATTAGTAGCATCTAATTAGCAATGTAAACCAGTTAAGGCCAAAGGGATAACATGAGGCATAGATTTTCATCCAATTAATCCTGCATTGAGTCCAAAACCTTCTGTTGCCTGGAGCATATATTCCAAAAAGCACCATGTCTTGATCTCCAGGTATCAGGTAGTAAAGAATCCACCAAGTCCAATGAGGCTTAGTAGTGGCTATGTGTTTCTTTAAAGTAGGTAAGATTATATTATAAAACGCAAAGCAGAGACTTGCCATTTAGTTTTTAAAAATCTATCCAGAAATTTCAGTACATATTTCGACCCTGTGCAGTAAGTTACTACATCATCATGAAAATTAAATGTCATTAGTTACTAATGACCGAGCAAAACAAATACTAAAGACATTTCTGCATGAAAAGCTGTCTCCTTAAATTGTCTATCTAAGCTTACACAGAGGCATATGTGCTTTGATGGGTGATTTACTGGTATAAGACCCCTTAATGCACTGTGACAGTTTTTAAAATACTTTCTCCCCTAAAAGAAATCAGAGCCTTTAAAAGCTCCTGCTCTTCAGAGGAAAGTGTGAAGATTTGTAATTGTGTAGTCAATGTGATAAAGGTTGTTTTTGCTTAAAAGATGCCTCGAAAATTCTGAAAATTAAATATATCTCAAGTGGGGTTTTCTTTTGCCCCATCCAGCTCTGTGCTCCCAGAACACTAGCTTTCCTCCAAACTTCAGGCATTCAGCATACAATCTCCCCCAAATTATTCAAGCCAGTAGAGCCTGATCCCTTCAGTTGAGACAATTGTTACTTTATATCAAAAACATCTCCCGATCTTTTCTATGAGGTTTTGTTGGATCTGGAAAAACTAGTTAAATGAATAGAGACATTAGCATACTAAGAAAACAGAACATGAGAAATGTACATCCTCAACACTTTTTGTGGATATTTGAGTTTTGATGGCATCTTCAAAAATCAAAGTCATGCCACATTCGCATTCCTGCATTAGTCAAAAGCATATCATCTCACTGATCTTTTGTAAAAAGTAACATGAAAACAACAAACTCCAGCTAATTGCATCTGGCTCACCGAAGAGGCAGCAGGAGACAGTACCGGATTAGGATCCCAATGATCCACACAAAGGTCAGTTGCCAGCTGACATAGTGAAAGTTGACATTAGTTCTGCTAAGGAGGTTCCAGGAGACCAGCTCCTCAGAGGAGAACCGCCGGGTGACTTCATCATCTGCAACAGCCTCAAATCCCTTCTTGGAGAAATATAAAATATCAGCAAGGTTGAAGCCTCCTTGTCGCTGGCCAGCAATCTCCTCTTCCATGGAGGTTTCCTCCCTCCGGATGATCCCTTAGTAGTAAAAAGCAAACAAAAAACACCCGCATGAGGAAATGAGTCTTCCTTCCACACAGGAAAAAGGACAATCAGATTTCCAGAAAGCAGAAAATAGTCATTCTTTTTAGCAGTAGTTCTCCTACTGTAAGCACTCGCAGTAATTGTATTGGTATGTTTGGTTTATGGACTGGCAGTTAACTCCACAGGTTGCTTCTCTAATCCTGTGCCATATCACATCGCTAGATTGCTGAAGAAGAGGCAAGCATTCAGAGTCAGTTGCAAATAAAACCCTGAGCATGACACCTTCTTCGTTATCATTTACCCATGTGTGTACACACAGCTACTAACGTCAACCCTGCACTGCCAAGATTACAGGTCCCTGCTCTTGCCCTGGTGCAGAAAGTCAGGCAGTGTTTATTTTGTTGTTGTTTTTGCTATCCTCATTTAATTTTGCTTTTTTGCAATATTGTCCCAGCTGCAATGAACACCTTCTTCTAGCATTTTTTCCTTAGAGCCTTCTCCCCCCCATCCTCTCTCCTTTATGAGTCACTTCACTTCCAAGAAGCATGAAGTTGTCAATCTTTTCCCCCAAATATACATACTGTAATGCAAAAGCACTATCAGGAAGAATTAAACGTATTAACGTTTCCTATCTGTAAAATTATGCCTCATTGTGAAACCTCAGTGATGTTGACTGAAATGGCTCTGAGGCCAGATTCTTAGCTAGCTGCTTACAGTAAACAGCACTGCATTGATTCATAGCAGCTAATACTTCTTTTTTCTTTTTATATATAGCATTAAATATGCATAACTTAAAATGCCTTTAGTGTGTCATAATAAATGTGCTAGCCTCTGATTAGAATCACAAAAACCTTCCTCCAGCTGGATTTCAGTTGAACCTTCAATGTCAGGGAAATCATCAGACCCCAAAGTCTTCAGCTGACAAACCGAACAATCTGTCTTGGATTCCTATGACTAAAAACGCCACTACAAGCAAAAGGATTATTATGAGACTTTGATCCAGTCCCTTTCTGTGAAAAAAGAAAGGAAAAATAGTTGGAAAGCAAAACAAAACAAACTATATACCTTTCAAATTCTATCCCCATACCTAGAGAAGAGTTCGAACTGTAACGGTGATCCAAGGGCTGATGCAACTACTTTACTTAAGATTCAGTCTTTTTGCATACCAGGAGTTATGAGAAGAACAGAGGACCCGTAAAGAGAAGTATCAGGTGCAAAAAATAGCCATTCCTCCTCCTAATTCTCTGAAGAGAGAAAACTGATGGAGTCAGAAAGTACAAGCTTCCCAAACACTTATCAGCAATGTCCTTCTCTTCCCACACTGCTCTCTCTAATGCCTGTTACTCAGAAGATTCACCAACAGGCATTTTGCTTATAACATACTCAGTCTCTTTTATTGGTTTGCTCATTGAACTTCATTTTGACCATTCTAGTTTTCTTACTTAACATCAGATGCAATTTATGTTTCTGTTCTCTCTTTCCTAGGTAAAATATTAAAATAGTTGCCATTTTACCAGACCAGATGAATACTGCCACGTCACCTTCATACAAAGATCTTACCATTGGAGATTAAATTTTCAAGTGCCAGCGCCTTCTGCTTTTTTACTCCCTTCTCAATCTGCAGCGTGGCCCACTGTTCCCAAAACAAGAAAAGTAAATGTTGATGGTTTTTATTTTGTCATTGCCAGGTATTCTGTAAAATCCCTCTGTGAATTGTCTGAGCCTTTCTTACTGAAGCCAGGGCTTAGGTTTTCATTGATTTTTCAAATTCAGTTGTAAGGCTGTCATGCACACCTCCAGTTTCCTTTGTTATATTGATTACCCTTTGCCACTGTCATGAAAAATTTTTTGGTCCAAACTTATTTTCAGGACTCATGCAGGTTTTTGTTTTAAGCTGGATTACTGAGCTATCTGAGAGAGTCTATGAGGTCCACGGGTGCAGAACTCTCTCTTCCCTAGTCAGCTTCAGGCAAACGATACAAAATACTGTCACTGAAATTAGAGGCATTCTGGAATGACTTTTCACTAAGCATTTGAGTTGACTCCTCTCCAAAGCAGGCTATTGGTCTAGGTCAAACTTTGGATCGACCCAGTGGAGTAGTTTTTACCTTCTTATGCATTTGGTGACATCCTTACATTTAATCTGTTTTTGAAACACTAAGCAAGGCTTTGTGATTGCCTTTGTTTTGCACAGTATTGAGACAGAGCAATCACACTTGTCTTTGTTGCAACACTAATGAAAGGGTGTTTTAAATAGCTTACAACATCACCGATGTTGCAACTCATGCAGAATTTAAGTGTTAATTGGAGCAACTTCATTCCTAAGTTTGCTGATTGAATAACGAGACCTCAGGTACGGTGCTTTCCTCCCTCCCATTTCTGAAGGATGAGGACGCAAGGCATCTAAACATCCCTCAGGTAATCCCAGCTTGAATACCGAAAACTTGATAGTTTAACTCCAACAGCCCGATTAATTGAAGTTCCCCAAAATTACATTCTGAACAAAATAAGCATGCACAATACTTCATTACACTAATTATTCTCTTCATAGTACATTAAAAGAGCTATACAAAACGGAACGTTCACTTTCTAAAATCTCATTTCTACTGTTTCGGTGGGTTTTTTTCCACTCCTTTTCTTTCTCAAGTGCAGCTTGATGTGTTGTTCAGTAACCCATTCTCCTTTACTATGTCATCATTTACTTTTGTCTCTTCCAACGTTTGGCTATCTCTTTTCCCATGTTCTCCTAAAAGCTTTTTCAAATCCCTCATTACACAGGCTATTTTCAAACCCCTTCTTGGCCCAGGTCTCACGGGTAACAAAGGCACGTTGCTTGTTTTGCAGCAATTACTCCATGTAAAATCTTCTGATGCAACTACAAAGGGAAGGTCAGTGGGTTTTTACTGCAAGCCAAAACAACACTCGAAGATCAAGCCCTCACAAATTTTTCATCTAACAGCCCTTTCTGCCTAGCTCCATCGCACCTTTCATGTCCCAGCCAAGAACCTAGAGCAAATGATCTGTGTGTTATACCCCTACGCAGGGCTGAAGAGGATGTGCAAGCTCTAACTCTCCGTGTTCAAACGGTGGAAAGTATTCAGAAGTCTCCTGGCTGCCCATCTGAGGGCAGATAAATCAGTTCAGTAGGGTTCCAGTCATTTGTCTGGAGTGAAAGCAAAAGTATCATTTCTTTGTTCTGTGTTGCCGCAGCTCATTCAGAATAACTGCGTACTTAAAAGCATAGCAGAGAGCTATTGCTATTCACCTAAGTGTTCACAGCATCTGCCCATACTCCGATGGGAGTTTACAACACAGTAGCTACCCCAACGCACAAGCAAGCCATTTCTCCGTTGAAGACACAGTTACTGCAAGCCTTCCTGAAACTCCTGTGGGACTTTTTGGGTTCTCAGCCCTCTAGCAAAACAGGACAGAGCTGGAAAAGGTCCAACATTGCCCACTAGCTGCTGTCCAGAAGCAAGGTCAGTCGTGCGTGCGTAAGAGCAGCCTGAGACAGCCTCTGCAGTTGGATGAAGCAGTGTTGACTGGGCCACCTGGGAGGCTGAAAATTTTCTTAGGATTTACTCTCCAGACCAGGAGTAGGGCATCAGACTTCAAGAGTTTTACAGGGGAGGTCCCCAGAAAATACTCTATGTCAATGTAATTTCTGTCAAAACATTAGCTGAGATTCTAATAAGATGAACTGGTAACGGCAGTGCTGCTTTTATTCTGCTCTTGAGTCCATTTTTGGACCTAGGCAAATCTACCATGCATCAGTTCAAAGAAGTATCCATAACATCAGCTGGCTGATGCTTTCCCTATACAGGACTGCTTCTCAGGAAGCATTAATATTCCAACTACGCAAGGAAGTTCGGATCTTACAAACTTCCAAACGAGATTCTTCGGAAATGGGGCTACAGCTGCAAAGCACGCTCACCTAACTTCCCACAGGACTTTGAAGGCACAGTATTTATTTCATACTAACAAATGCATTTTCTTTTGCAGGTGCCAAACAACGCTTAAGGGCTGGGGGAATGTTGCTATCTTAGCTTTGCTGGTGTTGTTTTTTCCACCATAAACCCATTACAGACAAGCAACTCTAACAGATGCTATTTCACAAATGAAAGCTTACAAGCTTATTGGCAGGGATAAGCGTATCCAAACCAAATTCATTTTTAACATGTTCAAAAATATTTTTTTAAGGACAAATGACATGTAATAATAGTAAGTACTAGCAGCTGTATAATAGAAACTCATGAAGCTAATCTCTTAGGGCTCTTATTATTATACCATCTATCCGCCCTCAAAAAAAAAAAGCAGATTTTCAAGCCTTGAGTCCTGTTTTGAGAAAATAGCTTGTTTTGTTTGAAGAAATAAACATCTAGGTTGCTCACTGGAGGAGAGGCACAGGATACAAACTCAGGTCTTGCCATACGCAGATTCCATCTTGCTCATTTGTTCCAGTTACTGTTCTCAGTGCTAGAACACTGCGGAGGTGAAGAAATGAGGTGTCTCATCATGTGCCACCATTATTCATTGCTCAAGAACAGATCTGCTAACTGGAACCTGATCTGAAAAGACCTGGAGCTCCCAGAAAATTCATAAGGGCTAAAGATATCCTTTCTTTGCAAACACATCTTTCAAAGAAATACTGTTTGACCATAAAATCCTTGATTTTAATATCTACTCTTTTGTTTTTCTCAATTTGACAAAACATGAAGGAAAATAAGACATGTTTTCCCCCTGCCTCCCAATTTGTGTGGTCACTTAAAGCTGTGGGAAGCAAATATAAAGTGTTCTCAGATCAGAATGGCCTCATTTTCTACTCATTTTTCTAAACTACATAAGGGACTAAATCAAATGCAAGACAACAGAGAATCCAGTCATGATTTCAATAGGTTTTTTTCCTGGGCAAAGTATCAGCTACTTGTTAAGTACTTCCCAGAGCACTGACATTCCTGAGATATAGTCAGTATTACACAGATACGTGAGTAAGCGTCTGCTATTACTTTTTTAGAATAGCTGGCCAGCGAGGCATCATATTTCACCATTCAGGCTAGGAACCACAGGAACCAGTCTTTGTGCCATTCCTAATTAGCGAGACCTCAGGCAACCAGACAGCATCGCAGCCAGAAACAAGCTGACACTTGGCCAGACCATCAATGTCAAGTGACGGTGTTTGAACAAAGGGTGCATATAAGCATATAAACCTGCTTAAAGCAAACTGCATCTCAAGCAGTGCTTTCAGCAATAGCCTCTTTCATCAGCCCCAGGACTTCCACAAGAAGCCCAGCAACTGGATGCACAAGCTATAACCCAGCATTCCCCAGTACTAACTATCCTTACGTCGGAAGAATAAAGTGATCCACTGCCAAAGCAAATGAGACCTAACACTCCCTCCCTTCTTTCCCCTGCCAAGATCTCTCTTAGCCACTCTTGTGTCATAGTGAGAAGCACTTTGAACAATACCTTGAAGAAGACAACTGCAAAGAATCAGAACATGAAAACAGAAAACTTTTTTTGCCTTCAGGACAGTTAGAGAATAACTTTCAACTGAAAAACAAAACAAAAAAAAGAATGCGTACATGGAACCAACCAGAACTACAGCACATTATGTTCTGCTCTTTCCTTTATTAGCTGCTGCAAATTGAGTAACTATGCATATAAGGTTGTATCTGATCTCAGAACAACTAATTTGCTTACATACACATATTTTAATAAATTACTCCTCCACGCTGGGAGCACAAGATCATCCTGCTTGTAACCTGCTAAGAAAACTGTGGATGGTAACAGAAACTCTTAACATGCTTTTCAAGAGAATTGCCTTTCAATAGTAAATGCCCACTCAATGGGTCAAATTTCCTTTCAAAAAGGGAAACACATAAGAAGAAACTACAAAAATTACTGTAATACCTGCCAACTGCAACAGCAAAGCTGTCCAATGAGCTCCTCAGGTTTACGTTTGATGCGAGAGCCTGATGAAACCAATTGCACATAGGAGTGCCACAAGTTTCTTATTCAGGTTACCAGTAAGAATTTAATTAGCATGCTGCTGGCTGGTAACAAAACAACCGCATATAAAAGCCAGCATTACTTATAGTTGCTTATATTCAACATTACTTATAGCTAGTCAATTCCCACTGATAGGAATATCTGGAAATACATGCAACCCTTAAAGTTTACAATCATGACTCAAGTGCCACTGTGCTAGACGATGTACAAACAGCCGTAGACAGTCTCTGCCCAAGAGATTTTAATCGGTAGGGGGGGAAGAGGGGACACATCAGACAACTACAGACAAGACAGAATTGGGGAGGTAAGACGGACCTACTATAAGCTGTATCACATTGTTAGGGTTATTTTCTACTGCACAGCTAGATGGCTCCAGTAGTTTAATAATAATAGTAATAGTAACAATACATTTTCTGCCACGGTATAGTCATAAAAAGCGGTTCTGTGCCAAAAAGACAGAATTCATCTACTGGAAAGGTGAAATATTTCTCTGTTCAACACAATGAAATCACAGTACCTACTTTTGGCCACTGACAGATATGAAACGTCAGACTTTAAAAATAAATGCAATCCTGGCTTATTAAAGCCCACTAATATCACCAATAATATCAGCAGAATCAGGATCTTAACCACAACCTATGTATTCATCTCTAGAAAATATTACACTTTTAGAAGATAGTATGGATTCCTCAAGTCTTGTACAACAGAACTTATCACAATCTGCCGTATCACCCAGATTTATAAACGGAGGAAACACACATAAGCAGTTAGTATTCTTTCCTAGAACAGTATTCACTAGTACTTTATAATTAAAATAGTTCAAAAAAAAAATTAAAACTTAGGTACTTCTAAAATACATTTTCTTGTTACTTACAACCTCATATATCCTTTTATTGAGATGTGTTAACAAGTATACTGTGAAGCATTCTTACCAACTTGAACTATAAGCACCATATCATGGAATCTCTATTTTAACAGAAGACTACCTCAAGTTAGTGCTAGATTACAGCCCATCACATAACTAGGTATCATTGAATGCACCATTCGAAGGAGCTACAACATCAGTAAAAGCTATAAAAAACACATTCGAGACTCCCCAAGTTCACGGAAGTCTTTCTGCTGACTTTTATGGCATCTATATCAAACACTCAGATTATTTATTAAAATGCCCTGTAGTAAACACATACCTTTTAACTCAACATTCAACTTACCTCTAACATTTTTATTACAATTTTCACATAGATATGAGAAATCCCCAGCGACACTCTAAACATCGAAGGCAACAGAACTAGCACCACAAACAGAATCGGCCAGACTGACAAAACCTTGCCTTCCACAAAACTGTAGTCCCCTCTATTTTTTTCCATGCTTGCTCCCTCAAAATGCCAACCAGCTGCCTTTCTGACAATACTTGTTCATCAGCAGTGGAGAATCCGGCAAACTTCAAGAGACAGAGGCAAACAGAAATCACACACTCTAAGAGCCAAAACTATCCCCAGGAGAGGGCTGCTGCCCTCTGAAGAATGCCATCTCAGACACTCTCAGTGATAGCGATTTTTACTCTTGATCCCGCCCTGCCTCCACCCACTTCCTTACCATTGATAAACATTTACTCATCAGATATAGTCCAGGGGAGAAGAAAGAAAAAATAGTTAAGCAGTAATATACGTCAGGCAATAAGATGCTGTCAATAAGGAAACCTGTCGATGCGTCAACTAGTTTTCACAAGGTGTCCTACCAATAGCTTACCATACGGAGCAAAGTAGGTGGGGTTTCCAGACCTTTGAAAATGTTATCTTTTAAAACTAATTTAATACATGTAACACTTCTGCCACTAAAGTTTGACCAAATTAGTCATTTATTTGGTCAGACTTTCTACTACATGGCAAAATGACAGCTTTGTTTGGGTAACTGACCAAAGGAACCAAACTGAAGCTTTAGATGTGGTAAGTCAGACTATTTTATTAATACCTGTGAGATGGAGACACAAATTGCAGCAGGCATGAATCAACAATCCAAGAGAATAAAACATGCTTCCTCCATCGCTCTGCAAGAAATTAGCCAAATTGTATCCGTGTTAGATAATGCACCACAGTGAGGTAATTAGTCATCTATCTTTGAATCTATTCAACTGCAGAAGTTCAACATGCTAGCTAAGTAGGTTTTTCCTTTTATCCTATGAAATGCCAATAGTTAAATTCAGTATTTTTTGAAAAGTCCAAGGTCAGCCCCTTAGAACCACCCCTACCCTGTCCACTTCTACGTACCAGAGAAGAAATAAAGCTGAATAACAGTGTTCCTAGAATTTAAGAGGAGCACATCAGCTGCTCGTTTATAAACTTATCACAGAATAAACAAACTAAATTTGGTGGAATGACGACTTCAAAAGTGGTGTCATGTGGGTCTGTGAAAGGCTTTTCCTTTGAGTGTGCCTACATTAGCATTTTTGTTTGGAGTAGGGGCAGTGCTTTTGAAACAAGTTTCACTGTCATCCCTACGTACCGCTGTTTGGTCTCTATTGTGGAGCAGTCCTGGCCTGTGCAAACTGGATTCTTTAGGAATGAAAGGAAATGCAAAGATCGACTCTAGAGAGTGTACCTAATACACTCCCATCACTAATGGAGACACAACGATCAGAGTGGGCTGCATCACTGGTAAGTCCTCCAGCGTGCACCAAGCTCACGTGATATCATGACCTGCTTCCTGTGCCATATAATGAGTCATACAGTTTTTGCACCTTAAGATTCGCTGTTGGATTCCAGCCCTCAGGTCTTTGCAGCTCCATTGCATCTTCTTCCTCAGTGTAACTTTACTTCTGCCTCTTTCTCTTCTACCTGCCCTACCTTCATCCCCTTTGCTGACCTCTTTCTGAGCTCTTTGTCTCGTCTATGAACCCTTGCTGACTTATCTTTTAATTGGCTCTGCTTTCCCACTGCTCTGTCTCCCAATGGCAGCCTCAAGCCCCTCAGTTTCCCAGAAGACTGGTGCTGCCAGGAACCCCATTGCCTACTATTTCCCGCCTATCTCACTAAAAGCTATAGGTTACACTGGCCTTCTCTAGGAATAAAGTTTCATTGCTTATAGTTTTGCTTACCCATTTGTGTTTAGTTGTCATTCCTTACCTTCTCACTTTTGGCCTGCTCCTAAAGCAACTTGCTGTCCTAACACGTGTTCCCTGGCGTGGTATAAGTAGAGTTAGATGAAGGGTCATTGGTGGTCTGGCACAATGCAGTGCATTTCTGAATAGCTGCCTTCAGCATCAGCACATGGAATTGGCTGGTAAATAGTCAATGTGCTAAAAACTTTGTGGGCGGGAGGGTGGAGGTAGTTTCTGGGACCTGATTTGAGGCAGGAAATGTGGGCCAAATGAGGTATTGATAGTCCACCGGGAAGAAACAGGAAGGTGTGGCAACTACCTTAAAGGAATTTCTCAGCAAAAAGCCGAGGCACAGGAAAGAAGGATCATTTCTTAAAAGAAGAAAGGGAAGGACAGACTTCCCTTCCTTGTGAGGAGGAAGAGGAGGCTTCCTCTGCTGAATGAAGGAGAATTATTTTCTGTCCTGCGAGACCTTATTATCTGTACTGCTTCTCTACCCCTTCATGAGTTGCATTCCCCAAGCCACAACAGGAGCACAGACAGATACTATAATTCTTCCTTGCCCCCTTCCAAAAAAACCAGAAAGCCAGCCAACTCCTCCCTTGCTCAGCCCTCCATCCTGCCATTTGCCAGCTATAATTATCCTTTGTAAACCATTCAGTCCAAGACCTCTGAGCTTTCCTGGGAGCTGTTGCAACAGCCATCACAAGCACATCCCAAAAAAGCAGGGAAGCTGGCAAAGTTACACCTGCTGAAAAATGCCATTAGGTTTGGGGGGAAACCAAATGGAGAGGCACTGGCAGTCTACTGCTTTTCACGCAGCATTTGCTACACATTGAAAGACAATTTCTCCACCCATCCCACTCAGTTTGCTCCTGGACACACAGCATTGCTATCACCCATTGCAGTGAAAGTATTACCTTGGATTCGCAGGCCAGCCTGGGGGCCCCGGCCCCTTGCAGCATTGTGAAAGCTGTCCCATCACGTTCTAGGCAGGCAATCCAGTGACACAGGGGATGCCACATCTCCAGGAAAGCAGAAGAGTACCAACCAACCATCACAAAAGATGCCATCGCTGCTAAGAAAGTGCCAGTACCCCCTTTGAGTCCAAAGGTGAGTTACAGGCGATTAGGGTATTGAGGCTTCTTCTTCCAGTGGGGCTTCCTGGGATGGCCGTGAATCTGCCTCACCAGGCCTCCAAGGCTGGCAAGACCATCGGTGGTGGTGGGTGGACAATGGGTGGTGGCCACTGTGATGGCATTCCCACATAAAGCGGAAGAAGATGAAGAGTCGCTAGCAGCCTCTCTCCCAAGGTAGTCAAAAGATCTGGCCCAAAGGCAGGCAAAAGGCAATACCAGATCCACGTGGCCAGGTCTCTTGTAATTTTTATTCTTCACTCCATCTGCTTTTTACCTCCTGAAATAATGAATCATTTTGGTTTTCTTACACTGCTATTGCAATCCTTTATATCACATGGTGGGGAGGCCGGGGGCGGGGAACGAACACCAAAAGCAACCAAGCTGTGAATGACACCAAAACCAAGCAGAGCATCTATGTCTACACATTTACAGTATAGGCTAAAAATTGTAATACGATGAAAAAATATCCCAAAAAAGCACTACAAAAATGAGCTTGAGTACCAAAATCAGTCCAGCCAGGTCCAAGAAGTTCAGCCTCAGTTAACTTATCTGCCAAAAGGGGCTGGCAAGGTGTTTAAAACATCCTTCTGCTCATACATATGATCAGGAGCATGGAAACAACTGAGAAACACTGACCAAAGCCTGTCTACTTCTGAACTCCAAAGTGCTTGAAATTGTTAGAGAAATAAACCTGCATTTTAGTGATGCCTCTGGCCTGTCCGAAGGTGATATGCTTGCTTGCAATATGAAGAGGAAAAAAGGGTTTTCATCTCCAGGCAATTCATAACACAACTTCCTATTTTCAAGTCAGAAAGTTGACATAGCCTATTACAATACTCATCACAATCACTGATTAATTTTATTACTTCAAAAGGAAACACTGAAGGGTACACATTTATCAAATTCCTGTAAGTTCACTCAAGCATCCACTATTATGAGCTGCATAACTACAGAGTATGATTGGGCTATATAAATATTCTCAGCACAGTAGTTTCTTTAAGAATTAGCTTTGCCATCCACAAAATAAGCAGAGCCGCAACATGTCATTCCTCTACCCTTCTTGCTGCTTGTTCCTCTTACCAACAGTCAATCTGCTGCAATTGTCCATTCTGAAGCTGGAGGAAATACTTTATCCAGAAATGGGAAGGTATTTCAAATAACTTATTTAAATAAGTTGATGAGGCCACATCTAGACTACTGTGTCCAGTTCTGGGCTCCTCAGTACAAGAGAGACATGGAGCTACTGTTAGCGAGTCCAGCGGAGGGCTGCCAAGATGCTGAAGGGACTGGAGCATCTCTCCTATGAGGAAAGGCTGAGAGAGCTGGGCCTGTCCAGCCTGGAGAAGAGAAGACTGAGAGGGAATCTTGTCCATGTGTACAAGTATCTGAAGGGAGGGTGCAAAGAAGACGGGGCCAGACTCTTCTCAGTGGCGCCCGGGGACAGGACGAGAGGCAACGGGCACCAACTGAAACCCAGGAAATTCCGTCAGAACATGAGGAAAAACTTCTTTGCTGTGAGAGTGACTGAACACTGGAACAGGCTGCTCAGAGAGGTTGTGGAGTCTCCTTCTTTGGAGATATTCAAAAGCTGTCTGGACATGATCCTGGGCAACATGCTCTAGGTGACTCCGCTTGAGCAGGAGGCTTGGACTAGGTGATCTCCTGTGGTCCCTTCCAACCTCAACCATTCTGTGATTCTGTGAAATATGTAGCAATAAAATGCACTTGAACTCATTTAAATGCTCCATCAGCTACGGGTAAATAAAAACTGATTAATACCAAATAGCTATATGCACCTCTGTGTGATACAATGCCCTATATATCCAGAAGAAGTTGCAAGAAACTTCACGTGTAAAATTCTCCGTTCATTTGGAAGAATTTTACTCCTGAACTTTCTAATAATAATAATAATAATAATAATAATAATAATAATCAGAAATCCAACTCAGAAGAAAAGCATGTTGGTGACAAAGGAGGAATCAAGAGTAAAACTCCCTTTAACTTGAATGAATCTCAAATTGAGAGCTATAAGCACTTGAAATTCACTTGGAACAGGAAAATTCACTTGAAACACTGCAGCAATTCCTGACATCTTAGGGGACTATTTAACTACAAAAGATCTTCAGGTTCACAACTATTGAATCACAGAAATAAGTAAACTACAAGTAGTTCAGTATCAACTAGCTGATATCATCTATACGTAATGTTGCATATAAAGCCAATCTTAATACCAGACAGATGAAGTAGTTCAATGGATAATAGATAAAAGCCTGTATAAAGAAGTGAAATGTAGTGACCTGGCACAGAAACGTGTCTTTCTAATAAACTGGTATCAGTGCCATCCTTACACAAGCCAAAGAAAGCACTGTCAACTGAAAGGGGAATAAAATACTATTCTGTCCATTTAATTGTTAGTGCTATTTGTTCCATATGTAGCATGACAGCCAAATATATCTGCCAAAAAAAAGGGGGGGGGGGGGAAGAGATGCCACTTTTTTCTATCTACCACCCAAGGAACAGTGCTGTGATTAGCCAATAGATTTTAACTGGTTTATTACTGCTTTTAGAAAAGGTAATTCAGTTATTTGTGTGCATTTCCACAGAACTGCCTGAAAAAAAGAAACAATCTGCAGCCCATATAGCTTGTATCTTCTCAAAGTGGCAAAGCTTGTGGTCTTTGCTTCTTGCACTGCCTGTTCTGATTCTCACATTTTATGCATCAGTCAAGTTTCCTGGTTCCAGTAAAAATACAAGGTGATGTTTCTGTTATGAGATACAGGCGGCCTAGCCAGTAGCTAGGAGAAGACTCACAGAGGTTTTGACCAGGAGACTAGAGTGGTGAGTTCAAGCTTCTGGTCAACTGCACAGGCAAATTAATCTTTTTTGTTGCCACAGGACTTGTACCTGCACACCGATTTAACAGTCTGAAGAACGACACTTATGAAAGAAAGCAATTTTTTGTTTATTAGCTGCTCTTAATCCAGACAATGACTTTTGGCTGCCTGGGAAAGCCAGGAGACAGTGACATTTGTATTTCATGAGGAGGCAACACAGACTAGGTGCCATCTGTCTCTCTTGGCTCTCAATCCTTAAAGTCATTCTACTCATTTGTTTGTACAAAGAAATCCCTGGGCAATTACAACCTTTCAATCTAAGCTCTCCACCCTTCACGCGGTAGTTCAGACCAATAGTAATATTCAGGTCTGGGGTCTCCTGTTCCTTATTGGGTCTCATCACTGTCCCTAGGCAGGCTGTTTCTTTCCTTAGCTTTACTGTTGCAGTTTCTGCTGACGGATGTACCTTTGTTCCTTGTTGGGTCCCGCCATTATCTCTCAAGGTCCTGATGAGGAGGAGGTAATTCCAGACTATAACAATTAACGCTGCCCCAGCAGGGAGAGGAGGCTTTGTCTCTCAAGGTCCTGATGCCCTGCACCGGCCTTATTTCAAAGTTTTGACGTCCTCAATAGTTCAATAATTTCCTCAACATCACACACAGGAGTGCCCACATGGCAGTCATCTTTCAAGCAAACGCATATACACTGTGGACAGATGAAAGCCACCAACAGAACATAACTGCTTTCAAAACGGATGGCTATGGTTTTGCCTTCCCTCTGACATGCAGACACTGACTACAAAGAATGCTCAATGTGGCCTCCAAGGAATCACACCATCACACAAATTTTAGGAACTACTCTTTCCAAGTGCACATCCTTCCTGCCCAATACTATTCTAGTAGCTCCAAGAGCTGCCTGTAGTCATTTAATGGAGAGAGTTTGCAGCTGACGCTAGACTGCTTTTCTTATAATGCCTGTCTTATCAGACTACCTGAACATATGTCTCTAGCAGATACTGTTCCAAAAAAGCATTAGCACATCAACTGCAGTCAGGTGGTGCTTCAGTTATTAAAGTAATACATTCCCTTCAGGTATAACAAAGACATGTTTTTGCCTACGGCAAACAACTATAAGCTCCATGATAATTAATCGTGGTCAATCCTCTATCCATCAATCTTTTTACAGTAAGTACACAGGGTGTATTGTCTGTCTTGAGCTACAACAAGATCAAAAGCTACTTATATTTAGAAGTACATCCTGACATTGTCATTAGGCACACAAATGTGTTACTCTTGCTGAACGTGTTCCTCTTTGACTCCATTTGTAGAGCTCCCTGACATTTCTAAGCAACAGTTTTGCCATACTTCACACAGAGGAAAGCCTGTGAAGTAAATGACATGAAGACAAGAGAACAAGTCGAAGCTGACTTCCCAGCATCTCTTAGCATTCAGGGATTACTGAGATCATGCTTAACAGGACAAGAAAAAGCTGTTTGAATAGGACTGACCAGAGCATTCTGAACTCAAGCCCTAAATTGTGAAGTACTGCACTCATGCATAAAAACTGCTGAGAATACCTCTTTTTGCATCAAACTTTTCCCAGCTGTAACAGAAAATGACCCCTTTGTTTTTTTCTAAAATTTTCTTGATGTTTCAAACTCACATTTTGCAAACCCCTCACCTGACTGCTATTTGAGGGTGAAATCATCTCTGATAGTTTTGCCTGGATTTTTAAGGAAACTGAGGCTCATGCCTCACCTGTGAAATCCTCCAGACTGTCAGAATAATCTTAAAGATCATCTATCGTATGGTAAGCAGTTTCATTTTGGATCCCTACCAAAAGTTTGAACATTCATTTATAGTAACCACACTGTCTTCATGCACTAAAGCACAAGTACCCACTCCTCAGTGTCTGTGCTCCAACTGATATACATCCACTGTTTTTTAGGTCTGATCGGATCCCATCTATGCCAGAAAACAGATCCATTTTTACATCTGACTGCAGAAAAACCATGCTGGTTTATGATTTATCTCTGACTATAAACAGCTGAATTATGCCAACATTACAGAAGCATGTTTTAGCACTGTATCATTCATTAGGATGACTGTAACGCATTTAGCTCTGACTACACAAGCACTGCTGCCACACAAGTCAAATTCAGCAATCACAAAAGCTTATTTATCATATCCTGTAGATTACAGCAGGACTGTATCTTAGCATCACAAAAGCAGGGAGTCCACTGCATGTTCTGACTACATTTGTTTTCCTCATCAATATAGAGATATCTGTCAGATGTGTAGGCAGTAGATGATTGTCTATATATATCTTATATATTGTCAATATATATTTTGTATATGGTCTGCGTATCATCAAAGTTGAATGCATTAGAATATTTTGTCAACGCCTGACATGTATTGTATTGATTTACTGTACAGAACTTCATTGCCATCCTGGCTTAAAAGTTGCTGCAAGAATGGTACACCGAAATTTTCAGGCCATTTCTGAAAGATGCAAGCATTCGTGTTCATTTTTACTCTTTTCTCCACAAATAACTATCTAAGCCGGTCATACTCTTTTATCCTTCTTGCCTCCACCACAGCAGTGTGGTCTTTGGTTGTATTATACTTATTGCTCAATCATTTAATGGGGTGTGGCCTCTGTTGCAAGAAATGCCTAATAGCAGTTTCCCATACACCTTCTCAATCATCCTGTATTATCTGCAGACTTCGCCACCGCACCGTTCAGAACTCTAGATCATTCATGAGTACGTTGAGAAGCAGAAATCTCAGCTAGTACCTCTCTGCTGTAAGAACAGGTAAGAATAGCAGCAATTTTACTCTTTTAAATATTGGTACTACTTGTATATATTTTAAGTGTGACTTAATGAAACTCATTTAAATCTGAATGTGCTTGAAGTAGCCACTTCTCTCCTAAATTTGTTGACAGGTTTTAAGGGAGTAAGAAATTACACTAAAAACATTAATTATATATGCTAGTCAAAAACACAAGCATGACAGCCCAATTTATGGAAACACCCCTTTAAAGAACACAGGAGTGTACATCCTATTTCAAGAAACGAAGCATTTGCCTAAAGCTCAGAATATGCTTACATAAAGTCTTGATAAGGGATGAATTTAAACACTTGTTTTCCTAAAGATGGGAGAGCAAAATGGCAGCCTTTAGACTGGGTCTCTGATCATGTTAAATAAAACTCCCAAAACTCAGACCATAGTCTGAGCTGGAGTGGTGTGATTTACTGCAGCCAGACTGCTGTTTAAAATTATCATTTTATTATTTCCTTATCACAATTTATGAGGTTCTTAACTCAGAATATTCTCATCACAATCCTAGGTGGTACAGCGCATTTCCAGACATACTCACACAGCAAATACGTGCAAATGTGACAAACTCCACAGCTGTATGTCATGTTTCCAAAGATACAACTTTTTTATGGACACCAGCTCAGCCAGTCCTGTGCCTTTACCTATTCCAGGGTGGAATGACACAGTCTTCCCACTCTTAAGACATGAATACAGCCTGCTCCACCCACACTCCAAACTGGATGATGTGCACCATACAGCTTTGTTTAAACGCTGTTCTGATGCTTTACTGCAGATCTTAATCCAAATTAATGAGGCCCACTGAGAGGCACAGACCACGATTTTCAGTGTGGAGTTAAGCTGGTCCTGATGCCTGCGGGCAGCTGACTGTGTCGGTATCCGGCGCTGACCGCACAGGAATCCCTGCGGCGGCAGTACCATACCTTGCTTTCCGGAACAACTCCGGCACCTGCAGTCCTTCGCTCCAGAAGCCATCTGTGAAACGCGCGGGGGCTGAACAGCCTTTCTAAAGCCAAGTATTGTTTCACCTTAACGACAAAAACAAAACGGAAATTTAGACTGACGAATTACGTAATCTAAGAAGGAAAATTGAAAAACTAGTGATAGCAATAGGAAAGTAAAAAATAGTGGTAGTAATATGTAAACGGAGATGTGGCTTTCTAAGGAGCACGAATGATGCAGATTCCTTCTCCTCCTCCTCTGTTAAAGTGAACTGTGAGTCAATACTACCTATATTACTTAAAACTAGTTTCACCGGCAATCAGTTTTTGCAGGGAACACTGCAGGACACGAAGAGGCAATAAACGGACCGAGAGAGGGTTCAGACGAGGGAGAACTCAGGGAGGCGAACGTTAAAACTCACATGAAGGGCGAAACACCGGGCAGCAGCGAGCAGCCGCCAGACGGGGCCGTTACCAGAGGCCCGGGTCCCGCCGGCGCTTTTCCGCTTCGCGCCTGCTCGCTGTCCCCCACCGGGGTCGCACGTCCCCGCTGCCCCCGGCGGCGGGGCGCGAAGGGAGGCGGCCGCCGGGGCTCCCGCGGGCTGCCCTCACCGCACCGGCGGGGACGGGAGCGGGCGGCGCGGCGCGGCCCTGCCCCGGCCTGCCCTGCCCTGCCCTGCCCTGCCGCCGGCGGCCACTTGGGGCTCCCTGCCGCCGCGGGGCGGCGCGGCCCGCCATTGTCGGGGCATGGAGGGCGAGAGCACGTCGGCCCTGCTCTCGGGCTTCGTCTTCGGCGCCCTCGCCTTCCAGCACCTCAGCACGGACTCGGACACGGTGCGTGCCGCCGCCGCGGCGGGCGGGGGGGGGGGGGGGGAAGGGGGCCGCGCCCCGCGCAGGGCGACGGCGCGCGGGGCGGGGCCAGGCGCCCGGCCGTTGGCCGTTGGCCGTTGGCGGTTGTCCGTTGGCCGCGCCGCCATGCTGGGCCCCGGCGCCGCCGGGCCTGCAGCGGCGGGAGAAGGGAGGGCGGCCGGGCTGGCTGCCCCGGCTCGGCCAGCCCCCGCTCACGGAGGAGGGAGGGAGGGACGGGCGGGCCCGCCGCCACCGCCTGTCCCCGCTGCTTCCCGCTCCCACCGCGTCTCTCCTCCGCGGCGCGTGTCGCTGCCTGGACAAATTCTCACATCTTTCAGTGTCAAAAATTGCGCCTGCCGCGCTCGTAACTGTGGAGGAAGAGGCTCTCGGCCTCTTCGGAGCGCGCAGGTGTTTTATGCCAGCAGCCATTCCCCCCCGTTACGGCCCTGCAGCCGTTAAAGACGCATGTGTAATTCGGAAATGAAACTGTAGCTGCAGCGAAGTTGCTCGTGCCGTCTCGCCCATGGACGCTTGGCAGTGGTGGTAACCTGTATCATCAGGATCGAGATTCAGGCGCAACTTTGCCTCATCCACGTGCGCTTGCTCTGCGTTTGGGCTGGTTTTTTGTTTGTTTTTACGTTATGCTGTTCCCTTATTATAACGTGTTTCAATTTAGATTGCTTACAGTGCTGAGTAAGGTCAGAAAATTGTTGTTGCTTTTAAAACTGCTAAAAGTCAGTGGCAAAATGTATGGTGCAGGACTAGTAGTATTGCTTCCCTGGAGGATTGGCGAACCTTTTGGCTTCAGCCTTGGAAGTGGATGTTAAAGGTAAAGCCCCAAATTGTTCAATTCTGAATAAAAACAGAGAGAAGGAAGGGAAAACATCTGAGAACGGATCTCAGCTCATTTTCTTAAATGTATTTAAAACAGAATGAGAACATACTCTGTCTAAAAACAGTTGGCTCTGACATTCCCCCCCTGCCCACCCCGAGGACAGACTTTACACTGTTAATATTAGCCATAGAGAAACTTCTTTAAATGGCAATGGTAACTTTTCTTCTCTTCCCCCTATAAAGGAAGGTTTCCTCCTTGGAGATGTGAAAGGCGAAGCCAAGAACAGCATTACTGACTCACAGATGGATGATGTTGAAGTTGTTTATACAATTGGTTAGTCCAGTTTTCTAATACTGTGCTTGGTTTCAGAAAATTACATATATATATGCTTATAGTTCTGAATGTGGGCAGCAAAAACCTTTCTGAAAGTATAATGATACTAGATCTTGAGGTTCACATTGGTGTAAAAAAACAAATGTAAAGATTATTTTATAACAGTCTAACAGCTGGAAAAATATAACAAATTTAATGTAGATATATCTAATAATTTAATGGAAGTACCAGCTCTTGGTCCCTTGAATGACTCCTCTAAACATCTTGTTCCATTAAACATAATTTCTGGCTTAGACTTCCTTTTTGTCTTAGCCATGTCACTTGAACCCTCCTGGATTACATTTGTCCAGGATAAGCCTAGCATATTTCAGTGATGAGAGTTTTAACACATATTTGTTACATAATTCAGTCTTCTTAAATAATGTATGTCAATGCCCAAAACTATTTATGTATTTCCTTGTTGAGCAGATGCCAGAGGTATTTCCCCTTATACTTTCTACAGGATTGGAGATATATTTTACATTATCCCTAAAACAGAAGAATGTGTATGTGTATACACACGCACACATTGATTCCTTTAAAATACAGTCATACAAAAAGAACAGGATGACAGAATACATGCCTTCTTTTTGACCTTTCTGAAAACATGGGGAGAATTTGCCCCTCAGTTTCCAGTTTGACTTTGAGACACAATTAAGGAATAACACTTTTCTCCACAGAGTCTCACTGACAATCTGATCCAGAAATTTGGGGACTTTTTTTGTGAAGTTGATCAAGTTGTGCAGAGTCTCACTATCACATACTCATCAGCAGAGTTAGTTGCTCCGTAGTTGTTTTTAATTCATTTGTGAACATGAAAGTAGTGCAGAATCAGGGCAAAGAAAAGGATCTTGAATGCCATTAACTCAGCTATCATTTTTTTCGTGTCTTATTCTTTATCATTTACCTTGAGGGCTTCTGTTCTCCAGCCTCACCTTTCCAGCTAACAACATCCATGCTTTGCTGAAGAGTGCAAAGTAGTTTTAGTGTTTCATATTACTACTCCTGTGCTTGACAGAAGGGAGGGAAAAACAGTGCTAAATTCAATTTTTCACTTAAACCAGAGAAAGACTTATCCAAAAAGAAACAGCCACAGTTTACATAGGTAGTTTCCCTTTACTTCTGAAGGAAAATTATTACAGATCTTTAAAAAGAAATATTTCTTAACTTTATTTAAGTAGATGTCAATACATTCCATTTTAAGAAATGACATTATATAGAATTCTTCCCTGGCCCTTACAGAGTTAAATTCTAATGATAATCTACAGGAGAATGTATATCTTGAGCAGATGAACCCACAGTAATACTGGTTTCTCTTTTCAGATATACAGAAGCACATTCCATGCTACCAGCTGTTCAGGTGAGGATCCTAAGTAAACAGATATGAAAAATTTGGTGTTAACCCTAATTTTAGCTCTTAAGAATTAAATTCCTATTATTGAGAAAATCACGCAGCTGGAACAATGGATTCTACATCAACCCCTTGAAATTACAAGTGCAAAGTGTCTAATCATGCTCCTATTTTGGTGTTACATGCCTTTTGAAAGATGTTTGTCTATGCATATAGAAATAAATATGGTATACCACACTTTCTATAGAGCTATGCAACCATATGAACTTCAGAACTTAATGTCCACCTGCTGGGAAAAAAAATCCCTAAAAGCATACATTCTGACCTCTCAGCCTCACAAAAAAAAAAAAGAAAAAGAAAAAGGTAGTATCAGCCTGAGGCTTCAAGGTAGGCCAGAAGAAGGAGCAGTTCTTAGTCCTGTGTTAAGAATAGTTTCAACTGTGTTAAGAATAGTTTCAAGGGCTAATACCAAGTCACATCAGAAATAAATACAGCTGTATTTATTTCAGGCTTATACCATACGGGGAAAACCACAACTTGATTTCCACTTGAAAAAAATCTTTCTGAAAATTAGTAAATCCACACTGTCTTAGGAAGTTGTTTCACATCAAACTGAAGACATCTTACTATGTTGTAGTTGTAACTACAGTATAAGTAGATTTTACCTTTAAGTTGTTTGTGTTCCAGTAGCATTGATGGTAGAACAGCACATAGGCTGTACAAGACCACCTACATAATTATTTGAGCAAACAGTCAATAATGACATTAACTGCGCTGACCCACGACAAAGGCTGTGTCAGCACATCTTTAATAGCTTTTTTCTCAGGTTACCTTAAAATAGGATAATTACCAGACCATTTGGCGATAATTATTTGTTAGACCAGCATTTTTTCCCTCTCATTGTTCTAATTCTCTTGTAGCTTTTATAATTCTGCAGGAGAACTGAATGAACCTGCCCTGAAGAAAATATTATCAGGCTGCAAAAAGGTATTTTATTTCTGAACCTAACTCATACCAAGAAGCTGACTCAGGTCTTTTGGGGTGTCTGGGTATCTCTTGTGTCTCATCTGTTGTATATAATCCTTTACATTGCTGGTCAGGACAGTTACCGCTTTCTCCCTGAAGAACAGTATCCATTTAGGGTAATTGTGGACAAGGGTATGCCTATGTGCACATTGCAACTTTATTTTTCCTATTCATTTTTCAAGTGAGCAATTTAAATGCCTCAAAGAGGCTCCAAAGATTTTTAAGCAAGCATCATTTGAGGTAAATTTTCAGCTGAGAGGTTATGCTTTAGCTTAGTCAAATGGCTATGCAACACCTAAAACATACCATCTTCTCTGCAGAAAAGTTTTTCAAAAGGAGGAAAGCAGAAGCTAGAAAAGGATAAATGGTTAAGCAGTGGAACCAAATTTGCAGACTTCCACGTTGAGCACAGGCTTAGAAAACGGGCCAATTCAATACTTTTTTGAAAGAAGTTGTCTTCGTAGCATTACTGGGTTATTGGATGTTTTCAAAGAATCACAGAATGGTTGAGGTTGGAAGGGACCACAGGAGATCACCTAGTCCAACCCCTCTGCTCAAGCGGGGTCACCTACAGCATGTTGCACAGGATAGTGTTCAGGTGGGTTTTAAATATCTCCAGAGAAGGAGACTCCACCACCTCTCTGGGCAACCTGTTCCAGTGCTCTGTCACCCTCACAGGAAAGCAGCTTTTCCTCATCTTCAGGTGGAACTTCCTGGGTTTCAGTTGGTGCCTGTTGCCTCTCGTCCTGTCCCTGGGCACCACTGAGAAGAGTCTGGCCCCATCCTCTTGACACCCTCCCTTCACATACTTGTACACATGGACAAGATCCCCTCTCAGTCTTCTCTTCTCCAGGCTGGACAGGCCCAGCTCTCTCAGCCTTTCCTCACAGGAGAGATGCTCCAGGCCCCTAATCATCTTCGCAGCCCTATGCTAGACTCACTCCAGTAGCGCCACGTCTCTTGTCCTGGGAGCCCAGAACTGGACACAGCAGTCCAGATGTGGCCTCACCAGGGCTGAGGTGGGGGGGAGGATCCCCTCCCTTGACCTGCTGGCAACCCTCTTCCTCATGCACCCCAGGGTGCCATTGGCCTTCTTGGCCACAAGGGCACAGTGCTGGCTCATGGTTAACTTATCCACCAGGACCCCCAGGTCCTTCTCAGCAGAGCTGCTCTCCAGCCTGTGCTGATGCCTGGGGTTATTCCTCCCTAGGTGCAGGACCCTGCACTTGCCTTTGTTGAACTTCAGGAGGTTCCTCTCTACCTGCCCGTCCAGGTCCCTCTGAATGGCAGCACAGCCCTCTGGTGTCTCAGCCACTCCTCTCAGTTTTGTATCATCAGCAAACTTGCTGAGGGTGCACTCTGTTCCTTCATCCAGGTCATCCATGTTTTAGGGGTTTAAAGTCAAGTACCTGCTTGAATACATACCTATCACTACGCAGTTCAAATTCAGGACTTTGTACCAAATCCTACAATATAGCACACAGTGACAGAATGCTTTAAAAGTAACTAATCAGTTTTCTCTTGTCTGCAGAGCATAATAGGATGGTACAAATTCAGACGCAATACAGACCAGACAATGACATTCCGAGAAAGACTTCTTCACAAGAATTTACAGTCACACCTGTCAAATCCAAGCCTTGTCTTCCTTTTATTAACTTCCAGCGTGATGACAGAAAGTTGTTCTACTTACAGACTGGAACATGCTTTACACAGACCACAAGAGGGGTAATTTGTTTGTTCTGTAATTTAAATGGAACAGTTGCACAGCATATGCTATGACTTGGAGCAATTCATTTTTCTTACTCGTTAAGATTGAATTACTGTTAGTGCTGGTTTATTTTACTCTTGAAATTATTACACACTAGAGGAGGTTATTCCTTATACAGTAAAGCCCTTCTTACAGGCAGGGTTGAAACCCTTC
Source organism: Dromaius novaehollandiae (assembly GCF_036370855.1). Lineage (NCBI taxonomy): Eukaryota > Metazoa > Chordata > Aves > Casuariiformes > Dromaiidae > Dromaius > Dromaius novaehollandiae. The sequence continues at coordinate 7,831,509 of NC_088101.1, forward strand.
CCCTAGGGCCTTTATAACCACCTGCAGCAGCAGTGTATGCAGGCAGAAACTGTCACTTCATTTATACATAAGTGATCAAGAACAGTTACTGTGCAAGTCTTATTCACAATAGCAAATCTGTGTGTGTAGTGTTCAGGTTTATACTCTTTAAAGTGTTAAAAGTCGGGGCAGCTTTCAGTTGACTTCATGGAGGTATCGAGACAGGCTGAGTAGAGAAAGTTTAACAAGGGAGTATTGTATCCAGAAGCAGGGGAAAGTCCTGCAGAGGCATGCCTGAAATTTGTAACCTCTTCTGAAGTTTGCTTTGCTTAGCCCCGTCAGTTGTCCTAGTTAAATACTTGGAGTTTAGCAGGAATTATACTGAGAATCTGTGATGCCTAACAAACTTTTTTGCTACTGTTGAGAGAACTTTTGAATGTTAATATAGTGTGGTTTCATACTTCTGCTTTTTAAGTCTTTTTCAGAAAGTTCCTCTGGTGGTTACTAACTTGGGTATGGCAGAACAGCAGGGCTACAGAACAGTGTCTGGTTCCTGTATATCTGCTGGCTTTGTGAGAGCTGTAAGACAACACAGGTACAATATATGCCCTCTCTACTGATAGCCTGTAGCTTTCACACAAGTTATGAGAAAACTAGTTTATCACCATTCAGTCTCAAGTAGAATAATGTAAACTAAGTGACATTCTACCTGAATTACTTTGATACAGACAGTAAATAACCATCATAACCATATGGCTTAACAAATGCAACAGTTCTGTAGAAGTAACTTAACTATCATGAATGTAAATCAGATCTTTTCCCCCACACACAAGAAAATCTTGGTTTTTGCTATCTAGCTGAAGTCTCCAAAGCTCAACTACTTCAGCAAATGCTACATACCCTGCTCAATTTGAGCTATTGGCAAATTTTTGACTTGAACTAGGTACTTGGAAAGTAATCAGTCATAACTTTCACTGATAACAGGAGTCTGAACATAGGCATCTAGGGCTGAGCAACCCTACAATATCATGTATCCAGAGGGATACCTGTCATGTGGACTAGGGGATCCAATGTATCAGTTCCATCCTCAGTCAGCTGAATCCCATCCAGACTGTCAAGAGCAGTGCATACAAGATTTCTTACTGAAAACTAAAGCCCCAGTTTTTCTTTTCCCTTCTACTTTTATTGGTTGGCCAGTAAAGTCAGTTTCCCTTCTAGTCAGTTTTCCACATTACTGCCACAAGATGAGCTTTAGTAGTGTAGCTTAGTTAAGGATAGCTAATTTTAGATAAGAACAACCAAGAAACTTGAAATGCTTTTCTACATTATAGCTCCTAAGTAAGCACTGGGATCATTAATTTTCAATTATACAATTGATTCTTTGTCTAAAGGTCAGATTTCTTTTATGAAGATGGATCTTTACAAGAGGTTCATAAGATTAATGAAATGTATGCCACCTTGCAGGAAGAACTGAAGGTAAGTCAGGCTTACCTACTTTTACAGATATTTTCACTAGTATTACAAACAGACATCAAGCAAAGGCTGAAAAATCCTGCACTAAATGAGACGTAAGCCTAGTGTCTTAGAGGGGGTACAAAGACAAATGAGTTTAGTGGACAGCCACCAAACAGTAAGCAAGAGTTCTCAAAGAGGAAGCTGTAACACTGTGCAAGACAGCCTTTGCCCAAATGGAAAGGTAAGTTTATTAACAGAATTGCAAAGAATATCTAAGAGGATTATCTAGGGAGTACTGTCTGTAGTTCATTCTAGCTCTTTGGGAGAAGAGAAAAGAAGTAAAGATGTCTTACACCTCACTCAAGGCAGAGTTAGAGTTCCTAATCTCAAAAAAAAAAAAAAATCCAGTCTAAAAGTCACTGCAGCTTTTTAATACTCTTAATTTTAAAAGCTGGGAACAAAGTATCTGTAAACAGCTTGCTATGAGGTTAAATTCACAAATTCTGTGAAAACAGCTGATTTGATAGAACGGACTTGTCCTTGCAGAACATAAGCTCTACTGTAGAGGTCAGTGAACGATCTGTAGAGAAGCTCTTAGCAGAAGTGAGCCAGTTAAAAGAAGAAATAAAGAGAAAAAAGCAACGTAAAGACTCTGTGGGTAAGTTTAATAAATCCAATGCTGGTCTCAGTAAAACTTGCACAGTTAACTTCACCAAGAGTAACAAGAACAAAGCTCTTTGAAAAGCCCTGCCAGAGCTTCTGATGCAACCAAAACAGTACTGGTAAGAATGCGCAAGCAGGACTGAAACTCTGACCTTTGTTTTTCAGGAGAGGACAAAAGTCACCCAGGAGAGCCAAAGGAGAATGTTTTCCTTTGTCAGGCTTTGCAAACATTTTTTCCCAATTCTGGACTGCAGACATGTATTGTTTCCTTAAAAGGCAGCCAGATATTTAAGAACTGCTGTAACACTGACCATAATATTAATGTTGTAGACAAACTGACTCTCATGGTAGAGGAAAGAGACTTCACTGAAGCTGAAACAAGACCATTAACCAAGCGTAAGGTCAGAGGGACCACAGCAGGACCAAAAGCATTCAAGAAATCAAGATCACTGCAGCTTCACCAAAAATTACTTCGAGACCAAGAGGACAGTGACCAGGAAAGGAAGCTTACACTGAGCAGTACTGAAACTGATGAGGAGGTGTTAGAAAAACTGAAGGATGCAGCTGAATATCCACACTCTCCCACTTTCTGATCACTTAGCTTAGTTATTTGTCCAGATGACTACAACTGCACCAAAAGCTACTGCTCGGATGTTAAAACTGTCTCCTATCAATTTTAGTACTGCAGGGATAAAACTGACATACTGAATTTGTGAAGTATATACTTACTTTGAAATGCATGAATCCTGTTTGGCATATGCAGAGCAGAGTCCAGATCTCATTTCCTCATTCTGCCTTCCAGAGCTAAGTCTGTTCTCTCTCTCAGGGTTTAAATACTACACTAGTAGGGTGTAAGCAGTGATACATGTCACATACTGCCTCAGAGTGATACAACTTCAAGCTACTGCTGAAAAACAGTATTATGCCTTGGATAAGCCTCTTCTCAGCAGGTGTTACCAAGAGCATTGAGTCAACCCAGGTAACATAAGAGGAGCAGAAATCACCACAATTGACATATTTCCACCTGTTCTTAGATATCCAGTACTCCATAAGCTTCCCCCCGCTTCCAATCCAACAGGGGAAGAACAGGTGTTTCACTTTGAACTTTAGTGAAACCTCCTAACAGGACAAATGTCCAAACAGTCCTACAGTTAAGGATTTTGCTACAATATGTAGATGTCAGACTTCAACAACAGAGATTTAACACTCCATAAAGAAATTAACATATCTGCTTCCACCAGTGATGTTTTATGCCAGCCAAGCACATTTTTGGTAAAAAGTCTATAAACAGTAATTAAAATATAGTTTTATTGGTCATTTCTTTACAGTGCATATTACTCTGGATACTTGACATTACAGATCTTGGGGTCCATAAGAAATGATGGGTTCTTAAACATAACTGGCATAAATCCTGTAAGAAAAGATTGAGGTTTTTTTTATTAATAAAAGATATACTTGACTTACAAGAGACTCAAATTATAATCATACTTACCAAATACATGAGCTCTTTTAATAGCTTTTGCAACCTCTTTCTGTTTCTTGTTACACAAACCTGTGTAGAGAAAACATTTTTAGCCCCTACCTGCACAATAACCAAATAGTTTAAGGGATGAAAATATTACTATTTCTAACTTTTTTTTAAAGTCTTCCTAGAAAATGCATGTCTGCTTATACAAACTGTTAAGCTATAGAAAAAGCATATAATTATGGAATATTTTCATTCCAGGATTAAGAAGGTTACCAAGAACAGTATTTTTCAAAAATGTATACAGCTGTTAGTCACTTTCAGAAAGCTAGCTGATACGAAATTACTTGACTCATAACACCCTTAACACTGACTGAGCAACACTGAATGAGTTAGGTGTTATACTTACCTGTTATGTGCCTGCCATAAATGCGACCAGTATGTGGAGAAACAAACTGTGACAGAAGCTATTAAAAAAATAAGGTCAGTGTCAGTTTCTAAAAAGTTTTAGCTTTTATTTAAAACTGTTTTCACTCTAGTACTACTATATTTTCCTTTAGGACTCTGGTCAGGTCAGGTCATTTTTTAAGGAGAACTAAGTTACTTGTACTAGGAGTGAGCATTGAGTAAATGACAGTTATAACAAACATATAGGATTACTAGGTTGAACAGGTTGTCACATTTACATTATTTATTACACTTACCCACACATTGTCACTATTACACCTAGCCTTGAATTCTTCAGTTGCTTTTCTTGGACTTTCCACCCTCCACTTCAACACAGTAAACCTAGAGTCACCTTGACTATTTAAGCACAGGTATTTTAAAGAAACTCACCTGCACATTCTTGTAGTCTACATTTATTCCACATAAGACACATTTTCTAGGAGGCTCTTTATAGGGATTCTCCATTTCTATTGGCTGAAATTAGAGAACTATTAACATTTCAGTTTTGCAACATCAGTATTAGAGAAATTTTAAAGATTTAGTACAATGACAAAAAGCCTGCTTACATACGGTCCTCGAGCACACTGATTCCTAGCACGCCAAGTGAAAATTGTTTCCTGGCACTACAATGCAGCCCTTTTTATCCTAAGGAAAGTGACAACTCACATAGGACTTAGGGCATATATGTCTGATGAGAACAAACCTAAAAAATCCCCAAACCCACCAGTAGTATCCACTCACTGCAGCAATCAAGAACATTCAACTTAAGCACCCCAAAGAGCAATAAGGATATAGAGAAACCTGCAGTAATTAGTGAGTGTTATCTGCCTATTTGGGAGAGCTTTCTTTTAAAGTTTAACTCCCCTCAAAAAAGAGAGGAATTCCCATGCACTAGCACACTTTTTAAAGGATATTTTCAGAGGTTTCTGGAGCTCTGGAAAGCTCCCCTCAGAACACACCTGGCACCAAGTTAGAGCAGCAATAGACAAGGAAGAAAGTTAATTCTTCCAGTAATATGAATACAAGCTGCACATAGAAATATTCTTCGTAAAAAAAAATTGTTACCAATATAGGGAAGGAAACTCAACAGCCACACCTAGCAAGCACTTCAAAGTCTCTTCTCAACCACCTGCAGGAATCATGTAAACACACAGCTCTACAGGGAGAGCACATTTGAAAGGCCAAGACATTGCACTGTATCTAGTTTGGTCCTTCCTAAGTGCTACTGCATAGTAATTTCCTTGAGCACTAACTTCCAGGTCTGCAAGAAACTATTATTTCACTACAGTATTGCTTTGTCCTAGGACACTGAGATACTTAAAGAGTTTTTGCAGGTTTCTCTACTACTTCACCAGATGCCCTCCAGGTGGAAAGCTACAATCAGCCTTAGAAGAGCCAGCAGAGATGCACTTCAGAGCTAGCCTTACGTGATCCGACTTGAGCGACACTTCCTCCTGCCGTGAGCTGCATCTCCTTCCCCACAGCACCGCTACAGCACAAAACCAAGACACAACAGAGTCACCACCAGGCGCAGGCTTACGCGACCCCACGACGCGAACGGAGACGACGGCAGAGAAGGGAACAGACCGGCAGGGAACCGCGGCCGCAGCGTGCACAAGCCCAGCGTCCTCCCAGCCACGGCGAGAGCCGCCATGACCCAACTCTTTCCCCCCCCGTCGCGCAGAATAACCGTCACTTCCGGCAAGGCACCCCACTCTAACGTCACGTACCACTGCGTAACTACCACCTAAATGGGCTCGCAGCCTGTCCCTCTTAAGGCAGGCGACTGGCTCTTTTCCTGTCACGTGCTTCTTTTCCTCATTTCTTATTCGGTGGCCTCGGGTGGTGGTGAGGCTGGTGGCTGCGCGCGCAGCAGCGGCGGCTGTTGGGGGCGGCGCCCCGCTGGGGTGTTGCTGCCCTCGCCATGGCGGTGCTGCTGCCCTGGCGTGTCCCGGCCGCCTCCCTCAGCCCCCGGGCCCTGCCGCTGGCGCCGGCCTGACGCCCTTCGCACCGCTCCCTTCTCGCCCCCGCCTCCCTGCCGCGCCGTGAAGCGGCGATGGCCGAGCCCGGCCTCGCCGTGCGGCGGAGGAGCCGCCCCGCCTCCGCCCGTAAGAGAAGCCAGGCCCCAGCGCAGCTTCACCACGCCGCCGCCTCGCCGCTGGCGAGCAAGAGGCTCAGCCCCGGCTTCGAGGAGGCCCCGGCGGAGCCCCCGGTACGGGCCGCCGAGGGTGAGGTGGGTGCTGCCCCGAAGCGGAGGGGAACGGGCAGGCAGGCGCCCCCCCCCTACCCCCGGGAATAGCAGGGACAGGGTGTCTGGCTTCCCATAAAAGTGGACCTGCATGGGATTGGCCCGGATGGCCTTGCCCTGTACAAGCTGTAGATGCGCTTTGGTTTTAAAACACGATTTTTAAAAAAACAGTTACCAGTAGCAAGTAGTTGTATAGGCATAACGCTTATAGATAACTTTTCACCAAGGTAGAAATACTCATTCCTTTGAAAGTCAACTTGGGTATTTTTCATAAAAGAAATCAAGGGCATGCTTCCCTACTAATTTTTAGATGATTTTTTGCATCTGTGGACTCAGCTATGTGAGTTCTCTTGTACAAACTGTTTTTGCTTTGGAGCAGTAATGTTTACTATTTTATTCTTACAGTGTAATAATGACAGTGAAGAAGACATGTTTGGTGACTATGATAGCTTTTGCGGAAATGACTCTTTGTTAGCCCAAGTTGATGATATGGAGCAGGTGTACCTGCGGGATAAAGATACAGATATTAAAGCTGCTGGAGAGTTCATGCTTGGGAATCCTCAGTCAGGAAGTGATCAAAGGAAACAGTCTGATTTTTCTACTTCAGCAAGTGCTGCTGTTCACAAAGTTGAAAGAGATGATGGTTTCCAAAGGAATGAAAATGACCTAATAGATAACAATGAAGAGCCAGGTGATGTTATTTTAGATGAGCTGCCATCATCACAATTTTTGTATCTTGAGGAAATGGATGAGCTTTCCTCTGCTTCCAAAAATTCTGCAGGCACAAAAAGGAATGATAACTACATGAATTCTTGCTTGGACAAAATCTCGAGTCCGTCTTTTTGTCATGTTGCAGAACAGAGGGATGGAAATACTGAAGTTTGCAAGGGCTCCAGGTGTGACCTGAGTAAACAAGAGAGTCTCAAAGATCATCTGAAAAGTGCTATGACTGGAAATGCCAAAGCTCAGACTCTGCTGGTTTCTAAGACCAAGCAGCTTAAAGAAGCTGTTTTATCTAAAGAGATATGTGTTGCTAGAAAAACTATCGAATCATCTTCTGATGATATTGGCCCTTTTTATGGATTACCTAGTAAAGTAAAAGATCTCCTCAGACAATTTCGGGGGATTGAAACACTTTATGGTAATATCACTAAAGTTTTCTTCAAAAAAACAATCGTCTTGTTAACAAAGTGTTTCTCATTTGTTCCTTTTGTTTCTAAAAATTATTATTCAATAATGTTTCCATCTGTCATTATGGAAGCTAAATATTTGTGTTTTGAAGAATTTCTTAGATTGTTGTGACAGAATTTTTAGTTAATGTCATCCATCACAACTAAGAGAGAACTTAAGAAATGTTGGAACTCTAAAGGTGGAAAGATAAAGTAAGTTATAGCAATGTTTAAAATAAACCACATAAGAACATGGGAAAGGGAGTTGATCTTTAGAGGGTAAGGGAGGTTGGTGTGACATAGAAATTCATTTGTTGTGTGAAATACGACAAGGCAAAGGTTTTGGAAGGCTGGATCATTGGAATTTTTTAGAGTTTTATTAATGCAAAACATTCTAACGCTAAGCTTGTAATATTTTTTTGTGTTACAGATCATAGGCATTTAATTGTTCATCAACATGCACTGAAAAGAGGGTTAGTAATTTTCTTTCCAATTTTGCAGAATGGCAGCACGACTGCTTAACATTAGAGTCTCTGCAGCAAAGAAAGAATTTAATATACTCGCTACCAACCAGTGGTGGAAAAACACTAGTAGCTGAAATTTTAATTCTCCAAGAATTACTCTGCAGACAGAAAGATGTTCTGATGATCCTGCCATATGTGGCTATTGTCCAGGAAAAGGTGTGGAAACACTGTTTCTGATATTGGTTATCTTCTGTTATTCACATTGTTATATAGCTGCTTTTAGCTCTAATGTTAGGAAAGGGTCTTATTTCAAGCTTTTGTCAAGTTACAGGGAAACTACACCTAAAGCATGTCTGTGATTTAACATAAATATAATCCAGGAAGTGAGTAGCTGCTCTCTTTTTCTAAATCGGATCTGGATCTCAGCAATTTTATAGCAAAACATATTTTGATTATTTTCTGAAATGCTGAGTTAATGAGTAATGTGAGCTGAACTTTGAAATATTAGTGCTTTGCAATGTTACCTGTTCTTCTGCAGGCTTACACATTTTCCTCTGCTATCCACCTTGCCAATGAAATAGTCTAGTAATAAAAGCTAATATTTTTATTGGATCTAATAAAAGTGACTTTTGGAGAACAGTTTTAATGCAAGGTTCATAATGTTTATAAGTGCTTTTGCAGTTGGAAGAGGCATAGCTAATATGGTTTCGCTTTCTCAGAAAATACTTCACTGGGATCTGGGTAGGCTGCATGCATGTTGAATTTTGAGACAGTTGTGAAATCCAAGATAAGCATGAGTTTGTCCTCTAATTGATACTTCTGTATTTTATTATAGGTTTGGGGTTTATCAAGTTTTGGGGTAGAATTAGGTTTCCTGGTTGAAGAATACGCAGGAAGTAAAGGAAGATTTCCACCAATCAAGAGGAGAATAAAAAAATCCCTATATATTGCTACTATAGAAAAAGGACATGCTCTAGTGAATTCCTTGATTGAAACGGAAAGAATTGATCACCTGGGTCTAGTCGTTGTAGATGAGGTTTGTTACAAGATTTAAAAAATTATTAGCAAATAGCAGTTTTTTAATTATTTATTGGATTTTGTTATGTGTGTTTATAATGAGATAATTAGTGTAATTTTAGACTACTGCACTAGTACTTAATGAACTGTAAACTTGAACTGAAACAAAACCCTCTATTTTTGAAAGTTATTTTATTGTATTGAGTGAAGTATTTGAGTGCCATATCAGGGCAATAGATTCTATGTTGAAATGTCTATCTTAGAGTGGTTGATGGTAAATTATTTAGCAATTCTTTGTCAATTTGGCTTCAGCAAATACTGGAGTAGACAAATGATGAAGTAACTTAATCTTAGGACATACTTTACAAATCCTGTAAATTTTTAACCCTGAAATTGTGTGGCTGGTAATGATAACTAAATTAAAGTATTAAAAGGAATGCATCAAATCACTTTGGATTGGAGAACTGGTCTTCATTCTGCTTTTGTAGTAGTCCAACTGAATTCTGCTACTGCAGCTAGATTGGAGGATCCTGTTACAACCTGTAGCATCTAGTGTAGGTGAACAGTATTTGTATACTACTTTAGGCTGACTGAGCTCATTTAAATACATTGGCTTCTAAATGGAAGAAGATTTAAGTTCTGCTTTTTTCTGGTAATAGTTGGCTGTTAAGAAAATATCATTACCTTCCATTGAAAACATTGCTTACAGCATGGATTGTATAAAATTGTTTTAGGCTGGCTAATGTAAAGATCTGTATGCTAATTCTTTACTGCTAGGAAATGCCTCTTTTTGTGACCTGTGTGTGATCTAACCAAATGGAAGGCAAATCTTGTTAAATACACTTGCTTTTGAGTCTATTTTTCTGTGACTTTTGAATACATGTTGTTCTCGTGAGGTGATCCTTGTAGAAGATTAACAGTCAAAATTCGCCAGGTGAATGTTGAAAGGAAGCCTGACACAGACTTTATTGTAATCAGAGTTGATAGTTTGTTTCCAGAAATATTCTTAGCCAGTAATCTCTCCTTTTCTTTTTTGTTTCTGTCCACAGTTACATATGCTCGGTGAGGGAAGTCGTGGCGCAACGCTGGAAATGACTCTTGCAAAGATTCTTTACGCTAGTAGTAAGTTACGGCTGCAGTTAACATTACTAAAATATTGTAGTGATGGAATAGCTAGAGAGAAAAGTCTGTTTTCGCTTTCTAGATTTTTTGTTGCTTTCGTTTCTTCTGAAAAGTGTTTTATTCAGTACCAATGTTTGTAATTTTTAACCTGTAAAGATGGGCTGAGTATTTTTGAGGCTTCTGTGATAGCTCCTCTGTCAGAAATTCTGAGTATTGTGTCAAATGTCCCCCCTTTGTTTGCAGAAACCCCTTAGCCCTTCCAATTAAATGTTTTCATACAGACTTTTGTGGGTTTCGAGATATAAGCCTGTAAAGTGATGAGTAAGTGTTTAATAATAAAGCTCAGGCTTTTTTAATAGCTATTGGATTTTTTTTTCTTGCATTTTCTCTGTATGCAAAAAGCACCATGCAGCCTGATACTGAATCTCTGGACTGTTTCTCAGTATGTTGCAGCCTAGAGGAATCATCATGAAAGACGTTTGTTTAGCATCTTGTAGGGTGTTGAAATGCATGAATCCTACTCACCCACATCTCAGCTCTTTATGATCAGTCTTCTGGAGTACACACACAAATGATAGCTTATGAATATTGTTGGAATATTTTTACTGTTAGAATAAATATGAATAAAAGGATAAATTTCACTTAACTCAGTTAAAAAAAAAGTTAAAGCAGTTTTGATATGATAAGAGGAAATGCTCTCCTTTCATTTTTGTGGATCTGTAGAAGGAATTATTGGGAGGACATGTCTCTGTGTGTGCAGCTATCAAGGAAGACAGAAGTCTTTTTTTTCGGGTTATAAAATTGGTCATGTTTTTCTTCATATTTTTCTTACTAAAGGAGCTGCATTCATGATGAAATTTTGCAAACCTCAACTGATAGAAGCAGGTTTCTGCCTTCTGATGTTGTTGAGTGGACAGACATTCAGCATCTCCACATGAGGGATAGCTTTAATGGGGATTTACGTATTCTGGGAAAAAAAAATACAGAAACGAATTACTCTTTGTAAAACTTCATATGATTTTAAGATGCAGCTGCTCAGTGTTTAATTCGTAAGATTTCTTCTTCATTGTTACTATTTATTTTTAAAAGCCAAAGTGTCAGGTTTCATGGGGATATAACTAGGAAATATTACCTGAGATCTAAACATTAGGAAAAAATCCTACATCCACAATGTATTTCTTACAGCTCTAATTTCTTTCATTTTTGATAGTATTGCATTATTCTGGGCACCCTCAATCAGCCTAGCTCGTGAGTCAATAGGCAATAAAGAAAATGCTTTTCTTAAATAATTAACTGAGCAGCTGTGTTACAGAAGCTGAGCACGGCAAAAAATTAATGTCAACTTCTCTTTTACAGAAAATACGCAAATCATTGGCATGAGTGCAACTTTAAATAATGTTGGAGACCTGCAGAAGTTCCTGCAAGCAGATTACTATACTAACAATTTTAGACCGGTCTGTACACAAGCTGCCATAAATTAGTAAATAGCATTTTTGACATTAAAATTACAGCAACTTTGTTAAGGTCATATCACAGAGTTATAAGAATGAAGTAATATGATGCCTGTTACTTGTTGGAATTGTATTGATACAAAAATCTTTACTACTTTTCATAATTTGCTACACATACTAGTACATTGTGTGTACTAATGTATGTACAAGTGTAAGTACCTTTATACTGTTGTGATTACAGTACTGTTAAGTGATTTGTCATTTTAACTAAACCAAACTTAAACTAAGTTTTTAAATCATTACGGTTCATGTGATACAAAGTTTCTGTCACGTCCTTTCTTATATTTAAGAAGGCGCTTATTTTGTCATGTCAGATTTAGAAATGTTAACGTTTTAAAAAGAAACTGTTGATGGGGGAGTGTGTGCTTGTGTGTGCATGCAGATATATATATGTATGAAGTGTTACGCTTTGAAAGAGACATTAACAACTCCTCAGTACCAGCTTAAAGATTGCAGAGGAGACTAGCTCATTTAGCTAATACTTTACTGCTTCTTTTCTTAATCCACTAAGGTAGAATTAAAGGAATATATAAAAATACAAGATACTATTTATGAAGTTGACAGCAAAGCGGAAAATGGCTTTACTTTTTCACGTCTCCTTAGTTTCAAGGTAAAACCAAAGTGTTTAAAGTTAGTTTCTTTGAACTGTTTTTATGAAATTATTTTTTACATTTTTGTTTAGTGCTTTTACAACACAAATTACTGTAGCATGATTTGTTCATAATACCTATGAGAAAAATGGTAGCCCGGGGGGGGGGGGGGGAACCCTTTAACATACCAAATGCTTAAGTTTTTACTTTTTTTTTTTTCCTGCATTTTAGGATAAAGAGAAGGGGTATTCTCCTGTTTTTTGGCATGTGAGGAACAGTGGGCTTGAGTATATCAGTTACCTAACTGCTAAAGGTCATTGGATAGGTTTTCTCAGCAGTTAATTGCTCTTAGGCGATAAAAGGAGATATTTATTTGTTACCGATTTTTGACTGCATTCTAGGGATTTATTTTAGTCTTCTAGGGAAAAAAAGAGGTGACAGACCACCAGTAGCAAGTGACATGACTATGGGGTTGCTAAGTGAAACTTGAGCATTAAGGAAAAAATAAAACAATTGATTGTTGCTTCCCTGTGTCCCCTAGTTCAAGTTGGGTCTGATGCACTGTTTTTTAAGTGAGGAACTGAGAGTAGAGAAGCTTATCCTAAAAATTCTTAAAGTTATGTCATGTTAAAGCAAATGGGACTATTCTAGTGAAGCAGAGAACAGGTACTAAGTATTTGCTGGTTTTATGACTTGTAAGATAAAAATAAACGTACATCAATCTGTTTTATGATAGTATTCTAGTAATCTGGAGAAAGCAGACCCTGACCACATTATTGCACTGGTGACTGAAGTTATTCCAAAATACTCCTGCCTAATCTTTTGTCCCACTAAAAAGAACTGTGAGAATGTGGCGTCAATGGTGTGCAAGTATCTGAACAAGTATGTTTCTCTCATTTTATTAATTATACATGGAGAATTTGGTCAGAATTTAGGATTTACCTTTGCTAGCATAAATGACCTTCCCTTGTGATGAGAACTAAATACTTTGAATATAGGATCAAAGTTATTAACTACATAATTTGTCAGAAACTGTTCAAGGCTTCTTAGTAAATTTGTTGCCAAAACAATTTCAACTTTTGCCCAAATGAGTTGAGCAAATAAAGAACAAAGGAAGAGCACTCCAAATGCATGCAAAGAACCAGTGTATTTAATTTGTGTTCTGATGGCCCTGTTCTCTGCAAGTTACTTAATATATAAATGCTTTTTCTGTATCACAATTGGTGCAGTATTTAGTCATATATATCCTAGTCCATTCATTATCTTTGTTTCGTACATACTTTGAGAATATACAATGTAAACTCCAATCCAGACCTCACTAACAAAGAAAAATTATAATGATTTATTTCATTTATGAAAACTTCTCTTTGGTTTCAAGCCTGATGTGATAAGCTTATAAGGGTCTAGCAGGTTAAATTGTATTCAAGAAATTATATTAAAATATTAAGTTTCCCTCACCATCAAAATTGAAACCATTTTTGGTATTTTCATAAGCTTAACTTGCAGCTGATGCTGGTCCTCTTCCCATTCTTCAGTGCACTTGATAGCCGTATCTAGTCAGTATTGATCCCATTTATACCCATGCTTCCAAATAAGGAAACAGTTCTAATGTTGGGAACTTATTTAGCCGCGTGTATTACAAAAATAGACAGTAAGCATGTATTTCTTGTTTTTTTTAAGGTAGTTATTGAATGATTGAAGTCTAAAACAATGCTTTTCTTCCTCCAAGAGAATTTAGAGCTCACAGGGAGAAAGAAAAGCAAGATCTCATTAAGAACCTGAAGACTATTGGAAATGGAAGCATCTGTCCTGTTCTGAAGTACACCATTCCTTTTGGTATTGCCTATCACCACAGTGGCCTTACTAATGATGAAAGAAAAAGTATAGAGGAAGCTTATTCTGCAGGTATCCTATGTCTTCTTGCTTGCACAGCAACTTTAGCTGCTGGTGTCAACCTACCAGCTAGAAGGTTAGTCATTCAGAAATGTTTTTCATGGTTTCTTTCAATCTTGCATTGTTAAAAAAAACTTTAAGTTGGAAATATCAGTGCTATTTAAGTATGCTTCTGCTTTCATTACTGAATTGCAGGACAAAATGATTTCATTAATGCAATTCTGGGCAGAAATAAGACCGCAAAGTTTGTTTATGAAGTGCGAATCAGTAGAAAGTCTAGTAGAATGCATAGTTGAGAAATACTTCTTAAAAGAAGATTAAGGAAGCTTTGAGATAGACTGAGGATATTCTTCAATATTTCAGTGATTTTACATAGAAGAAAGTCAGTGTGGTCCTTTAGATGCTTTCCTAAGAACACTTTTTAAATCCTGAAATAAATCCTTTATAAGGAGATAGAGTTTAAACAAATGGTTTAACACAAACGTGTAAGCGTATATCATACAATTCTTAGTTGCATGGCTGCCGTACTCTTTATGACCCAGGACTGTGTGCTCATAATCCAGTTTTTTGTGTATGTGTGTTTGGATAACACATCTGAGAGGAAAAACAATTTTCGTACAGAAAACTATTGTTTCTTTTCAGTATTACTGATCTGTGGTCAATCTTGCCTTTTTTTAGTAGGATTTATTCTGTATCTCAGTGGTTTTCAATCTTCAACTCAGACCTTTGAATAGGTATAAATACTGTTCCCAGGGACTCTGCAATAAGTAAAGAAAAATGGCTTATTTTTCCAATAAACTTGAATTTGTTAAACATTAGCAGTTGTAGCCAAAACTGTTGATTTGCACTTCCGTTAAAACAAAGTTTGAAGATTGGTGTTGGGACAGGTATGCTTAATTTTTTTTTTGTCTTATTTTGTCAACATGAGGCATATCTAAACTTTCTCTTAAGGAATAGGTATTCCAATTGTAAAATCTTACTGCTGCTTTAGTAGTTTTAGTATGGAGCATAACTTTCCAAGGGGCCTTTTTTTCTTTTTTGGCTTCCCCTCACCTATTTTTTTTTAACAGGGTTATTTTAAGAGCTCCTTATGTTGCTAGAGAGTTCCTGAAGAAGAACCAATACAAACAAATGATTGGCAGAGCTGGTCGAGCTGGTATTGACAGTGCTGGTGAAAGTATTCTCATAGTACAAGAAAAAGACAAACAGCTGGTAATTTTTACAGAACTGGTCATTTAAGTCCCCATAAGGTGATGGGAATAAGCTGATGGGATAGAGAGAAGGAGCTGAGCTTCTTAGTTTTTGTAACTTTTTCTGTTGCAAGTATTCGACTTCTGTTACACCTGTTAATTACAGGATTTTTTCTTATTACCTCTGTCATCTGTGGTTTAAGGTTTCAGACATTAACTGTAAATTTTAGATGTCTACAGTTATTTTCTGTATAAACAAAAAAGTGAATATCAGCACTATAAAATGAGTGTGAAACTATTGTGTAAATGAAATATTTCCCCTGAACTAAGATATTTCTTGCTTTCTTTTTAGGTTCAAGATTTAGTTAACAGTCCTTTGGAGAACTGTTACAGCAATCTCCTGCCTGAGTTCACGAAGGGAATACAGAGTCTGTTGTTATCTTTGGTTGGATTGAAGGTATCAGTTAACTCTTTTCTGTAAATAATTTGAGAAGCATTTGAGAATGTAAAGGAATTCTTATCTGTTTTTTATAGGAAAAGCAGATTTTTTTTTCCACACCTTAACTTCCAAGAAATTCAGCTGGCTTCTGATCAGATGAGGACGGACAAAGTTGTGATTAGTATTCTTATCTAACTTAGCTATCAAATAATGCTGTAATATTAGTTCTTCATGAGGACAAGGCCAAAATTATATCTCCCTTCTGATAAACAGTATTTATAATATTCCATTTTTGATACATGGTTTAGACTACCAAGAAGCAACAGTAGAAACAAAATAACCTAATGCAATAACTAGAATAATAGAACAGATGAACATATACTTCCATCAGATCCTTTATAGGTAGACTGTCTACTGTTGTATTTGTTATCATGTCATTCTATATAGACATACAATTAACAGGATAGTGAAATGTCTCTGTGTTCAGTAAATTGTTTTGGATGGTTTTATGTTTCATGTTATGCATAATGACACTTGCATTATTTGAACATGCTAATCACTTCCAAAACTGCTATAGATTGCAGTAACCCTTGAGGAAATCTACAGTTTTATGTGCTGTACGTTGCTGGGTGTTCAGCAGCAGTTGCTGTCTAAAGAAAAGAGCCTCTTGGATATAATTAAAGAAGGGGTAAAAAATCTGATAGAAAACGGACTTCTAAAAGGAAAAATATCTGAAAAGGACCATAATTCCCAAAGTATACTAACGATTACACAGTTGGGTAAAGCTACATATAAAGGTAAAACATTTTTTCATTCTCATACTCTCTTTATTTCAACAAAACCTTTCATCTCCATCTCCATTTGGCATGACTCCCTATCTTCCTTCTGAAATTGCAATGAAAAATATGTACAGTGCCTGTTTTGATTAAGTGATGTGGTGGACTGAACGATGATGGGAGCAATGAATAGTCAATGGCTGAATGTGGTGGGAATGAACTGGAACACATCAGTCATGATGGAAGTCAGACCAGACCTGTACCAAAAAAATTAAGGATTCAGTGCTTTGATTTGGCGATTACAGTAAAAAGTAGTTCACATACTTGATTTACAGTGATGCGTTTTTATGGATATTGTAAACAGTGGGGGGGGGTTTCCTAGAAGAAAGGTAAAAGGGAAAGGAAGCACATGAAATCTAGGCCAAATGTGATCTAGAGTGAAGACAGTTTATCAGGAACTTCTGTTTTAAATCTCATAACATAAAGACAGATCATGGAAGATGATTGGAATAGGGTGTCCAAATCTCTGAAAGGCTTCTACAACAATGTGCAATTAAGTTTTGGAGCATGTTGCTCCAGAAGTTCGCTCAGGTCAAGAGAATTCATGAAGATTCTGGAAAAACATACATACATGTCAATTTGTGCAAGTCGGTGACTGCCTTTTCTCAGTTTCTCTGTTCTAACTTACTGATTATTACAACAAATACTCAACTTGCAGTTCTTCCTTTAATTTAGATGAGTTAAAAAAAAGACAGTCTCTGAATACTCTGTATAGTATGGATAGGTGCCTTTGGCCAAACAGTACACAGATTTCCAAATCCTTGAGCTTTAAACTTTATTTTATCAACAATAGGCTTAGGCACAGTGGATGTTCAGTTTGGAGGGAAATAACTCCTATGATTAAACTATGCGTACTCAGATGTTGAGAGGACACGACCAATCTTGTGTTTGTTGCCAAAAGACTTTAAGGTAGTAATTGAGGTGCAAGGCTAACATTTTTTGGAAAATGTGGAAAATAAACTGCCCATGTTGAAATGTATTTATCTATTGTATATCTGATAACTCTGTATACTTGTTTAAAATTGTAATAACTATTCTAGGATCTATAGACTTGGCATACTGCAATGCTCTCTACAGAGACCTGAAGAAAGGCTTGGAAGGCCTGGTTCTTGAGAGCAATCTTCATCTTCTCTATTTGGCAACTCCATATGATATGATTTATAACTGTAACCCGGATTGGATGATATACTTGAGACAGGTGAGAACTGACTTTCAGACATGGATCAAGGTATATATTAACTTTGCTCATTAATTTTTAAATTATCTAAACTATAAGGAAATGTAACCACTGGAGTAACAGTTTGATGAAAAGGTAATGGTATATGTTGTTTTATTTTTGGTCATACAGCTGAAGTGTGTTCAAGAGAAAGAATATGCAGTATGAAACTGATCTCTTCAGTTCCCAATATTCCACATCCTAGCATTAACCGTGGTGCTAGCCTAGCTATGACCAGAATCTGACTGTTGAATGTTACACAAGAGTTCACCATAAACCATTTACACTTAACCATATCATCCTGGTCCTGCAAGGAAACCCTGGTTCAGTCAGTCATAAGCTGTCTTTTCCTTCTGATGCTGTTTTATTTCATCCTTGGTTTTGCAAGCAAAATCCACTAGTAAACCTAAGTCTTCAGTCTTTCCTGTTTCATATCCCAGTTTTGTCCTTAACTGCAGCTATAATTTCAACTGTTACCTGGTGACCCATACCTTCCCACGGACTGCTAGGGTTATATCAACCCTGACAGCACAGCCCTCATCCTAGTCTTGTGCACTTTAAGATCCATCAATTGTTCAGGTATTCCCTCTCTTGCAAAGTGTAGTACACTAGGGACAGAAATAAAATATGTGGTTATATTTTGTTTAAGTAGGACAGTTGCAAAAGGGATTGAAAGTTACAGGCAGTTCAAACAGGCAAAGAAATTGCAGGTCTCTGACTACAAGCAAGTCAGTTTAATAGCTAGCCAAGCGTTAGATGTTTAAAAACACTATTTCACTTTGAGTAATAGACTTGTTTTCTCTAATGTGCTTCATAAGAACTAAATATCTGAAAATTCTTGAGAGATCTTGGAGTGTATGCAGAGCAATTGTTAAATCTGTAGAACATGAAAAATAGTTTCTGACTTGTTTGATTGTACAGCCAGTTACTTGTGAAATATTTGGTGAAACTGGAAGTAATCTTCTGGGTGATATAACCTAGTATTAGCATTGATTAACCTTTGAAGAGAGACCTTAAATCAAGGAGATGTTTTTATGTAGATGACACTTTAAAAAAAAAAAAAAAAAAAAAAAAAAAAAAAAAAAAAGCACATGGCAATAAGGTGATTGTAAGTTCTTAACTGTTTTTACCTGTTCATCTCCAATTTTGTATGAACATAGTAAACACTTTTACTGAGGGGAAGGTAAAAAAAAAAAAAAAGAACCCTGCTGTGTGCACGTTAATGCTAAATTAGGATATGCATTCAAACAAAAAACTTTCATACCTGTATACACACCAGGAGTTTATCAATTTAACAGATTTGTTTATATAATTCTTTATACTAGTGGAATAGTTCTCCTTGAAAAGGAATCAAAAATCCAGTTTTTCAGGGAGGAAAATAAGGGAAAGCAAAATGATGTGCCTCAGTGTGTGCAGGTGGCTCTATTATACACATTTAAAGATGAATTATTTTTTATATCTAGATAAAGCCCATTCACATTGCCTGCAGCTGTTCTGATTTGTAACACTTGTAACTTTTAATGAGTTTTTAATACAGAAAATTGATTTTGACTGTAATCAGTCTTCTTTTTTAGTTCAACCAGCTAAGTGCAGCAGAGCAAAAAGTAGCAGATATTGTGGGAGTACCTGAAAGCTTTATTACAAAAAAGGCTTCTGGTCAAGCCATCAGAAAGGTAGGCTGAAAGCTTATGATTCCTAAGAGAAAACAGTGTAATCTTTTCATTTGAATATTTAGAAATGTTAGGTAACTTTTCTGCTAGTATTTTTTTTAGTGTTATAATTGTTCTTTCAATAATAAGGTTTTTAACCTCATCCAATTGGTTTTCTTAATGTCATGTAATATATTTCAGATGTAACATAATATACATTTGTTTATATATGTAAAGAAATTGTTGCATTATCAGAACATCTGGAATTTTGTTAGCTCTAAATTTTAACTTTCTTCCTAGAATGTGGACACTGGTATTATAAACAGGCTGTACCTGTCATTTGTTCTTTATACCTTACTGAAAGAGACCAATGTGTGGAGTGTTTCAGAAAAATTTAATATGTCTCGAGGATATGTGCAAAGTCTCCTTACTTCTGCTGCATCGTTTGCATCTTGTGTTCTACATTTCTGTGAGGTAGTGTGTGTTAAATATATCTAAATACCTTTGGGATTTGTTTTGCAAAACAGTGAATGTTTTTCTGTTGTGGCATATTAGAACTTAAAACAGATGTTATATTTCACATTTCCTGTGCAGAACAGTGTATATTTCCTGTTCAGAAAAGCATGACAGAAAACACTAGTTTTCATGTGCAGGGCATTGATCATGGTGTCAGAAAGTGCTGTTAATCACAGAATCACAGACTGGTTGAGGTTGGAAGGGACCTCAGGAGATCACCTAGTCCAATCCCCCTGCTCAAGCATTCAGGTGGGTTTTAAATATCTCCAGAGAAGGAGACTCTGCCACCTCTCTGGGCAGACTGTTCCAGTGCTCTGTCACCCTCACAGGAAAGCAGCTTTTCCTCATCTTCAGATGGAACTTCCTGGGTTTCAGCTGGTGCCCGTTGCCTCTCGTCCAGTGGTCCTGGGCACCACTGAGAAGAGTCTGGCCCCATCCTCTTGACACCCTCCCTTCAGATACTTGTACACATGGACAAGATCCCCTCTCAGTCTTCTCTTCTCCAGGCTGGACAGGCCCAGCTCTCTCAGCCTTTCCTCACAGGAGAGATGCTCCAGGCCCCTGATCATCTTCGCAGCCCTATGCTAGACCCACTCCAGTAGCGCCACGTCTCTTGTCCTGGGAGCCCAGAACTGGACACAGCAGTCCAGATGTGGCCTCACCAGGACTGAGGTGGGGGGGAGGATCCCCTCCCTTGACCTGCTGGCAATACTCTTCCTCATGCAGCCCAGGGTGCCATTGGCCTTCTTGGCCACAAGGGCACAGTGCTGGCTCATGGTTAACTTGTCCACCAGGACCCCCAGGTCCTTCTCAGCAGAGCTGCTCTCCAGCAGGTCAGCCCCCAGTCTGTGCTGGTGCCTGGGGTTATTCCTCCCTAGCCTCCTTTGTTGACCTTCATGAGGTTCCTCTCCACCCAACTCTCCAGCCTGGCCAGCACAGCCCTCTGGTGTCTCAGCCACTCCTCCCAGTTTTGTATTGTCAGCAGACTTGCTGAGGGTGCACTCTGTTCCTTCATCCAGGTCACCGACGAATAAGTTGAACAATATTGGACCCAGTATTGACCCCTGGGGGATGCCGCTAGCTACAGGCCTCCAACCAGACTTTGCATCACTGAGCACAACCCTCCGAGCTCTGCCTTTCAGCCAGTTCCCAGTCTGCCTCACTGACAGCTTGTCTAGCTGTAAAATGTAGCAGAGAGGTTATTTATTTTGCTCTGATGTGCATAAAAGAGTTGAAAAATGGGCCTTGGCCTTCCTCATTGCATCTCTGCATGCTCTGACAGTGCTCTCCTATGTTCCTCCCAAGTGATCTGTCTCTTTTTCCACATTCTGTATACTTCTATGGCCCTAACCTATGGGATTCATCCAGGTGTGTCCCTGAAGAGGCCAAAGTTTGCTCTCCTGAAGTCCAGGGTTGCAATCTTATTGCCCTGCTTCCTCGACCCAGGATCCTGAACCCTACCATCTCATGGTCACTGCAGCCAAGGCTGCCCCCAACACTCACATCTCTAACTGGTCCTTCTTTGTTAGTACAACGTCCAGCAGCACACCTCTCCTCTTTGGTTCCTCCACCACCTGTGCCAAAAAATTATCATCAGTGCTCTGCAGGAACCTTCTGGACTGTTTGTGCCTAGCTGTGTTGTCATTCCAGCAGATATCAGGGTGCTTGAAGTCCCCCATGAGAACTAGGGCCTGTGATTGTGAGGCTACTTCCAGCTGCTTGTAGAAGGCCTCATCGCCTTCCTCTTCCTCATCAGGTGGCCTGTGGTAAACAGCCACAACGGTGTCACCCATGTTAGGCTGCCCTTTAATCCTTACCCATAAGCTCTAGACTTGTTCTTCATACACCCTAGGCAGCGCTTGATACGTTCCACTTGCTCTCTCACATAAAGAGCAACTCCACCACCTCGTCTTCCTGGCCTGTCTTTCCTAAAAAGCACGTAGCCATCCATGGCAGCATTCCAGTCATGCGAGCTGTCCCACCATGTCTCTGTAACTGCAATGAGATCATGGCCCTGTGACTGCACACACCTCTCTAATTCTTCCTGTTTATTCCCCATGCTGTGTGCACTGGTGTGCAGGCACTTCAGAGAGGTAACTGAGCGTGCAGGTTTGCCAGGAGGGGTGCAAGAGGATCCTCCATAGCCAGTGTCACATATGTGCTTCCCCAGCTGCATGCACCTGCTGGAGGCATCCCCACTTGAGCTGTGTTTTGCTGACTACCCTGTTTCTGTAATGCTCCCCTTCCCCCATCTTTCCTAGTTTAAAGTCCTCCTTACCAGGCTGGCCAACCTGTTGGCAAAGACATGTGTGCCCCACTTAGTGAGGTGGATCCCATCTCTCCCCATCAGTTGTCGATCTTCAGACAGGGTCCCATGGTCGTAAAAACCAAAACCCTCTTGCCAACAGGCAGTTGTTAACTTGGAAAATCCGTCTATTTCTCCTTCCATCCTTCTACCTTACTGGCAGGATTGAGGAGAAGATGACCTGGGCTCCCAAACCCTTGACCAACATCCCCAGAGCTCTGAAATCCTGTTTGATGTTTTCCAATTTGCCCTTGGTATCATTAGTGCCCACATGGAAGAGTAGCAGAGGGTAATAGTCTGACACCGGGACAAGCCTTGGCAGTCTTTCCATGACATCTTCTATTCAAGCCCCTGGTAGGCAACAGACCCCTCTAGAGACGAGGTCACATCGGCAGGTAGGTGCCTCTGTCCCCTGCAGCAGAGAGTTGCCCACAACAATCACTCGCCGCTTCTGGGTGTTCCCGCAAGGCACAGGGTCTGTCGGCCCAGTTGCTTCCCTTGAAGCCATGCCCAGCTTCTCCTCAACCTGGAGGGCACTAAACCTGTTCCTCAATTGCAAGTCTTCAGGAGGAGTGAGAGCCTTTCCCCTCCTACGAGAAGTGACCGGTTTCCAGCTGCCTTCAGGTGTTATGATATGCAGTTTCACACAGCACAGAGCCCTCTGGCCCTCCCTGCGGCCTGAGACATGCAGAGCTGTATCTGCTGTCAGAGGGTTTGTCTGGGTCGAAGCCTCTGACACAGCTGATTCAGGAACTCCAGCAGCTACTGGGGAATGTGCTCTGTGGTGTGTCATGACCATATCTGAGGAAGTGTATACTAGGACTGGAAAGGAAGATGCCTCCTTGCACCCTTCTGCGCAAACTGCTGCACAAACCGCTGTGTCCGTTTGCTGCCTCAGTGAATGAAACAACTGACAGAAGCTTCCTTTTCTTTCTCTTTGAAATAAGATCATCTAGTTGCAGAATGTCATCCTAGGAGAACAGCTGCCTTGGCTTGTTCTTTGCTGCTTCATTTTTTTAAAATTTATTTTTAGTTCTTTAGAACTGTCTCAGCTTTGGAATGTTTAGCAGAGGGTAACAACAGATAACAGCTTCCCCCTGTCTAAAAGCCAAATATATGCTCGTTGCCTTAGAGTAGTTTAGAGTGTAGAACTTGAGCTCAATTTCTTTCAAATTGTTTTTCTGATTTTTAATCTCTTTTCAGGAGTTGGAGGAATTTTGGGTGTATAAAGCCCTGTTGACAGAACTTACTAAACAGCTGACCTATTGTGTTAAGGCAGAACTCATCCCTCTAATGGAAGTAGCAGGGGTTCTAGAGGTTAGTAAACCTGGCTTTCTGTTCGTGAGCTCTTAAATGTGAACTTCTGTGTTAAACGTATTACTGCATCGCTCAACTATCTCTGGAAGACCAAAACAGTGTTTTATTAAGAATTTAGTATCACACAAAAGTCTTACAGTGTTTTGGGGGGTCAGGCAAAAAAGTATCTAAATGTTCAGAAAACGTGAGCTAGAGCCTATATTTTTCTTCTGGGTGCTACCGCAGCAACAGTGAAAATGTTGTAACTGCACAGTAATTTAGAGCCATATACTCAACCAAAAACCAGAATCCACATTACTTTTGTAGTCAGGAGTCTTCACAGTTTATGGGAGCAAAGAGGAATAAGAATTAACATTACTTAAGTTAGAAAATTCTCACAGATATGGGATGTTGTACTGGGAACTTGCATTTTTACAATAACTTTTGTGATGCTATGTGCATTTTAAATAAGAAATTCAGCTGGCCTCTGAGCTGAAGATTCCTATTCAAATAGAAGATGTTTTGGGGCCTCAGTGCAAGGCTTTGAGTAGCCCCTGGACTTCTTTTCAAAATGATCTAGCTTGGCTGTTCAGCATATTGTGGAATCAGTTTATCAGCAGACCTTTTAATTTGGTGGCAGTAAGGTTTTATTCTGGGAGAAACTAAAGAGTGGCAAGGAGTGGCAGCCTAATCCTTTTCATATACGTATGTACATGAAAGTTTCAGGATTTGATGCAAAGGGGAATGCAAATCTCTCTCTTCCTGGCTCAAACTCTTTATACGGGAGCATTTTTCTGTGTAAAGGCAAGATAAATCAGGACTGCATGGTTCTGCTGAAGTTCTGTGCTTTTCAAAATTCTTGCTAACATCATGTTACTTATGCACTGGATTTAAAACTATATTGAGGGATGATATTTATAGCAGACTGTAATCTTTAACAGACAAGATTTGCATCAATTTCTGTGGAGGAAACTGCTAAAATCAATGCTGTGATTACTGGAATGAAGGAGAAACTTGTTCATTTTCCCTTTTCATGAAAATAGTGTTCAAAAAGCAACCTAAAACCGTTCCATGAAATTAAAGTCACTAGTGTGGAGATAACTTGGGCCATCAGATATACTGTGCACACAGTAACAGGAAAATAAAGCACAGAAAATATTTGCTGGCAATTATTCTTTTGTGACGTTAACATGACACCTCCTTCCCATAATTGAATGTTTCTGGTTCTCAGTTACCATAGAGAATACTGAATTGTCTGTAGGCCTTTCTTGGATGCTTTATCAAAAAAAAGGGCCTAGGTAGTTGCCATTGAAGATGTTTTTTTTTCTTTTTCTCTTGAAAGAAAAGAGGAAAAAAGCCAAGGAAATAACATAAATGACCAGGTGCTTGGAGATGTAGCACTTGGTCATCAAATTGCTAAGTTACTTTATAACTCAGCATACAAAAGTGTTTATTTACTTGAGTTTATACCAAAATGTCTTTCATGACTGGACTGGAAGTGCATTTATTTAAACTTTGTAAAGATATAGCACTATTAGTTACAGAAAGAGATTTTCCTCCAGAAGCCACCTTTGCTTAGCAAATATTTTACAGCTGCTTTGCCTCCTTTCATCACGACAGGACCAACCCAAGTAAAAAGTAGCAGATAAAACTCCCTAATGGTCACAATCTTTCAATTCCAGAGAATCTGTCCTGTATATGTGAGTTCACGGCCATGTCTTTGCACAAAACTACAGAAATAAAAAAAATGGTATTATCCATAACACTAAAGGAAAAAAAATGTAATTATAAGCCTTTAATAGGAAAGTGTAGCTTTTCTGGACTTCTATGGAAGCTTGTACGACTATCTGTTGAATTGCAGAAAATTAAGGACTAGATTTTTCAGATGAAATCAACCCTCATTCATTTAGATACCTCTAAAAAATGTAAGATGGTCATTCCTGTCAGTGACAGTGAATGTGAAAAGGAAGATGACAAGAGAATGCTAAAATCAGTATTAGTGGGCTCAGAAAATAATGAGAAATGTTATTAAGCTGTATAAGAATGCGTAGGGAAAATGCTAGGGGTTAATCTGTTTTTTAAGGGGTGGGCATGGATAGAGATTCTTATCAGAAGGTCAGCGCCACTGCAATGAGTATTTGTGTTCTTCAAAAGCTGAATCAAAAGGGTTCAGATTGATAGGCAGAAATAGAGATTGCATGATGATTTTTATTGTCTGGTCTAATAGTTTTCTGCCGCACCTTAATTTTTGGCTTGCAGGCACGTGCAAAACAGCTTTATAACGCAGGCTACAAAACTTTAGCACACTTAGCTAACGCAAATCCAGAAACGCTGGTGAAGATGATTGAGCATTTGTCACGACGTCAAGCCAAGCAAATAGTTTCATCTGCAAAAGTAAGTAAAAATGTTATTAAAAAGACTGCTTCAAAACTTCAAACTATCAAAAGTGAAAGTTTGAGTGAAATTTGAAGTTAACTGAAGCCTACAGTTGGTTTTGGATATCTGAAATCAAAATTTTTGATCTGTATTAAGAATCTGTTGAAGTACTACTGTTCTTCATAGTATTGTTTGTCTAAGATTGTTACAAGAGTAATGAATTCAGGATTTGCTGACCTTAATGCACCCGAATGATAAGCAAATGTTAATTATTTTCTTCTAATAGTTTATGTACAGGATAGGGGAGAGTTCTGTTCTTTTTCAAGGGGGAAGTGAGGTTTAACAGCTTACCTGATAAAACATGGGAAGTAAATGACTACCCTCACCTTTCAGTCCCAAGTCATTGTAACTGAAAATATTTGTCTCTGGCAAGACTTCAGGACTCAGCCTCTAGAAACTGTAGTGGTAATCATGGTTAGAGAAGAACAGCATTTTCAGGGCTTTGGAAATTGAAACCAACAAGGTGTACACGGTTAACCTTACCTTCTTACCATGTTGCTTTTTATCATGCCCTGTTACCCATTCCTCCTCAGCTGTCTACCATTTTGAATGCCCGCTGATGGCCCTTGCCTTTGCTTCGTATTTGTCTGCAAGGCACACTTAGTGACTTAGGCACACAGGTAAATAATCGAAGAGAAGGAATCGGCTGCTGCAATGGCATCAGCTTCATGTTTAATTCAGCTAAAATAGTAAGCTATTCAGTAAAATAAAAGAATGCTTAGTACAAATCTAGGGATAGTTGGTATAAAAAACATGCAAATTGAACAAACTCCTGCTTTGTATATTCATACTGATTAAAAGTACTGATAGTGGGATTTAAATGTTCCTTCACTGAAGAAAAGTTTGGTGGTTTAAGGTTGTTGCAGCCCCTTTGCTGCATTTTGTGCTGCTATGTGAGCCAAAAGAACAGGATATGCACACATTCCTCATGCATTTCAGTGCCAAATCCAGCAATCTAGCTTACACTCTCTCTCACGCCAGGATATTAAACCAATAGTTAGCTCTAAGAGGAAGAGAGCTCGTATGTTTTACCCTACAAATTCCAGTGGTGAGTGGTCTCCATCACTGCCAGTAACAAACAGTTCAGGGTAGTAATTGAACAGTTGCTAATATTCATGTCCTACATGCCTTATATTAAAAACTGTACTTCTCTTACAAGTGTTTCATAAAGCAAGAAGTCTGCAGTTTGACAGGTACAATGTATGAATACTTATATTAACATTGAAAATAAATGGCTTAAGTTAAAAATGCTTTTGGTAAAGGTACTAGATAAAATGGTTTATGTTCTGTTAAATTTTGTGTATTAGTTAAAACTGCAGGACTAAAAAAAATGAATTAGTATGTATTTGATGAATTTTGTAGCTTCTCGGTTTTAGTGTTTTCCATATTGGTATGCAGTAAACAGTAAAATATCAGCAGTAGTACCTGTGAAAAGGTTACAGTCCTTTGAAAAAAAGATGCCTCTGTCTTGCTAGCAACAGCAGAATTTTTTTTTTTTTTTCCATTCTGAAAGACCCAGGTACAAGCTTGGAAAGAGCACTGATTTTTATGCTTTCTTGCAGTATAACAAATGCACTTGTATTTGTTTCCTAATGATTTGATTTTAATTATAGATGCTGCTGAGTGAAAAAGCTGAGGCTTTACAAGAAGAAGTTGATGAACTGTTAAGGATGCCTACAGATATCCCGGGGGCCTGCTGACCAACTTTTTTATTTAAAAAAAAAAATCATGAAGCAATAGAATTCAAATACTTTTACTTTTTAACTTTGTCATGTATAAAGCTGCTGTTATTATAATAAATATTTAAAGTCTTTTCTATACCTCATTTTTGTGTGAATTTTTAATCCAAATTACTACTTGAAAAGTAAATTTCATTTGAAGGTTCTGATTATGAAGCTCTTCAGCAATAGATTGGAATCAAAAGACATGATATTAAATTCAGCCGGACTAACTGGCTGGTGCGTGCTTTTGTAAACCTAGAGCTGAGGTCCATACCTGACTTCTAAAGCATAGTAGAATTTCTTTTCATTATAAATCCTCTGTAGGACACATATGCATGAGTGAATTACTCCAAAATTCCTACTACTTGCAGGAATCCCTGTCCTCTAGGCATAGTTAATAGAATTGAGAGAAATAGAATTCTAAGTCATAATTTGGAAGTTTTGCCAGAACTGTGTAAGAAATTCTAAATGATTCCTAATTTAAACATTGTTAACTGAGGTAAATATATTTGTATTCAGTCTTTCCTACTATACCTGGAAAGACAGTTCATTCAGGATGCTTCTGTAACAATCTTCCAAATATGTTGTGTGAGATATAAATGATCATGAAGACATCTGCAGAGTTTAAATGTCGGTCTTATATGTGATAACTTACTATTAAAGAGAAAGGGTTAAACAACTGTTTCATTTTCCCGAAGCCACATCAACTTCCGAGACTCCATGAGCACATGTCAGGCATTCTAGTTAGGTTTTGAAGGGTGGGTCTGCCAGGTTCCTGCTGGCACAAGGTTAGGCTTCTAAAAGTAGTTTTGCAAATGTTTTTCAGCTGTGATGTAGTAAACTTCTTTACATGACTAATATGTAGTGCATTATAATTTTACAGCACTGCACACAGTGACTTGAAAGCCAGCTGGTGACCAATATATTGTCAATATTAAAATTTGACATTTTTATGTAAAATCAGTTGGCCCTTTTTTCAGTAAAGGAAACCTAAGATAAAATTTAATAAGCATTGCCTTTTTTATTCAGTTCTACCATCACATTTGTGTTGTGGCTCCGGAGATAAGCAATGTTTTAAATCAGATAGGATCTGCTATTATGTTTGTATTGAAGTTTACAGTAAAGAACTTGAGGTTGAACACTTGTCCAAAGGTGGTAGTGACGGGAAAACATTTAAAAGGTTATATATAAAAGGTGACACTAGAGAAATCCTAGGTAGTGAGTAAATCACCTGTGTTGGCCTTCATTTAGAAGAATCATTCCTTTAAGGCTGCAATTCTGATACTTTGTACTATGGCTTTAAAAGTTGAGGTAAGTGAAATATTTAACACTACGTTCAGTATTAAACCAGGCAAAGAACTTCAAAACTGCGAATTTCAGAGACAGCAGGAGTCATTTGTACAGAA
This sequence comes from Dromaius novaehollandiae, assembly GCF_036370855.1. Lineage (NCBI taxonomy): Eukaryota > Metazoa > Chordata > Aves > Casuariiformes > Dromaiidae > Dromaius > Dromaius novaehollandiae. Next base: position 7,860,542 of record NC_088101.1, read on the forward strand.
CCTATGTTTGCCATGCCCTGAGGTTATCTAAGTATGTCTTTTAATGCTTCCCCTTTTAAATAAAACAGACTGTGATGAAATGATGGCTAATATATAATAAAAATTGATTGGTTTTACATTTAAAATAGCTTTAAAAGACAGAAGCTACATACTTCAGCATGGCTGTGAGTGCATCTCAAAGCAGTTGATGGAACATTCCTGAGGGAAAATCTTAGTGATGCCTTTAAGGCCGAACCAACTGCTCTGAAGCTTTGTTGGTTTGCTTGACTATTTTCCTCAAAAGTTCGCAACAGTCTTGCTTGGAATTTCATAAACTCATGAGAAGTGTGGAAAAAAAATCGGAGTAAGTTAAATGACTTGCTGTCGGTACTTTGTTTTTGCAATAACTGATGTGGAGGAATTAATCTATTAATTGCTTATACAAGTAATTAACGAGCCATTAACTGCAGTCACGCTTAAATATGTTGTTTGTACTTGCTTTTATGCTAATTTTAAAATTGTGTACTTTTTTTTTCTTATATTGGAAAGGGGGAACAGCAGAAAAAGAAGTCTTTGAGACAGCTGTGCATATTTGGTCCCTGTCCTCACACTGGTTGTTAAGTTGATGCACAAGCACTGCTGCAAGATTTTGATGAGGTGTGTTTAGGAATTAAGCGTATTCTGTGGAAGAACAGCCCCTTTGAATAATGTAGCAAAGGTTTCTATGCGTTGGAAACAAGCAGACGGATCCGGTTCTTCACAGGGTCAGTGTGGGAGGAAGATTAGGTTGGCATTTGTCATCTCTGCTCTGTTTCTGCAGGCTGTGCTGTGCCAGATGGGTGATCGCAGCTTCCCCAGGCATTCTCTGACCATGACCTTTGCTGTCCTCAGCAGTGAAAGGAATGAGACTGCAGTCGGTCAAAATTCTGCTACAGAAAACCTGTCTTTTTTTTCCTGAAAAAAAAGTCTAACCAGTCAAGCCAGTACGCTTCTTCCACATTGATTTTTTTTTAAGAATGTTTAATGATACAGTATGACATATTAATGAAAAAAAAGCAATCACACGCTTTCTCCCTGGATGGAAGTGTGTTTAAAAACAAAAACAAAAACAACCCTACAACAGACACTAGTTATGTTACTTAGGCACTGCTAGAAGATGCTCAGGTATTTCAATGTTAAGCATAGTACTGGGCTCAAAAACCAGTATAGCATGCAGGTGTAAAGCTGGGTATTTATTAGATTAATGAATGCCTGTTACCGGTTGCCACATTATGGAAAAGCTTGTGCTACGCTGGCTTCAGAAAATTTTGGAAGGCAAAGATTTTTTTCCCTGGTTCAAAAGAGTATTTACATCCTAAAGCTTGTCTTAAGAAGGGAAGAAGCAATTTTGATTAGCTTATCTGTGCAAAACCATGGCAGGCGCTTTGAAGTTAAGGTAGGTCACGCAGATGCACTATATTGGATGTTCCTGACAGTTTCTTAGTAACCCACGTTATTCCACTTTTAATTGGCTTGCGTAGACCAGTTCTTGTGTTCATGTGGTTTCTTTTTAGCCCAAGTATTTAATTCTGTATTTTGGCAATCCCTGTGAGAATTTGTTAAACACCATCTTTTAGGCAGGATTGGTAAAAGGGTCAGGCTTCAATTACTGTTTAGCTGTTAATTTTCATTGTGTGAATGAGACCTATTGTGATGTGTGTGTTCTAGAAAGCCACTTCCATGCGAGCTGGTCCTGAGTAGGCAGTTCTCATTTTGTCATTTGTTTTAAAGCTTCTTTTTATTTTATTTCATGTGCTAGAATCGAGCTCAGCAGCGTTCCTGAAGTACCTAAATTGGTCAGCTGCGCAGTCCATGGAAATAATGCCTTTGAGAAGTATCTCTATAGCTGTATAAATACTGAAAAGAACTTAAAAAACTGAGATTGAATGTGTCATTTTCATCTCCAAATAGATGGAGTGCATTCTACTTAAATGTTTCTTAACCAGCCGGTTGCAGAAATAAAATTAACTGGGAGGACCGAGGGCTCTGTGCCATGTCGGAACAAAATCCGGCTGTTTGCGGGGGCACAGGGAATCAGACTAGCTTGAAGGAAAGCTTTGATGGACTTGTCTTTATTTGCATCAGCTCGATTTTCTGCTTAAATAAGAAATTACCCAACTCTTTAACTCAAAGCAATTTTGGTATTAATGAAAGCAGAATGGTTAGCTGGCATTGGTAAGGAATAACACTAAAATAATTTGGGAGACTTTTGAAATATATAACGCGGATTTTCAATCTCTGTTCAAAGAATCGCATATGGTTTTATATGTATATATTATGGTTTTATATGTATATACTCATCTTATGTAGAAATATGTAGCATTTAAGTGCTACAGGCATTTTGACACAGGCAGCTCTGTTCATCCACATTAATGCTGCAATGGCACAGCAATTTCTTGCTTTTCATGTATTGAACTCTTACTGAATTCCCTAAATGTATATTAGTGTTTTACTCGTGCGTGAAATTTTCATTTCTGACACAAGCGGCGGTGGCGGTGGTAGCAATAATTCTGCGCTTCCTCTGCGTGCTTGATTTCCCAGAATGTTTTATTATTAGCTCTAAAAACGCAGTTGGCACCGTGTGATTACTAACGGCACTGCTGTCATGAAATAAGCTGAACTGCGTGATAAGAGTTGCGTGACCAAAGAATTGTGAGAACGGCGAGGCGCAGTTTAAGCTTCCTTTGAAGTAAGGAAGCAAAATGGGATGTTGGTACGGGACTAGCTTTAAAAACCAAGAAAGTGTTTTTAAGTCCTGGTTCTGACACCCTCTCTGTCTGTAGCTTAGAGTAAATCATTCAAATTCTGTCTTTTCTGTAGAAGAGGCTGCACGCTTCTATGTTGATCACCCCTATTTTGCAGGACTTAAAAACGTATCTAATGCAACGTGAAAAATGCCTAAAAAACAACACTTCCCGTTTCATACATACAGCTTTTTATATTTAGCTACATCCAGCTTTCCTTTTCCAAGATTTTGTTGGGCTATTACAGGCATAATACCCACTAGACATGTCATCCTCACTGGCTGCAGTATATGGCTTGAATCCGTAACAGCCTTCACCATCGGGAATGCAGGTTTTGTGCCTATGCGGTGAGAAAGGCGGAGAGCAACGAAAACTCATTCAAAGCAGCTCTGTAGAAAGACCCCCGTTTTAAGAACCGGAGGGGCAAGTCTGGGGAATCCCAACAGAAACCGTTGTGCTCGGGCTGGATCTCCGCTGACGGCTATGAACATTTTTTGCATCTGGAGTAACGTCTTTAATAGTGGTTTGCCGCAATGATCTGTCGCGTATTTGTTTAATTTCTTAAATACTTGGTGGGTTTATAGGGTTGGGTTTGCAGGGTTTATAGGGTTCATGTGACACTTCAGTCGTCCACTTATATATAAATTATTACTCCGACAGGTGCTTCATAAAGAGTGACTCATTCCGGCCCTTCCTAGAGGTGTGGTTCACCTCTAATTGGAGGTGAACCACTAAAAGTGGAGGCATTGCACTGACCCAGATGGGCAGCCGGGAGCGTCACTGGTACTTCCTCGCTCTGGGAGCGCGACGCGTAGGACGCGCTTCACCAAAAGCGGCGCGTGCGCGGCGGCATCAGCCGGAGCAGCGCGGGTCGGCGCGGAGGCGAGCGGGGCCCCTTCGCCGCCGGGGCTCGGAGGATGCTGCCGCTGCTGCTCTGGCTGCTGCTGCTGCCGCCGCCCGCGCGAGCCCCGAGCCGGCCGCCGGCTGCCCCGCGCGGGTCGGAGGTGGCGGTGCTGAGCCTGGGGCTGCGGGGATCCCCTCTGCGGGAGGTCAGCCCGGCTTTCCTGTCTCTCACGCTGGATGCCAGCCTGGCCCGAGACCCGAGATATGTCACCTTCCTGAGGTAAGCCACGGGCGTTCGCCTCCTTCCCCCTCTTCGTCCCTTCCTGCAGCGCCCGGCAAGGCTGCGCCCACGCTGCCTGGCGAAAACTTCTTTCGCCCCAGCCCCTTGCTCTTCTCGCCCTGCTCCTTGGCAGAAAGGGATGCCGAGAGGCGGGACCCCCGCCGAGCCTCTCCCCCTTCCAGCCACCCTGCCGCTGACCGGCCAGCGTCCTCCAGAGCTTTGCCCCGGCCCCTCGCAGAAATCAGACACGGCTTCACGATGGGGGAGCCAGGCTGTGCCTCCAGCCGGCCGCCTCGAGCCCGCTTGGGTCAGCGCGGAGTAGAAAGAAGCAGCTGCTTTCAAATGGAGAAGCAAGAGGGGCCCCACAAAGGAAGAGCTGGGCAGCTGTAGGCGAGTTACTGGCCGCAGCTTTAGTAATCAGCGCTCAAAATCCACCATCTAAAAGCCGTGTAACCCGCGTTCGATGGCAGCGTTCGATGCAGTGTCTTCAAGACACATAAGGTGCTGAAGTAACCAAAGGATGGTGGGGGACCCTCACGCCTTGGAGCGTTAGATGGGGGAGACTTGGGAGGCTTCGTGGTGGAACAGCAGTTACGACTGCCCAGTCCGCTTTGAGATGAAATAAGCTGTTCAGTTGTCCCAGGGCAGCTGGTATCTGTCACCAGTGCTGACCACTGTGTGACCTTTTGCTGAGGGAATTCGAGAAGAAGTGGTTAGCTGGGGAGAAGACATGCTTGGATGATACTCACTGAGAAAGACGTAGGGATAAACTCAGGAGGGGAGCAGCCTTGCTACCAGACTGCAAGGAAAGGGAAACGGTCAGACGCCGAGCAGAGCGGGTTACACGCGGCCAGGCTGGTGGCCAGGGGCTTCTCGCCCTTCCACTCTACAAGGCAAGAAGATGATCCGAGTCCTAGCGTAGCTTTGGAGACATTTGCTAGGGAGCCGTTGACTTAAAGTCACCTCTAATAAAGGCCAAGGAGGGTCTGTCACAACTGAGGCCAAATCTACAGTTCCTAAAAATGAAGCTCTCTTTTTTTTTTCTTTTTCTTTCCTCCTTCGGTAACGCTTTGAGCGATTCAAGACTACCAAGTGGTGATGTTCCTTGTCTATCCTGTTGGCTCTGACCTCTCTTGCCTTCTTTTCTCCTGCTTTTGCTCTTGTATTTTTACCCTGTTCTTTCTTTCTTTCGATTCTATAATTTTTGAAGCTATTCTATTTCTTCCCTTTGATCCTATTTTTCAGTCCCATCTTACTTCTTTAGTCCTGATTTTCTTCGTCCTACCTCGTTCATCTTTTCTTCCTCGCCAAGGTGGGGGGAGGGCGATACCACCTCGCTTGAAAGAGGCTGGGCTTGCAACCTTTAGACCTGGCACTAGCGGAGTAGGATCAGGCCAGAAGCCAGCGGATCTGGCCCTGGGCTTTGCTCGGTTTGTCGCTGTGAGCAGGAAGTTGTCGGTGGGCGGTAATCAGCCCCGGATCACCTCAGAGTAGTGATATCGCTTGTGCATCAGATGACATCTCGCTCCGTTTCCCCTAGCAAAGGCTAGGTTTAAGTGGTGTGCACCCTGCTCACTTGGCGCAAGTCACAAAAGTATAGCTTGTGCTGTGTTTTAAGTCTGCTCAATTAAACTAACGCTAGTCCCAACATGGACTCTTTTTTTCTCTTTGGTACAAAAGCATTTGATTTGGCTGTAGTTTAGGGAAACTGGGAATGATGATGTAAAGCCAGTTTTACGTCCAGCTTCTCATGGGACTGGTATGTCAGTTTTGTCTAAGCAAAATCAAAAATATCGAGGGGAGGAAAATGCCCGTTCTCAAAACGCTCTCTTACTCTGCCCCCCTCCATGCTTCAGCTCCTCACCGGTGGACGTGATCCCTGGAGCGCAGCTCCCTCACTTACTGACTGTTTGAAGCTCTCCTAGTCCCTTGACTAGCAATGGCCTTTTTACATAAAACAGAGCGCCGGGATTACAGGTACGCGAGAGGCCTGAGATGGCACGCTCAGCAGGGGTTAGCCTGACTATAACGTCTCCTCCATTTCTTGATCTTCTTCCCTCAGCAATCCCAAGCTGCGCACCCTCGCGAAAGCCTTGTCCCCGGGCTTCTTGAGATTTGGTGGCACCAAAACGGACTTTCTGATTTTCGATCCCGACAAGGATTCAACTTTGGAAGAGAAAATCATTTGGGACCTTCAGGTGAAGCAAGGTAAAGCAGATGTGCATGAAACAATCTTGCAGTTTAACCAAGAAAATAATTGCTTCAAAGCGTGCTCAGATGCAGCAAATGTGCGACTGCAGCATTCGTGCTTCTTCACCGATTCAGGATTGCTCCCTTCCATCGGGATCTTCCAGGCTCGTCTCCGCTTTTGACCTTGTTCAGTTTGGGCCCTCTCCGTGTCTCTCTCTCCCCTGCCTTACACAATTCCCTAAATTCTCCACAACCTGTCGCGCTCTCCTTTCCTCCAGCATGGTTAAATAATGAGCTCTGTCAGGGTCTGTGGGAAAATGAGGAAGGTTGCAAAACGCATCCCTCGCGTATTCGGTATCTGCTGCAACTTTGCTGCCCGATACTTGTTTCCGTGATGCCACCGCAGCGTTGGTAACTCTTCCACCAGCCGGGAGCCAGCCAAGGCCAGCTCAGAAACTGTCCTTTCATTTAGAATATAAAGTACTGGCTGAGAGAAGTAATCTGCTGAGAACAAAGTGATTGTTTTGTCTAGTTCTCCCAAAATCAGAGTTAGGCTGATAGCGAGCAGTACTGCATTGCATTCCTAAAACTTAAGTAAGTGTAAACTGACCCCACCCTGACGAACTTCGCTTCGTATGTTTGGTCCTCGTGTGCCAATATTTTTCGTTTAAATTCACCGAATTAAAGTCAATTTCCTCCTTAAATTCTGTGGAAATGTATAAAGCATCCTGGAGCTGTTTAATGTGAAAAAGCATTGAGTAGCCCTTTGTATGTAGGTAGTAACAGGTGATGTTTGGTTTGGAAGTCAAGTGTTATTTTCACCCTGTACTGCTTTCTTGAATACCCTTCTCCTCTTTGGATATTCATAACTTTGGCCTGCTTTTAACTTCCTCTTTGGTTTATCGTGTGAGCCTCTCTGGGTTTTCATACTTGCAAAAAAATTTAGGTACGTAGAGAAGCGAAGCATGTCTGCAGACTTCTGCCAGGGCTTTAGTCTGAATCCTGTAAGACAGTCAGCAGCTCGTACCGCGTGACGCAGGAAACGCTGCCAACAGCTCTCATCACACACAACAGGAAGTGGTGCCCTATATCTCTTAAGCAATAAGAGCTATTAACCGTGCGGTATCGTTGTACGGAGGTTGTTTATCTGGTCCTCCAGTTCCCTGCCTGTCTGCCATCTCCATCACCTTAAATGGGGTTATACATATATATATATCTACGCATATACATACACACACACACATATATATATCTCAGTTCAGCCCTCTTCTTCCACATGATCGTTATATTGGTCATAAAAGGAGGGACAAGTTCCCCAGAAATGCAGGACTGGCTCTACACAACCTAGCTATGTTTCTCGGTGAGGGACCCAGCCCTTTGCACATTGAACCCTCGCCACGGACATGGAAGTTTCGTTGCTGTCACACTTGATCCTGTCTTACAGAGGCTTGTGGATTAAGATCTGGCTTTTCGGCCGTCGAGAAGCTACTGCTTGCCCAGTGGCCCACCCAAGAGAAGTTAATTCTTAAGGAGCAGTACCGGAAAAAGCACAAAAACACCACCATTACAAGTAAGATTTTGATGGATTCTTATTCTCGGATTTTTAGCTAGGAGCTTACAAATCTCTTCCACCGTAAATGTGTCATGGGCAGGTAGGAGCTGAAGCCACCAAAAATTAAGGTTTCTCTAAGTCATCGAGACGTTTCTAAAAAAAAAATCTTGCCCTCCTCTCTGTCGTCTTGTTTTGTATTTAACACCGTTTGGTCACTGCAGGAGTTAGGTGAATCTCAACATCTTGCAGGGTGATGTTTAACGAGCTTCCCTGGGGCTGGGTTCTTTGGCTTGGCTCTGAAAGCCTGGCATACCTACAGCACCAGGTTCAAGGCGTACAGTGCAGACCTGAATTCGGCTTTAAACCAATTAGCACACTGGGCCTTTGAAACAAATGGTCTTCCCGGTGCTTCTCCGTCACGCAGGAAACACAGTGGACATCCTGTACAGCTTTGCAAATTGCTCACAGTTTCATCTCGTCTTCGGGCTCAATGCCTTGCTGCGGAAAAACGACCTGCAGTGGGACAGTTCCAACGCTCGGCTGCTGCTGGATTACTGCGCGTCTCAGAGGTACAACATGTCCTGGGAACTGGGGAACGGTAAGTACGTAATGGGTCTGCGGGCAAGAGAAGCAGGCAGCTAATTGCGGTGGGCTGGAAACGTGCTCCCCCGAGGTATGGGCCGTTTTCGGAGCAACGTGCTTGTGAAAACACACTCCGCATGATGCCCCAAAAGAGCAAGGCAGTATTTTGTTGGGAAAACGTTAAGGCCTTAATTTGCGTGGAGGGAGGTGGCAGAAGGCCCAGTGACTGAATGGCCGGAGATTTCCCGAAAACGCTCCGAGGCTCCCAGATGAACGGTACTCCGTCGAGTGCGGCACGTTCGTTATGCGGTCTAGCTTGGACAGCGTGCTGGCGTACGAAATACCTCGCCGTGGTGCACTCTTTCGGTATTAGACAGCAATGTGCCTCCTTCGAATACCGCACAACACAGTGCGAAGCCATAGATGGTTGGTATTTTGCCTCCCAGGACCAGGCGCGGGTACTGATGTGCACATGTCTCTCCCAGAGCCAAACAGTTTCAGGAAGAAGTCTGGCATTTACATTGACGGTTTCCAGCTAGGACAAGATTTCATTCGCTTACGTCACCTGTTGAACGACTACAGCCTCTTCCGGCGGGCGAAACTCTACGGTCCTGACGTGGGGCGGCCGCGGAAGCACACGCAGAAGCTGCTGCGGAGGTGAGGGGCGGCGGGAGCCGCCGGGGGAGCCGGTGCGGGGCCACGGCTGCCTGCCCGCAGCTACGCGCGGGAGGCACGGCCCAGGATTTGTGCGAGTTCAGAGCCACGAGTAAGGGGGAGCAGTACGGATAAAGCCAGTTTAGCTGGGAACTGATTTGTTTTGATTTTTTTCTTAAATTAGAACCATTGATTTTTGGACTGAGGACGGCTGCAATCTCAGCTGCGTGCAAGACCTTAAGCTTAAACTCCTCAGGCAGTCGCAACTGCGACGTTAGCAATACCCCACTGATCCGCACATCTTTCAGTTAATCACCGGCTCTAGCGCCAAGCCAGACTTTTCACCCTAGAAATCTCCCCATGCTGCCCAAGCATAAATTAACCCTCTCAACAACCTTGTGCTCTCTGCTCGCAGCTTCCTGAAATCGGGAGGGAAGGTGATTGATTCTGTCACTTGGCATCAGTAAGTACCGCTCAGATGTCCAGTTGCTCGCTTAACAGGTGATTTTTCATGAAATGTTGATTTAAACTTATTAATGAGAAGGGGAGGGTGGGAAATACCAGTTCAAGTGCTTCCTCGTGTGCCAGTCGGTATGTCTCCTTTGCTCCAAATGAGCAGAATACTTGAGGGAGCGTATTACAGAAATGCAAGAAGTGCCTGGAGAGCCTAGTTAGTGCACAAAACTGAACGCGCTGCCAGGAATTCATAACATAGGCCTAGCAGTGATGGAAATGATAAGTACAAGGTCCTTTTGCTTGCTAAACATTTCCACTGGGAACAACAGAAATGGGGTGGGTAATAAAGAGAAAGGGCAGCTTTATTTCTCAAAGTGGTGGTGCAAGGAGCTGGATGATGGCACTTCCCCCGATGAGCGGTTTTGGCAGTGGTGGTGGTCTTTCTGCCTGTGTTGCATTGCAACAGGTACGAACAGCTCGGGAAACCTGCAAACCAAGTGGCTGCTCTGGTGATTTCAAACGCTACCAATTTCCAGTAAAATGTACCTTCCAGTGGGAAGCAGAGGTGACATCTGGGAGGAAAGCTAGGCATTTCAGGCTTATTTGGCAGAAGAGCTGCGTTCCAGAAAGCACAAACTGGTTTCACAGGGAAAAGAGCGCTCCTTGCTTAGACAGGCACGGCAGAGGGGAGCGAACAGCACAGTGCTGTGGCTACACACATCCTTTTCTAAAACGTGCTTTGCAAAAATGCACCTAATGCTGAAGGAAACGAGGCATTCTCCGTGTGAATGTGTGCAACCTCGTCGTCTGCACCTGGGGGCTTGTATTTCAAGGGCAGGCTATTTTGACCAAGTCCTCTGACTGCAGAATCGTGCTTTTGTCTACCTTTTAGAAATGCATGGAGCAAACTGGACGGTAATGTTGTTGAACAGCTGCAAGGGAAAATATGTCCTTTAAAGTAAAGAGACCTGTGCTTCCAGTAGCGAGGCTAAGCTCTAGTTAGAGCACTGCAAGCACTCAGCCTCAGCGGCGAAAGATCTCCCTCTTCACTAAAAAACTAGAACAGCTCTTTCCGCCTTGCCGAATCATTTTTTTTGCTGCTCCTTGTGTGTGTTACTCACCATATCCCGTTTTGCGCTTCTGGCCTCTAAGAGTGAGTGAACATCGCTAGCAAGAGGTGACTCGGGAAACTGTCCTCCCCGAGGGCATCAGGGCCGGCGGGACGCGGCTCTCCATGGCAGGCAGCATAGCGCAGGAGCAAGGACGCGACTCCGCTGCGTTTCTGCAGGCCGCTTGCGAGGTGGGAAGCTTTTGTGCACCGCCTACGGAAGGATTTTTTTTTTAGCTTGTAACAGTGACCGAAGAAAACGACTCAGACCGATGTTAATTTTCGACTCGGAGGCAAGAGAGGTTTTAATGTCTCACCTCTGCCTTTCACATGGAGACACAAGCCTCGTACCCAGCATCGCGCACACTCTCTAAATAAAGAATACAACAGGAGCCTTGTTAGCTGATGCTTTAAATTCTGCCTTTTTTTCCTCTTCGTGCCTATTTAATATAAGGAAAAAACCTTAACTAACCTTTACTACATAGAGAATTGATCCTAGCTTCATCTGCTGAGCTAAATTTGTTCTCCAGGAGACAGAATTGGATGCGTGCACAACTCTCTTTCAGATCCAGCTCAGTGCGTAAATAGTTTTCTGATCCCTTCATTCCTATGTCATTTTTTTCAGTGACGTTCTTCTAAAATGCTGAAGTGAGAAATGAGGCCCCAAAAACCGGCATTTGCTTTTTCGGTTTTGGTGGTATAAGTTTGTCCTCACAGCGGCTGCAATTAAATGCTGCGTAGTTGAAGTTGATTTTAATGTTGTAGCTTTTTTTTGTTTGTTTTGGGGTTTTTTTTGAGTCAAATGCAGCACAGTGAGCTTGAGCATTAGGTGGGAACAGATTTACATCCTTGAATTTATCTTGCAAAAATGAACTGCTAGCAAGCCGCAGATTGTGTCCTTGCTCCTTACTGGGCTGCATATGGAGGAACTTAAAATTCTGGCTTTTTAGCCATCTTTGCTTTAAACTGGCATGTTTAAGTTTCTTTATCAGTTTAGGAGTATCAGGTTTTGGCTTCCTATTGTGGCCGGAAGACCTCAGCTACTTCTGTGAGGACTGAATAAAATGCTAACCTAATAAAATGCTTAGACCTCAGAGATCCTGATTTCCCATTTTTTTATTCAGACAAATCAGACTTAAAAGCTCTTCTGCTCATGGCAGGACATACTGAAGAGTAAACTGCCTCCCATAGGGATGCCTCCATCCCAATCCCCTCCAAACTGCCAAATACTCCAGCAGAAAGTGAGAAGCTAGAATCTGATATTTTTTAATATTTAACTTCCTACTGTAAAGCAAGCTATCGCATAGCAGTATAATACATAGCAGCATGAGAAGATATACAGAACCTGACTCATTAAGTGATATTTTTCTGATTCTAAATGAGGAATGTGATTTCTTGGGGAAAAACATCTGCTACTTCTAGTCCTGTTGGTCAAAATTTCTGTGATATCCTGCCTTAGTCAATGTAATCCTATCTGCAAGTCCCTTAAATGTAAGTGGCATACCTACACCTTTGGCAACGAAAATTAAAAACTGGGCAGAACGATAGTGATGATGTGAATAAATGTATTGAGCAACGGAGTTCTTCTGTTGTTTTGTATTAGCGGTAGAACTTTTGCTTAGTTTTGACTGTGCTTTTTTCCAATTTCAGTTACTATGTAAATGGACGAAGTGCTACAAGAGAGGATTTCTTGAGCCCAGAAGTGCTGGATACCTTTGCCACAGCTATACATGATGTCCTTGAGGTGCGTTGCCCTGTTCAGTTGTTCACACGTTCAATTACTGTGGTATTAGCAGAACAGAAACCTGAATAAAATAGAGCCTCTCAGCTAGCAATACATGAGGATCCTCAAAGCTCGGGTGCCGCTGTCAGTGTAAATACTCAAAAGCACATTTTAACAATATTAGTAATAGGTGTACTCATGAGAAATAGCCTGTCAGCCACCAAACGAGGCTAGAAGCTTCACAAACCTACAAAATTCTGGTTCATCAATTTAATCACTGTGCAGAGATGTAATTTATGGTCTTATTTCCCTCCTCCCTTTGCTCACGTTTCACAGTAATTAGAGATCCTGAGACCAGGACAATTTAGAGTATATTGCTACTCAGCATGAGAAGGCTTACAGAACCTGATTCTTATTAAGGGATGTTTTCTTAGTTCTAAATGAGTAGATGTGATTTCTTGAAAGAAAAAAATCTGCTTTTCTAGTCCCGTTGATCAAAACTTCTGTGACATCCTGCCTCAGTCGATGTTACCACCCATTAAATGCAAATGGCATACCTAGGCATTTGGCTGAAGCACAGAATTTTGAATGCTGATTATTTCAGAAGCCATACATTTAATTATTGTCCCTTTCTTTTCTTTCCTACGCAATGGCAATCAGATTGTCGATGGAACCGTACCCAGTAAAAAGGTGTGGTTAGGAGAAACCAGCTCAGCATACGGAGGTGGAGCTCCCAAACTGTCCAACACATATGTCGCTGGCTTTATGTGAGTAAAATAGCCCGTGTTGTAAACTATACATTTTTATATGGTTAAAGAAATGCCGCTTTGGGGCCTCTAAATGCCCAGTGCATCACTGGGTCAGTAGGACTCGATTTTGCTTCCCCGAAACACAGTAACTATGCTGTATTCACTGACAAGCTTGTTGCGTTGGAGCTAGCTCGTCCCGGAGCCTGAGAGCAGCGACTGATCTGTCACTGCCACAGAGCACTGCATAAGTGCCAGGCAGGAGAAACCTCTTCCTCTGACTTTTTAGGTGATGTAGAAGATGAGTGGGCTGTGGATCAGCAAGTAACCTTCATACCTTTCAGCAGATGCTTATCTCACACCTTAGGTTTGATGTATGGACAGGTAACAGCAGGTTCTGCTAGGAAGTTGGAAGATACAGCATGAGAGCATCTTATTCCTGTCCTAGAATCCATAACATAAACTTCATCCTTTTGTGAAGACTGGAAGTTCTTCATGCCGTACATGTCCTTTTTCTCTGCCACACTTTGACTACTGTGAAATAATTAACCAAAGTAATGTCTACATTTTCTCCAAGGACACCAGATTTACCACTTTGTTGAAGTGAAAATGAAAGAAAAAGGAACTCGCACTTTTCTTAGCACTTCAAATGATCTGTTTGCAGATTCAGGCAGATAAAATTGCATTGGTATGCGTGGTTCACTCTTTGAATATTAACAAAACAATTCTGCAATGTACTTTTTCCCTCCTAGAAGACAGGATGATCTTTTCAGCAGGGCCTTATGGGTCAGCAAGTCAAAGCCTAGTAATCACAGTCAACCTTGTCATTCGCTGTGATGATTTCTCAATTTTTATACCTTTGGGCAGCTCAAGAGCACATGCTCTTGGTTTCCATTGTCTGCATCTTGTTTCTTGGGGTAAGGACAGCAACAAGGGGATTTAAGTTTTTCCATAAAATCAGGCTGCAAGTCAGATGCAGTCTGGAATTAATTTCTAAGGTAATCATTGCAAGTCTTGAATTTGATTTAGTTGCATGTTTTTAAGCAAATGTCAGCATTAAGTCTCAGTTCTTTCTTTTCTATTTCCCATCTTGGTTAGAGAGAGGCAACAGAGTACAGCTTAGGTCTGCAACTTTATTTGCATGTTATTTGCCTCATTTTTTGGCAGGTGGCTGGACAAACTTGGACTTTCAGCCAGGCAGGGAATTGATGTGGTGATGAGACAGGTGTTCTTTGGAGCAGGAACCTATCATCTGGTGGATGCAAACTTCGAACCTTTGCCAGTATGTATACAATCCCACTACCACTATTTTAATGCTGTATGTACTTATGTACGGACAAAATCTGACGTGCAAACAGAAGACAGCTATTTTTACAACACAAGATAGCAACCGGTTTTGTAGGATAAATATAATAAATTACATCGCAAGTGAAAAACAGCATAATATGAAATTAAGAATAAGCATTTCTTGGGTCACATAGGAACCCAACAGTGGCTGAAGCATAAGCAAGTGAAAATGTGCATTTAGCATTGTTTAATATATTTAGAATAACATTCTGCTATGATCAAACACCGTTATCGAACATGCCATTCTCTTTGTGTATTTATAGCATGCTCTTTTGTGCTAACAGCACTTACCTCTGGATGAGGAGATAACATCTTTTTCCCTTTCCTCCCATGTTTCTGCTTCCAAGTTGTGATTTTTGCAGGTTCATAAAGAACATCTAACAAAGGAAACCAACATATGGAGTTGTTCTGTCCTGCGGTTTCAGATGGTCCCTATGCCAGGCAGCAAGTTGTTGGGGATGGGAGAACTTATTATTGCCCCCCCCCCAATTTAAAATAGGTTTAGATTGAAAGGATGTGTCTTTTTTTCATCTACAGACAGTACAGATGCTAATAAACCAAATAATATTTCAAAGGTATGGCTATCCAAAGCAGAGCAGTCAATTTGACATAGCGCTGAAATGAATAGGGTGCTAAACCACATCAACGGGCTGTGTCTCCATACAGATGGACTGAGCAAGCAGGCCAATACGAAAAGTCACTTCCCTGGGTCTGGGGTGAGTTAGACAAGAGAGAAACGATACAGCTTTCCTTCTCGGAAAGCTTCAAAAGGAAAAAAGAGCTGCTGGAAGTAGCTCTTTCTGAAAGCCACCAGCTTTAGCATAATCCTCTCCTGGAGTTTCGGTCAAAGAAATGACATTGCGAAAATACATCTATTAAGCCTAAGCAAAGGCCACATTTTCCCCTGTTCTGGTTACAGAGTGAATAGAGCAAAATCAGCAGTCAAGATTCAGGAAAAAGCAGAGCTGGAAAAATGAGCTCTCCACAGCAGGCATCACCCTGCTCTCACAGCACTTTTACGCTGGCATCATCTTAGGACTTCAGCGGATCTACTCTTGACTCGCATTCAGAATTAACCCTCTACGACCTATTTAAAAGCACCATGTCATCTAACTGCATGAGAGTCAGGGGACTATTCCTGACTTAGCGCTGGTGTGTCAGGCACAAATATCCCTGCATGAAGGGCAACTCATCGCTCATGGGTTCCTGTCAAGCTCCAGGGAGCTCAGCCTTCTGCCAAAAGGGCAGAGCATTCCTCAAATCAAACCCTTTCTCGCCAAAAAAGGAGCTCTCCTAGAGCAGCATAGGAAGAGCAAAATGACTGCAAATGTACCTTGAGAACACAAGCATTTTGCAACCTGGAGACACAGTTTTCTTTTTTGCCATATTATCTGTGTGAATTTAAATAAATCTGATGGAAAAAACTTGGCCAAGTAGAAAATTAAAGGGAAAAATACTGAAGTTACCAGCAAAATGAATGTTACATTAAGAAGAACGTGGATGACAAAACTATTTGGATGCTTTATGAGAAAGCCCTCACCTCAGGGACTGCTTTTGGCTTCCAACCTTTTCACGATTTTAAGGAAACAGAGATTTCTGTCGGCACACAGTGCTTCCCTGTTGGCAGCTGCAGTCTTTCAAAAGTAGAACTATTTTCTGAACTTAGTCCTTCTGCCAGCATCTTGCTGGAGGGGTGGGGAGGGGAGAGTGAGAAGGACAAATACAAATTCAGTACACACAGTGGATATAAGTGCATGTGTGTTTTGTTACACAGGACTACTGGCTTTCACTGTTATACAAGAATCTGGTTGGCACCAAGGTGCTGCACGTTAGCCTGAAGGGAGCCGACCAGAAGAAGCTCCGCGTGTACCTTCATTGCACAAACATCCACCAGTAAGTATTCTTGTTTCTGCAGAGATTGCCTGGATAGTGCTTTGAAATTACCAACTCTCAGCCCCAGACTTGCAAGAGAGATGTCTCCCGTCTCCAGCCCCTCCTGTAGTCTGAGTCTTGATCTGCCCTGTGTCCTCCCTTTCCTTCCTCGCTGTCGGTGACATGTAAAAGCAGTAGTAGACCCCTTCCCTGCAAGTGCCCACCTCTGGCGCGCGTGGGCCCCTCTTTGCCGGCAGCCAGCTGTACTGTTTGTCAGGATACTCATGGACGCTCGTCCCGTCCCTGGCGGTGGGGCCATGGCTGTGTCTGCTGACCCAGCTGTGAACAACACCTGGATTCTGCACAGCTTTATTCCTTGGCCATCATTGTGATTTTTCTCTTGCTTTTCAGCCCAAAGTACAGAGAAGGGGATGTTACCTTGTTTGCTTTAAACCTCTACAATGCTACCAGATATTTGCAGCTACCTGACGGCTTGCTTAGCAAGCATGTAGATGAATACCTTCTACTACCTCACGGGAAAGAGAACATACTTTCCAGGTAAGGACACGGTTCCTCTTCTCTCTATAGAGAGTATTGTGATTAGCATGCAGATAGCCTCTCAAACCGTATTTTTCAACTTGTACAATAAAAAGCAGGATTACCATTCTGAGTTTTTTGTTGTTTTTTTTGTTTTGGAGTTCTTTTTTTTTAAGTAAGGTCTGATTTCTAGTAAATCAGGTATCCTAAAATCAGGCCACTAAAACCTGGCTAAGGTACGATGGCAGTTGTTTGATGCTAACTCTCCAGTAGACTGCCAGTACTCCAGACCAGAGTCTAATGATCTTTTTATTCTGAGCAAGCGTAGGTGTATTGCTTTCAGTGGTGTTGGCTCCTGATTTACAGCAGTGTGCTGTGTCAATACTACAAGTGTTAACCGAACAAAATCTGATATTGATCCAATGTATTGCTGTAAATCAGCAAAACAAAAAGCTGCTAACAGAAACAGTACTCTGGTCCAGAGTACTGACAGTGATAAAGAAGTTGTTTTTTTTTTTTCCCTGCAAATGCTAGTGTATCTTTCACATCCAGAACACAGATCCTTCCTGTGCCAATGTGTATGAAAGTTATACTAGCATTTGCAGGAGAAAAACAGCTTGCATTTGTACTTCTCAAAGTCTGTTCTGTAGCTAATTTGAGTATATGAATAAGAAACAGTTACTTTTTAACTTTGCTGTGATTCAACTTTGCTTTACTCTTAAGTGAATACTTGCTGTGTGAGTGCAACAGATACTGTAGATACATGCTGTATCTGTGTATATATATATATGTATGTAAAGCCTTAAGGGAAGGTTTGTGCTGTATGCCAAATTGGTTAGGAAGCTTTGTACTTGCTTGCAGTTGAATTTCAAGAGGCATTTGCACTTGATGGCAAACAAAAAAACAGCTGCCACAGCTATCTCTCTCTTTCTCTAGGTCTATTCAGTTGAATGGCCGTGTCCTAAGGATGGCGGATGACAAAATGCTGCCGGCACTTAATGAAAAACCCCTTGGTCCAGGGAGTATTCTCGGCCTTCCAGCTTTTTCTTATGGGTTTTATGTTATCAAAAACGCCAAAGCTACTGCTTGCATCTAAATGTCTACTACACACTTGTGGGATAGCTGTAGTAGCAGTTAGCTAGTAATTGATACTAGAAATTCACATTTCTATAGTGAGATCTAATTCTGGCAATCGATTCAAATCTGCTGGTGGCACTGGTATTGTTTGTGGGGTAGACATGAAGTCATACTGTATAGTTTGTACGTAAAACACATGCTTGCTGGGCTTCAAGAGCAAATTTTCAAGTAGAGGAGCCTCAGATAGAGGGGTTTTTTTTTCTTCGTCTGGCCTGCATCAGTACATTTGATAGCAAGACCCTTCTCTAATCCGTATGTTAAACTGCATATGTTTTTTTCACACTGCAATTTCAGGTCTGCCAGCCAGAAACTTCACCATTCCCTTATTTCCTGGTTTATGTAAGCACAGTTTTCAGAGCAGCTGATCTAAAAACTTTTCTTCAGAAAAGGTTAGGACAGTTTTACACACACACACACACACACACACACACACACACACACACACACACACACACACACACGCTATGGACCTCTTTGATCTTAAGGCTGCTCACAACTCGGCTTCTCTCGTTCGCTGGCAATCACTTCGGGAGGGACAAAAAAAAGCCAGGGATGCATTAAAAAAAGAAAAGAAGGTGGAATGTCTGCATGGGAATTGCCATCAGGTAAAATGCCATTCAGAGAAGTAAAAGCTGCCATCAGATTTTAGGCAGCTCCCTGGCCGACATAACTTGTCCACACCTGTCTCCTAAGTTATGATAGTCAGGTCACAAGATGGAGCCCTGCATTTTCCAAACACACGTTTCTTCACAAATAAAGCACTGTTGCTCCTTCAGAACAGCCTGCAGTCAGTATTGCTTTAAAAGCCGATCTCCTAGGGAGGAGAGGGACGCGCCACTGCTCCAGGAAACACTCTTTTCCCATGCAGGACAGTGCTTTGCATAGTGAGGGCTCATGACTCCATTGAATAATGCAAAAATCATCACCTTTGAAGCAGCTTTTATGGTCAGGAGCTTGCCTAGTTGAAGAAAATTCAGCTTCACATAACTGTGCTTTTTCCTCTCTAAGTCAGTCCCGAAGGCTGATTTTTTTTTTTTTTTTTTTTTTTTTTTTTTGATCGGGTGTCTCTTGTCCTGTCCTTAAGGAGAAATGGGAGCCTAAAGCCACTGAAGTCATGAGAAAGCTTTCAGTGGCCTCTGTAGCATGCTGAGAATAAATCTGGCTGCCAGATAAGCCAACACATTTTCCGCTGCTGGGATGCAGACGGCACCTCGTTGCCTTACTGAGCCACGTAAAGACTCCTTTTTCTAGGAGAGAGAAGTTTCAGCTAGACATTTCTGCTCATGGTCAGCTCTCTGAGCCACTTATTTTTCTCTCTGCACATGCTTCTCCAGTCGCACCTTTTTGTGGGTTCAGTGTACCACAGGCTCCTTTTTCTCTCATAAACATACTGTAAATGCGCAAGTTAGCAAAAGAGGTCGAAGTGTAACTATTGTCTCTCACAGGTGTTTGGTTGCATCCGCTTTTCTTGAAAATATAACCTATGCTATTCCCATCTCCTTATGATATTTTGAGCACAAGAGCAGAAAATAACACACAACTGCATTTCCCCTCGTAAGCTTTAAAAGGGTGCTACCAGCTAAATGGAGTTCCAGTGCAGGGTGGCAAGGAGGTTGAATTTTTTTAATGAAAAGGTGTTAAAAACACAAAATTGATAGATAGGCTTATGAAGCTGTTATCAAAAATGGCCATAATATATAGGTTGGGTTTAACTTCAAATGCGTCAAAGGTATATTTGCATCTCCAACAGAGAGCATTGTGCAAAGGCTTATATACCAGCAAGTAATACAGACCAAAAAGAAAAATCAGGGAGGCTAAGTTTTTGTTTACATTGCCCAAGCTCAGCAGAAGAAGTAAGTCGACGCATAAGGTGATAGAGAAAAAAAATCTTAGACCTGTCAATATGAAGTGTTACAGCTTAAACATAAAATTTATTCTTTGCCTGGTAGCTTCTTTTTAGAACTTTCTAACAGCTTTGTTTATTTTAATGCTTGTATATGACTTTTATATTTGAATATTTTTATTAAAGTAATTTATACCAACTTTTGGTAGTTTTCCTTTTCTTTAAGACTCCTCTTTAGCATACCCATACCACGGAACAGATCTTGTAACCTCTGTACAAACAAAATGGGAAGAGACTAGGACTTTAAATGATTAATATAAGTATAGAAAGAGAGTTAATATCAACAGTCTATCAATATGTAACTATCAATAGTTCCTGGGCTAGCACTTCTGTCATGAGACCTACCTGCCACAACACTTCACTGCTGCATAGGCATCTTAACTGAAGGGATTTTTTTTTTTCCTTGTGTTTTCATAAGCCTTAGGATTCCAATCTTGTATGTAGGGGAACAAAAAAAAGTGTTACCATTAAATATGATTGTATCTTCATCAGCATTTCTGCTTTCTTTAACATTTTTGACTCTGGAACCTAGATAACTGGTCTTGGATTTACTGTAAATGAGTTACTGGAAGGTGGAGTAACTTGAGTCATAAAGCTTTTATACAGTGTGTTGTTTTATGCATGCGAAAATTAGGAAATAGTCTCTTTGGAACCGGTGAGAATTTGACCATCAACTCGCATTTGAGCAGAACAAGACTGTAGGGCCTTAATACCCTTTGGTGGTTATCGGACTCAATGTCCAATTCCATTCATGCTTTTCAGTGAGGGGCCACGCTGTGCTATAGTGAATATAAATCTATTGATAAAAAGTTTGCTTTTCTAAATTGCTTTCATGAGCTTCTTAAAGAGAGTCCGGAGATCCGCTGGGGCTTGCTCTCCACATGTTCTCCAGGACACGTCACTAGAAACAGCAGGATTTACATGTGCTTTGGCGTGGCGCTTGCCTCTCTGTGAGTGTCAGAGGCGATCTGAGAGGATCTGTACAAGCTCCCTCGCTGGGCCGGTGCCTCCTCTTGTGTTGCAGCCGCTCGGGGTGTGGGTCACACATCAGCTGAAACTGTAGGAGAAGCCTCGCCAGCTTTATTCGACCATGAGATGACAGCTTCGCTCCTCAAACAATTAGACCCTGCTTCGAGCCGTGCAAAGTGGGGAGAAACGCCGTGACTTGCTCACTGCTGGGACTCAGCTGCTGACCTCTGTAACGTACTGTTTAAATACGCTTCAGGTACTTGTCCATACCTGACTAAATCCCATGCTGCGTAAATCCGCGATTGTGAAAGGGAACGAAAGTCTCCAATAGTTTTGCTTAATCAGAGTTCAGTAGTTTTCTTTTACTGCCCTTTGTGAATTGCTTACTGCTGTGGCGTACTGCTCGTTTGAACAGTGAATGGAAAAATGTGGAAGACGCCCCTTTATTATATTATTTTTCTGCTTCCTCCTGGTAGTTTATATTTGGGGGAATTAACATTTCGAAATGGTTTGGTTTGGTTTTTGTCAATGTGTCAATCCTTAAAGCTGAGGGGAACTGTGTAATGCGGCTTAGGTTATTTAATTCATGATGTTGCATTACAGGGACATTGTACTTTGTAAGACACTTTCGTGAGTAATTCTAAGAAAATTTTATCACTCAAACGATGCCGTACAAGCTGAACCACTTATGGTTCTGTCTTAACACCAGATATCCCCCTTGCAAGTCATGAAGTTTGTTCGTTACCTCAGATAAGAAGATGTGAGAACTGAGTGAATGAGGGCAGGGATGTGAAGGGCATTTACGAAATCTTAAATGTTTTACTACCTAAAGTCTGGAACACTTTTGTGAGATCACACTTATGCTGATGCCATGGGACAATCTATACAAATTTAACAAATAGCATTAAAGGCTCTGAAAAAACACAGTAGTAAACATAATATGAAAACGTTTAGTGAGATGCTGAAGTACAATGATTAAATATTAAAGCCATTATTAGCTAAATGCATGCATTCTGTTGTTCTGTTATTAATCTCAGGTGCCTATTTGGTGTTTATTGCTCAAAGCAAATGCCAGGTAAAGCTTCAGAAAGAATCTCCTGTACATTGGGACATCAAGGTCTGTTGGGTTGCCCTCCTCTGTAAATGTGCCTGGGATCACTGCATGCGATTTTATGAAGGTAACCAACAAATCTTTTCCTGCTGGTATGGTTACAAGACAACCCTGGGAAGCTCAGAAAGAATGTTTGAACTAGGTAGATTAGGATAACTTCTATCTCTCTTTTCTAAAAAGAAGCACTCTTTAATCGAGGGCATCCTAGAACTGCTAAAGCCCTAAAAGAAACATTAAGTCCGAAGCTGTCTAGAGGTAGCCACTTAGTGCTTAGCATGAGTAGCTAAATTTGCTGAAGCCTTAGGCCGCGCTCCTAGTTCAGTAAGAAAGGGCCCCAGAGCTGGTGCAGGCTGGAAAGATGAGGGAGTTACAAGCAGTCTGCATTCCTGTGCCCCACTCTCCAAAAGGGAGGATGTCAAGGCTTTGAAATAAGGCCTGCTTGGGCGCCAGGACCTTGGGAAGCAAAACCTCCTCTCACTGCTGAAACAAAGTTAATTAAGGGATCTGGACTATCTCCCCCTCCTCAGGACCTTGGGAGATAACACCTACTGTCCCTGCTGGGGCAGTGTTAATTGCTGGAATTACTATCTCCCCTCGTCAGGACCTTGAGAAGCAGGGGTGGGACCCGGGGAATGAAGAAATCACTAACCAATCAGTGTAAAAGGGAAAGTTGCAAATCTGGCAATTTGTTTGTATAAATGCTACTTGAAAAATTGGAGGGGTGTGCTTGATTTCTGGGAAACCACCGAGCACCCAGGCTTGTGCAACTCTGAAATAAATAAGCAAATGTCTCTCCTGAGTATGTAATTTTTGGCTTATTGCACACCGGGCAATGAATCTGCTTTTCGGACAACATTATTAGCTAAATGCATGCATTCTATTGTTCTGTTATTAATCTCAGGTGCCTATTTGGTGTTTATTGCTCAAAGCAAATGCCAGGTAAAGCTTCAGAAAGAATCTCCTGTACATTGGAACATCAAGGTCTTTTGGGTTGCCCTCCTCTGTAAATGTGCCTGGGATCACTGCATGCGATTTTATGAAGGTAACCCAACAAATCTTTTCCTGCTGATAACTGCTGTTCTCCTCTTAGCCTGAAGTAGAAATGAATTAAAATTCCCACGTCTACCCCACACAGCCCCTTCGACCTACAAAACTGCTTGATGTGAATGGTACGGGGTGTCTCTCCCCTGCAGTGATTTTGATGCCTTGCGGTTGGAACAAGCTGTCAGGCAGGCCACCGTTGGACAGGCGTGCCTAAACCCAGTATTTGCTTTGGTTTCGATTACTTGCTGTAGGAAGGAGAGCGATGAGTAACGGAATTAATGTACATCATCTGGGCAAAGTACAGTGTGGGGGAGGGCGGGGGGGGGTACAAAACAGAACTGGCACCAGGAGCCCTCGCCTGAGCGCCAGGGCTGAGGCCTCGGGGGGCTGCCAGAGCCCCTGAAGTGCTGAAGGGAAACCAAAGAGCCCCTGGGTGGGTTGGGGGTGGGGAACCCCCCAGAGCCCCTGCGCGGTTCAGGGGTGCCACGGAGCGCCCCAAAGTCGGGGCTCTCCCTAGGCCTCAGCTGCGCAGCCGTTACGCCGCCCCCTACGGCGGGCGGGTGGGCGGGCAGGCAGTCTGCGCATGCGCGGCGCGTGTTGTCAGCACGCCGGAAGCCCCCCGCCGCCGCCGGCGGGGAAGGGAAGATGGCGGCGCTCTTGGCGCGGCTGTGCCGCAGCGCCCGCGTCCTCCGCGCCGTCCGCCTGACCCTCGCCGCCGCCCCGCCGCCCCGCCGCCTAGCGCCGACGGGCCCCCCGCGGCCGCTCAGCTTTTCGGCGGCGGAGCTGGTGCGCTCCGCGCCGGGCCGCGTGCAGCCTTACCTGCGCCTCATGCGGCTGCACCAGCCCGCCGGTAAGTCGGGCGGGGCGGCTGCAGCGTCGGCAGCCGAGGCCGCCGTGGTGACGCGGTCTCCATGGCGACCGGGTCGCCGCGGCGACGCTGCCGCGCGCCCTTGGGGGCTGCCCCGACCGTTGCGGCCCGGGAAGCGCCGTGGGGGCCGTCGCAAACCGGCCGAGGGGGCGGCGGGCAGCGCCCCGCACGTTGGGACCGGGGGCAGGAAAGCCGGCGCGGGAAGCACCGGTGATTTCTTCCGGCATTTCCTCCTTCCGTGCTGAGCAGCTGTTGGTTCTGGTCTTGTTCTGACGTGCTGTGCAAGGCGTTTCTGCCCTAATCCCTTTCAGTGTTTGTTGTTCTCTTTCTTCCCAGGGACCTGGCTGTTGTACTTGCCGTGCACCTGGAGCATAGGCCTGGCGGCAGAGCCGGGCTGTCTCCCGGACTGGTATACGCTGTCCTTGTTTGGGGCTGGAGCCGTTCTGATGCGTGGAGCAGGCTGCACGATTAATGACATGTGGGATCAGGACTATGACAAAAAGGTAGAGAAGTCCCTTGACTTCCCAAGACTTGAAAAGACCGGGCAGGCTCATAATGTTTGATAAAGAAGTGAATTGCTGGTTATTTAACCAAATAAATCTTTTATCCAGAACATGATAAGTGATTTCATGCCTAAAGCACACATAGTGCTCCAGGCAAATCCATTTTTCCCCCACTTTGGAAATCCTTCCATGTTTCTGTTTCAGATGCAATGAGTTTGTCTGCATTTTCTGCTAGAATGGTAAAATTGTTTTATTTTTGTATTACTCTATGTTGGACTGTAGTAAGTCTTCTAGAGTACTTACCTCTGTGTAAGCTAATCATATGTTGTCAGCTGTATGTAGTTAGTACTTGAACAGAATAAATTTTTCAACTCCTTTCTGCACATCAGAGCAAAATAAATAACCTCTCTGCTACATTTTACAGCTAGACAAGCTGTCAGTGAGGCAGACTGGGAACTGGCTGAAAGGCAGAGCTCGGAGGGTTGTGCTCAGTGATGCAAAGTCTAGTTGGAGGCCTGTAGCTAGCGGCATCCCCCAGGGGTCAATACTGGGTCCAATATTGTTCAGCTAACTCATCAGTGACCTGGATGAAGGAACAGAGTGCACCCTCAGCAAGTTTGCTGACGATACAAAACTGGGAGGAGTGGCTGAGACACCAGAGGGCTGTGCTGGCCAGGCTGGAGAGTTGGGTGGAGAGGAACCTCATGAAGTTCAACAAAGGAAGCTAGGGAGGAATAACCCCAGGCACCAGCACAGGCTGGGGGCTGACCTGCTGGAGAGCAGCTCTGCTGAGAAGGACCTGGGTGTCCTGGTGGACAAGTTAACCATGAGCCAGCACTGTGCCCTTGTGGCCAAGAAGGCCAATGGCACCCAGGGGTGCATGAGGAAGAGGGTTGCCAGCAGGTCAAGGGAGGTGATCCTCCCCCTCTACTCAGCCCTGGTGAGGCCACATCTGGACTGCTGTGTCCAGTTCTGGGCTGCCCATGGAGCTACTGGAGTGAGTCCACCGTTGAGCTACTGAGATGATCAGGGGCCTGGAGCATCTCTCCTGTGAGGAAAGGCTGAGAGAGCTGGGCCTGTCCAGCCTGGAGAAGAGAAGACTGAGAGGGGATCTTGTCCATGTGTACAAGTATGTGAAGGGAGGGTGTCAAGAGGATGGGGCCAGACTCTTCTCAGTGGCACCCAGGGACAGGACGAGAGGCAACAGGCACCAGCTGAAACCCAGGAAGTTCCATCTGAAGATGAGGAAAAGCTGCTTTCCTGTGAGGGTGACAGAGCACTGGAACAGGTTGCCCAGAGAGGTGGTGGAGTCTCCTTCTCTGGAGATGTTTAAAACCCACCTGAACACTATCCTGTGCAACATGCTGTAGGTGACCCTGCTTGAGCAGGGGGATTGGATTAGATGATCTCCCAAGGTCCCTTCCAACCTCAACCATTCTGTGATTTTGTGATTTACTAGTTATAGTCTACTCAAGAACTATTTGTGTGGTTTTTCTAAATTTTCAGGAACAGGTTTTCCTTGAGTATTCTTAATTTCTTCATGATAATGACTGCTAAGAATATCATGCTCAAAGAAGAACATATCTTCTCTTTTATTTATTGTGGTTTTCTCCTCTATTTTATTCACAAGAGGGAAGACAAACAAAATTGTCTGAACCAAAGGCAGTGCCTAATGTCAGATTTTGAAATGTACACAAGTGTAGGCTTGGAAAGTATCCTGGTGAAGGGTGATAATTTGCTTGTCTATTTTCCTGTTCTTATATTTTTCCACACGTTTTGGGTATTGGCTGCTATCAAAGGACAGGATAATGAGCCTGACTGATGTGTGCAGTTGTTCTTAACAGCAGTGTTGTATTAATGCTGTGGGAAATGAACGATTCAGTACAGTTTTGCGGTGTCTTTGGATGGTTTAGGGCTGCACATCTATAAACAACTCCATGTGTTGAAATGATATCACAGAGTGGGAAGTGTGATTAGCAAGATGGAATTTACATTATTATGACTTCATTTATGGATAAATGTAAAGGTTTTAAACAAATTTCCACAGCAGCTCTTTCTTCGCAAACCTCAAGCAGATATCTGTAACTAGTGTGCTTGAGGCTAGGTTGGTAGCAGGATGTTGGGTTGTGGTGTTGGTGATGTCTTTATTTTTTGTTTTTTACATTCCTGATCATTTGGTAAGTGTTACTTTTTTTTTTTAAACATCCCATGTTTGGTCATAATGTGCAGCGGAATTGGTGACAAATTTGTTAAGACGTGCATGTTTAAGTAACAACTTTTTACATTGTTTAAACTGCCAAAACAGTATTTGAAGTTTGGTATAACTGAATAATGAGACGGGGAAAAACAAACTGAGCGAGCTTACACTTTCTTCTGATGTTTCTTTCTTCCTGTGTTTGCCTTGATTTCTCTGCTCCTGAGGGAGATTCAAAACTCAAAAGAGTTTCAAAATGTCCGGATTAGGGTTAAATTAATTTCTTGTTACTATTATTAGCAATGGCTATGTGTGGCATTTTTAATATTTCACTGATAGAGGAGCACTGAATCTTTAGGATCTAAAATCATCACCATAATCACCTTGATCACAGAAATGTTGCTCTTCTAATATTGGGATAGTTAGCTCATGGCATTTAGCCTTGTAAGTTTTACAAGATTTTTGTTCAGTTAATAAAATTCACATGCAAGATTTCTATATACATGCAGTATATCTAATCAGCCTCACTGCACCTGAGTGGCATTTTATTTCTGCTTTAATTTTTGAAGGCAGCATCCTCCTATTGTAAGTATTACTGCTTAGAAATACTTATCATGTATGTGATGATATACTGAGTTAATATTCTTGGAGGAACCCTGTCTCATTCATTTTGTGACCTGACACTTACTTTTGTACAAGTTCGAATTTATTATATTGGATTTAATGTTAACATTATTTCTTCTTGTTTTAGGTTGCAAGGACAGCAAGTAGACCCCTAGCAGCTGGAGATATCTCCACTTTTCAGTCCTTTGTTTTTCTTGGGGGACAACTCAGCTTGGCTCTTTGTGTGCTTCTGTGTCTGAATTACTACAGGTGATTTCTAAGTGATTTTTTATTCTTCAAAATTTCATTTCTGGACTCTGTGTTAAGCACAGAGGTTTCCAACAGGATAGGTTGGGGCGGGACAGAGAGAAGAGGTTTTTAGCCATTGTATTGTAGCTGAAAGTAAAACAATTACTTCAGTACTATGAACAACACTTGTAATGCTGCACAATGTCTTGTGATTGTTAGACCAGCAAATAACAAACCTCTTAATGCTTCTTACAGTATTGTTCTGGGAGCAGCCTCCTTGTCTCTTGTGGTCACCTATCCTCTGATGAAGAGAATAACATATTGGCCACAGTTAGTTCTGGGTGAGTTTAAAATGTTTTTACAGTTTTCAGGTATAGTTTTGGGGTTGTTTTAGAAATTGGAAATTGAACTTAAGCCATCTGATTTTATATAAATTAAAATAAAAATACCTTACAGATGAAGTTGTGTTGTGCCAGAAGCTTCTTAAACAATTTATAAGATATCTAAGAATTAGGGTTTGTTTCGTTTTTCTGTTAATAAGCAGTTTCTTTTCTCGTAGTGTTGAGAGAGAGAAGTATTCATCACATGAGAATCAGCTGTAGTTTTGAGGTTATCTTGAAACCTTTCTTAAGTGTGAATTTGCCATGCATTTTAGTCTTCAATCTCTAATATAACTACCGTAGAGAAACTGATTGCACTTGTATTTCCTCTGGAGCCATAAGACATCTCTAAGTATCCTGCCTTTACATTTCAGCTACTTTCAGCTTTTCAATCAAAATTATGATTTTCAGCCTTCGATTACCGTAGTTGTCTGCCGTATACTCTTTTGCAGCATTTTAACTTTAGATGCATTTTTTGAGTACACTCAAAAGCAATTTTTTCGCTATGCTAATGAAATCAAATTTAAATTGGGGAAAAATGTGTAGCTATATGTACTTCTCCATGTATGTCCAGTGTATTTAATGTCAAGTTACTTGTATTTATTACCTGACTGGAAAAAATGTGATCGAAAATAAAGATACTAGTGTGTGTAGAAAAACCTGCTGACCCGATACACAGTCAAGCAAATAATATTTAATTTTACAAATGTAATTTAGATTTCTCCTGGCACCCTTTTAGCTCTTTTTTTTTAAACTCTCCTTCTGCTTTTAGGACTTGCATTTAATTGGGGAGCCCTTCTTGGGTGGTCGGCCATCAAAGGGTCGTGTGAGTGGTCTGTGTGTTTGCCTTTGTACTTAGCTGGAGTTATGTGGACGCTGGTGTATGATACCATTTACGCACATCAGGTAGAGTAACAGTAGGAACTTTTAGATATTTGTGTATGTTTGCATGTTTAATTTACTACTTTGGATTCAAATAGTACTAACCTGTTGCAATGCTTCACCCTCGAATGCGCTAAAATAGGAGAAAATAAAAAGTCTCTGGGGCTCTCTCTCCCGTTTAAACATTCAACCTACTAAGCAAAGCATATGGAATGGAGTGGGTTTTGTGTACCTACACATGTATGCACTGTGTAAATAACTTTGATGATGCTATTAGCTATTGGGTGCCAAAGTAGCTCTGAGGATCGATCTTTTAATTTAGGGATGTACAGAGAGGCTTAAATTGGGTTCCTAAATAAGAAGCATTTGTAGTTTTAGTGAGGCTCGTTTTTTTTCCCTTAGGACATAACACTTGGATTCTGGGTTTTTTTGCTAATTCCTTCTTTCATTTTAGGATAAGAGGGATGACGTCCTTATTGGTGTGAAGTCAACAGCATTACAGTTCAATGAAGATACAAAGCAGTGGCTCAGTGGTTTCAGTGTTGCAATGCTCTTGGGCTTGTGCATGGCGGGAATGAATTGTAACCAGACTTTCCCGTATTACTCAGCTGTGGCTGCCGTAGGTGCTCACTTAGCACACCAGGTTTGATTGATTTATTTATACTTTTTCTATGCAGAAGTTCTTGATAAGAAATTGGAGTGCTTTTCAACCCCTATCAATTTGCAAACTACCTGAAAATTTTCCTGTAAGTTCCTGTAAAGAGAATTTAAGTCTTCTAACTATAAGCTTACTTCTCTTTAGTGCCTTTTGCAGAGCTTACTATTGAAGAAACTCCAGTGGTCCACAGGTTGTAGAGAACTGTTCTTCAGTCTGTTCCTATTCCAGAGAACTCAGGCTGTCATCTCAAGGGAACAGTTCTCTTCTCACTTCCAGTAACAGCTGTAGCTAGATCCCCCTCAATATGAAATAAGATTTTGCAATTTTTACTCTTCCGATATAGTTCTCAATGTGTCTTAGCTATATGATTTAAGGCTGCAATTGCAATCTATTATGATTTTTCACATAATTTAAAAGGCTAAGTGGTCTGCTGTATCGAGGACACGTGCAGATTTTTTCTACGTGTTGTACCGTAGCTGTATAAAAATGAGTATTGTATGTTGTGTTCCAGAGATGGTTAATTGTACATCTAAATAATTTTTCTCTACTGTGCCCCAGCACATCAGTCTGGGATTTGACAGTATAACAAAATTTCCCATGGCTTTTTCTCTACTACCCGAAGCAGATGTTAATGTTACAATTTTACAGTAATTGATAGTTCCAGTTCACAGTTCTTTTTGTACCTGAGAACAATCCAATTCAGTCTTGTATTTATATTAGTTTAGAAATTCTAATGAATAACAGTAAAACTGAAAATTAGCTTTGTCCAAAAAGGAAGTGGATAGGATCTTTTTACTCTGTTCTTTCTGAATCCTAATGACTTTTCAAATTATTACTGACTGTTTGGTCACTAGTTTTGAAGTGACAAGCTAGTCTATAGAAAATTAATTGTTGGTCCTAATAGGTGAGTGATAATCAAGGGGTCTGTGCATTGCAAATAGTAAAACTATCAGCAGTCTGAGAAGCTAAGTGTATGATGAACATGCCACTTGGCATGAAAGGGGCAGCTAATCCATATGTTAAAGCACATTAGACTTAAGTAGCACTTTAATGGGGAAGCTCATGTGGCTTGTAGATATTATACATACCTGTGGGAAGACAACTCTTGTGATAATGCAGTTTGGTTTTGTTTTGGTGTTAAAAGGCTTTTGCACTACATTTCATTTTCGGTAATATTTTTCAGTAACTTTGCTCTTGCCGTGCTGTATTTTTTTCATCTATTGTGATTCACAGCAGACATCTGCTGAGCTGGGTAAGCCTTGTTTCTAGCTGTTGCTGCAGGTGTCCTGGTTCCTCTTTGCAAGAGAGTTGTATAGATGCACTTGAGCAACTGGATTAAACCAGCCCTGTGTGACGGGCAGCTTCCTGTGCATTACAGTTAACTGGGTTCAGTGCATTTTCTCCATTGCCTTGTTTCTGCTGAAATTTAGGCCAAAATTTTGTAGTAAAATTCCAAAAGGTACAGGGAGGTACCATTTCTTTTAAGTTCCAACTGAAGAATTAGGTGCGTATCTGTTGAGGAAAAATCTCGGAAAAACTTGTTTGCATGCCTAGATATTTTTGCGTTTTTAAAAAAACAGGCCAGACATTTAAATATTTAGGCTGTTTATAATGTGCTTCACTGAGAAGGTCCAGGAATTATGTCTCTATGCGATACTTGACTTTTCTGTTGCATGCTCTAATTGAATAGATCTGTCAAGTAAATGTAGATACCATTTGTGCAACAAAAACCTGTGTAAGCACAGAGTGTTTCTGTTTATTTTGGAGCTTCAGGTAGACTTTAGAATTTGAGATTTGTTTTTTCAAGGTGCAGGCCTTTTTTTTTTTTTTTTTTTTTTTTTTTTTGCGAAGTGTCTAGTATTTATGATTGCACAATAATAATGATGGAACGTTATACTGTACTTTCACAGATTTACACTTTGGATATAGACAGACCTGAAGACTGTTGGAAGAAGTTTACTTCGAATCGTACAGTAGGAGTTCTGCTCTTCGTAGGGATTATGCTTGGAAATCTTTGGAAAGGACAAGACTCAAAAAAGGAAGAAGAGCCTTTAGAAAACAGGTAGCTGAAACTACTATAAATACTGATATATTAGTCTGGTTAAAATAAAGATACTGTAAGAGTAAAAACACTTACAGCTGTTCTGGTTTATTCTATTTATTTATAATAGCTGATTAAATTTTCCTTATTTCTAAAAATACGGAAGTGAGATTAACCAACAATATAAGTTGTGCTTATCCTTGAAGGACTTCAACCACCATAAAAGCTTCAACAAGTAAAGCTGCTGAGCTCTGCTTAAGATGATACTGAATGCTTAAATATTGATCCTGTGTAGTATAAGTAAACTTCTGTAAAATTCTTGAGACTGTGAGCCGCAACGTTTTATACATAACACAGCAGATATCTCTTGATGACAGTACATGGGAAATGCGAAGTGATTTCAGGATATAAATAAAATGTGGTTGTAAATGTTTGGTGTTCTGATTTATTGCATGAATAATTTGCAGTTTGAGTTGGAGCTTGCTGTGTGAAATAATTTCCATAACTCTTTTTATCCTGAGATGTCCGGAAGCTGTCAGGACTCTGTGTGTGGTTTTTTTTTGCATGCGTGTGTGGTCCAAAATAATAATAAGTCAATAGAAAAGTACTTTAAAATTATCTTTTTGTTTTTGCTCTGATTGCTGGCAGTGGTTCTAAGTTGCATAAGAGCAACAGACTTCTGCAAAATTGCCTGCACAGAGTGAGCTGAGCTAGCCTATCAAGAATGATTTCAACATGTACTACTGACTTTTAAAAACAGAAAGACCCAGAAACACTGCGAAGTGTGCATGGCTGGTAATTGACTCTAAGCTACCAATTCATCTTGCAAAGTGAACATCATTTTGTATTCTAATCCTTTTACCTTGCGTTTATTTTCTTTATTTGTGATCTTACAGGAAGAACATGTTTATAGGAGTATGCCTATAAACAAAAAAATAACAGCTGCAGGCTAACAATTACATAGCTCCAGACTGTTCCATATTTTTAACTTTTTAAGCTCTGTCAGTTACGCAGTTTGCACGTAGTTATGCTTTTTATTGACTCGTGGTGTTAAAGTGCTTGCACTGTACAGTCTGGAATTAGTTTCTGTGCAAGAAGCAACAGACATTCTTACTCTATGAAAATGAGAGTGGAGTTTACTTCAAGCTAGTCATAGTAGTCGATGCAAGTAAAGTTTTCTCCAGAGAAAGTTTTTCACATGCCTGCATTTGGAGCTGCAGTTTGATGATACAGAGTATTTGGTAGTTAAAGTCATTATGGTATTCAAATGGCCTTTCCTTATTTCTGTTCTCCTCCTTTAGGGGTGGGGTACAACTGTTTGTGCAGTCATGCTAAAAATCAAACTAGGGAACTGATCCGGCTTTAAATAAGACTATCATATTTAGGGTTATTTAAGTGGTATGTCTGAGAGAGATGTTAGTCCAGAGCTATATGCTCAGGGTTTGTTAACTTCCATTTTTCCTTAGTGATGATAACAGTTTAAGAGTTTCCTGTTGCAGCAACATGAGATAGCTTCATAACGAGTAAACAGTTCTGGTTACATAAAATCTTTCTTGGGGCTGGGCTTGACTTTGGTATTTTTTTGTATGCTTCTTCCTTTTAAAGTGTACCTTGTTAAGTTTTCTTTTATTTTTTTTCCTTTTGTGTTCTCTTACTGTTCCAACAAATGATGTCAGAGATCTTTTGAGCGGATTATATACAAATGGATTTTTCGGCCTGATTGCATATACAATAGAAGTACTTGAAAATGTTAGCATAACTTTTTTAGGGCCTTTTAGGTCCTTAGGCAGAAATTGTTCTAACACTTGATTTATAAATTTTCAGTGGAGAAAGTATTAAGATGAAGAAAAATATTTTAATTATGAAGAGTAGTAAGTTTCTGAATAATTATGTGACAAAGATGCATTTAGTAGAGGGAGGATCGGATATAGTCAGTTCTGAACTGCGGTTATTACGCATTTACTAGTAGCCAAAAAAAAAGTCTTGTGATATAATTAGCATGCATCAGTTTCTTATTACTTAATATATTACCTTAGAGAGATTGTGACAAGTTGGTTTTATCCATTTTAAACATATTAAAGTGTCTTTAACTAACTTTGATTTGAGAAAAGCTCACATTTTGTAGTGCCTTTGAAACTTCTAGTGTCCTTTCTTCGGTGACAACTGCATTATTTTCATTATAACTTCATTTTTATCATCATTTTGTAAAGATTTTTTTTGCATAGCAAAATAGAATAAAAAATCAAATTTCAAAACAGACCTGCCCTAAGCTTTAAAATCGTTGCATGTTTTCTGTGGTGGTTTCCCAGAAACAACTCTAAATGCGGTTTGTTACAAAGGTAGCCCCCAGCTGTATGTTAGGTTTATTGTATAGAAACTGAAATATATATATATGTATTTTTCTAGGCTATCCTATTGACTGTGTTAATTCCAGATCATTTTATGATTAATATACAGAAATAAGACATAATTTTATAAGTGCAAGAAATACAAAGGCTCAACCATTTTCTGGCTAAAAGGTCATTCTGCTCCTAAGTTACTCTATTCTGAATCTTCAAGAATCAAACACACACTCAGTTGTGTTTAAAGAAAGTTTGATATAAAATTATTAAATACACCTATCTCTGAGCAGCATCAGTTTAGTTATTAGCTATTGTGGTTTTGCACAAATAAGCAGTGTTCTTTGGACGTATTTCCTGCAATGTTGGATGCTGCTTTTCTCTTCCCCTTTCTTTTCTAATTCTTCTTTTGCAGGGGGTCAAAATAACTAATTCTTTTAAAGGCAGCAGAAAGGATAAAGCCTTACAAAGGCAAAATGTCAACACTGGCTGTTGCTTACTGAAACAGAAATTGCTGTGACCAACACAAATATTTGCCTTTACATACTGTGTGGAATTGCACTGAAAGATGTGTCAAAAGCAACACCAACTCTGTTCACAGGGAGCTGTGTACCTGCACTAGCTCCTGTAGAAGCAGCAGCAGTGAATACGAGGCTGGAAAACGTGAGGGGCTGCCAGGCCGTTGGCCACAACTTGTAGCTGGGCTAGAGTTTTGCCTTAAATGCCTCGTAGTGGCAGTTGTGCGTGAGATCTTTCAAACTCATCTCTAAGGGAGGAAGGGAATCATGACGGGGTCATCAGAGGTGCCTGGATTTTGCCATTTTTGTATTTCGTTAGCAAAGAAGAGATTTTTAGACAAAGGAAGTCAGAGATTCCCTTCTTCTATTTCAGAAAAGTACCGATTGCATGCACTTAGCTCCGGAACTGTCTAGTGGAAACAGAATTGGCAAGAGGGCAGGTGAGAGCCAATGTTGTTGGGAGGAGAGCAGGATGGCGGGAGGGGGTTATCAGCTCAGTAGGTCAGTCTTAGGGCTGACCATTAAGAGTGTGACCTGGGAACAAAAGGGGGATGCTAGTGACATTTCCTGGTAACTCAGAACCAGAAAGTTATGTCAAAATGTAGGAAGATCAGAATATCCTCTGGGATGAGCTGCATGTCTATGAGGGCTAGAGTAGTAAACAGCAGCCTGAAAATTAAGGTAATACCTCATCTAGCCTAGCTCAGAATTGTGGTTAACGAGTATAAAGGAAGACACACAAAGTACAACTGTTGAGATGAAAGACTGATACAGTAACCAGAAGTGAGAGAATGTATTTTATGGCATAAACAGGGAAAGGGCTAGTAATTTGTTTCAGAACACATCAAGATGTGAATACCTGGAAGGAAGATCTGTTTAAACTTCAAAATTAAATTGACAGAGGAAGAAGGTGGGCATTAACCAGCTGTGAATGGTTTTAAGTTTTGATGCTAGTTGAAAGCTCCTAGGCCATTGGAGAGGTGAGTTTCCTGACGTGCCTCTGCATAGTTTGTAATGGAGGCAAAGATGAGAACAATTTTTTAAGACAGTGTGTGATAGATACATTAGCAGAATTTGTATACAGAGAATCATAAAAAATGCTTGGTTTTGCAGCACTTTCTTTTCCTGGATAGTGCTGCAAAAAAAATCTCACAAAAGCCCTCTATCCAGCCAGCTATAAGCACATTGTTTTGTCTGAGCCAAAGAGAAGGGAAAAAGTGGGGGTTTTTTGTTTTTGTTTTCGTTTTAAGGTAGTCATCAAAGTATTGTTGAGCTCTGAATGGAAAGTATTTTGAAGAGAAGTAACTTTAGCTTGAAGTTAACCATTAAGTCCCCAGTGCATGCATAGCATAAGAGGACTGTGTTGCAGAGAAACTTTGACAACCGTGTTAAGCGGTTGCTTATCAGAAAGACCTCTGTGTGTTCTGTGTTAGTTGTCATGGTGGACTGTGGCCAAGTATTTGTGAGACGGAAAATTCCCCAGCTTTATCAGAGCTTATTTTCCCCCAGGTTTTGCAACGCTATTAACCACTTTTTCAGAAATTATCAAAAATGATACTTCAGAGAAATACTACGGAAACACTGAGTTTACTCCTTAATGTTTTTCTGGCAATACCTGCACTGCTTTTGGGTCTTATTTCAGCATTGGTTTGAAGGGCCTTAAAAATTAATTTGCTTCAACTTGCATAATGCTGTTTTTTTTCACAGTAGTGCATGTTCTCCTAGATGCATGATGTCACTGAAAACAGTGATACAGTAAATGAAAGACTTCACAGATCACTAAAAACAGGTATCATGGTGACCATAACCTTCAGAGAGAGAAAAGCTGAGATATCTCGTTTTCTTCATGCTTGGGAAGAAGATCCAGTCCGGAAAGACAGTACAGGTTGCCTTCAGGTTGGTTGGCCTAGTGTTACTCTTGCTGTAGTAAAGGACAGGCTGAAGGCCTTGTGATAATGTGATGAAGTGTGTGCTTCCTCCATCAGGTGCCAGTAGACAAAGACCTGGTCTCTCACCGGTAAATACTTTTCCAGTGTATGCGGGGTTCATTTGTCGTGGGTCTTCATCTGGTAAGGGTGCTCTGCATAGCTGGCCTGCTACCAATGGGTCTGGTACCCAATAGTCTTTTTTTCCTCATACGTTGGGTAGGATTGGGAGGACTTGCTCTGCTATCTTCCTGTGTCTGTCAGTAGATTTGTGACCTGCTGTGCTGTCGCTGTTTGTGCATGCTTTCAGTGGTAGTCTGAGATCTAGGGAAATCTTTAAAAAGAATCCATGTTACAGAGTAGGTATAAAGCCAGTAATTACTGTATCAGCTGTCTTAAGGCCTTGTTCAAGAAATACGTAATGTGGAGGCTACTCAGAAAGTTACCTTGAAGAATTTGAGCTGTTCAAAGCTGATTTACTTCAAGATAAGCCAGAAAGTTGAAGGTTGAACACACAGCAGCTAACTTCAGAAACAATCAGGGCAAATGTAAATTGGCAGTGGATGCTCTGGGCCAACTGAGAGAGGACTGCAATCTTCCTGCCACTTACACTTTTTATGCAAAATTGGGATGAAGCTTGAAGTGCTACATGGATAAAGTCAAACAGAAGAAGTCCAGCTGTACACAAGACACATCTTGTGCATGCACAGAGGAAACTATACTGATGCAAAAATGAAGCTCCTCTCTGAAAAGGACTTGTGATGATGTACATGTAGCAGGTACTAAGCCATACAGCTTCCCTTTCTTACGAATCATCTCTTCCAGTTCATCTTCCAGTTCAACTATCTCTTAATTTCCTTCTCTATAAGAGCCCTTGTTACTATAAACCTGATTTTTCAGGTTTGTCTCTTAAAGCAGTGTTTTATTTAGTCAAGTAATCTATGATATGCGGTCATGGTGCTTTTTTTCCCCTAAATAAAATACAAAGTACTGTGTAGCAATAAGAAATTTAAGTAGCAAGGGCTTTTAATCAACAGTAGTAGAACTTATTCTACTAATATAAGTAATGTAAATATATTTAAAAAGTAACTGTGACTTTATAAATTCTGTTGCAAAGTATCTTGAACATGTAATTCTGCCAAGGCTTTGGTTAATGCTGGGTTAACTTACTGTTTCTGACACCTCACTGGAAAGATGATTGGAAATAACAGACAACTAATGCAAGAAGTAGAAAGTCAACCAAACTGCATGAGGGGTTTTGTGATAAATCTTTGCCCAAGCCAGAATGTGACCAAAGATGGATGTGAAACTACTTGTTGTACTATTTTTGAACTACTGCCTCTTTATACCTAATGTGCTGTAACTGTGAGCTCCTAAACAGCAAGAGGACCCCCCTCACCCTGGCCATGAATTCCCTTTTGTGTGTTGGATCTAGTGTTTGTGTGTCTATAGCATGAGGTGGTTCGGGGAGCTTGTCCAAAGGGAAATTCACTCCCCTCCCCATCCCCAACCCCCCAGATAAGCCAAGTGTCATTTATTTTCTGATTAGTGAGCTGGACTGCCCTGCTCTGCCATTTGTGTGATTGCTAGATCTCTGCAGGAGAGGGGTAAGGAACTTAGAGCCATGGGCAGGGGAGAGAACAACTCTCTTTTTGTATCAGCTGCAGAAGCTTCAAATTAGCCGAGATATGAAGCTGATCCTTAGAATTATTTCGAAGAGCTGTCAAAGTGTCTCCTAACGTCTGCTCAGCTCCTTTCTCCTCGGGCTTTTATAGTTGTGGGAGTTTTCCTTCTGCCTGAAAACTTCCAAGTTCTGAGAAGAAGGCGAGCTGCAGAGAGATGTTGTCTTTTATTAAACCAGCTGGAAAAAATAGTCAAACTTTCAGACACAGGAGCCCTTTTCCAAGTCTGAGACAAAAAACAGTTAAAATTCTGAGGTCATTGTTCCTCCTTTTTAAAGTGCAAGCGAGACAGGATCTTTGAATAGAGGAAAAGAGAGGTGGTTTTCAAATATACTGCACTGTTGTGGTTGCGACGAGCACACAATTTAATAGCAAGGTGTGAAAATCATTCAGGGTTTTCTGCAGAGAGTTTAGCTCTCTCCCTTCAGCAGTGCATCTGTAATTGGCTTCTGTTTAAAAGCTCTACATCACCTTAAGTCTTTGTTTTGTTAGATGAAACAACTCAGTTTCTCTTGATCTTTTCTTACTCAGATGCTGTCACTTCCTCTTAGAAGTTTTTAACACCTGACTCCCCTCTTTTCAGTAGATGTACTTTTCTGAAACTCCCTTGTGTTATATTTGATGTTTACAGTTTCATTCTGCTTTTTGCAACTCCAATCCTCAGACTCATTCAGATCCTCTGGTAGGATATTCTGGTCTTCCTGGGTATCTATAACACCTTCCAGTTTTACGCTACAGGGAGATTTCACAGCTTCTTAGTACGTCTTAGCATGCCTTAACAAAAAGGCGTTACAGTTTTGTTTTATTAACACTTTTCCTTTCTTCCTAGCTATTGAGAGTTTTACTGTTCATTATTGCCTTGCTTTAGATAGTAGGCTTGTATTGTGCAGCTGACTTTACGTTTTCTAGCAGTGCCACTTTATATAGCCAGAAAAGCCTCATGTGAAACAAACTGAGTTTGCCAGCCATTCCTGGAGTCCAGGTCAGGACCTTCGAGGAACCCAGGCCTGAAGGCCAGGCTGGCAAGGGGATGGGGCTTCCTGGCAGCTGTTTAGCAAAGGTGATGCTCTTTCTGCATGTTTCAGGAGTTCGCGTTTTGATTTTATTGCCAAAATGTTTTTTTTTTTTTTTTTTTTTTTGTCCAACTTAAATACCTGGCTGAGAAAATCAGATGAGGCACTTGTTGGCAGTGGCATTATCTCAGGGTCGTAATAAGAAGTTAAGTTACGTTTTCATGCATCAGAATTACCGGTAGAAGTGAGCTATTTTTCTGCGGAAGAAAAGCATTTAAATGACCTGACTGTTCGCATCAACTGAGTTCCAGGATCAGCAATGGCACCACAGTTCTGAATAGAGGATAAACCGTTAAAATCCTAAAATGGGGTTGATGAGCTTTTTCTTTGTTTTTAATGTGATGTTTTCCATACCAACAGTGCATTTTCGCTTCTGAATTCTGTCTCTCCACAGCATGCTCCTCCTTATTTAGCCAGATAGTAGGATGTCGGGTATCTTCTGTTCTAGAAAGCATCTTCTGAAATAAAACTTTTTTGCAAAGGTTGTATGACAAGAGACTGTGGGAATATTTTGAAAAATGCCCAGGGGAAAAAAAAAGATGTTTGAGCCCGATTCCATGCCCCAAATCAATCTGTCCGTGCGAATCTCTCCCAACTTCACTGAGCCTGTATAGGGGGAGGAGGCCAGAGAGGCCAGACTGGCTCTGCAGTAAGTACTTCAGCAGCCCTATTAGCTAATCCCACCTCTGAGGCTGTGACCGCTCATTCCTGCTCAGTCTCTAGCACTATTTTGCATGTGTGGTAAGCCACTTGGGGAGCTGATCTGACAGAATAATTCCTAGGAGAACAAAAAACGTAACCCTTGACTGACTCAGTTGCTTAATCTGTTCTCTCCAAAGGCCTGATGACGCTGAGCAGCGAGGGGAGGATGGGTGTCATGTTCAATGAAACTGCCTGAAACCATTCTTGCCTCCAAATGTGAAAGCAAGCCGCAAAGGCAGGCGGCTGAAGATCCAACCCTACAGAAAACTGCATCTGCCTTGTTGGAAAAGCTGAAGGTGGGAGTTGCCCTGTTGTTTCGTTTTCCCAGAAGAGGTGCGTCTTTCCTTCACAGAGTCGTTTCCTGGGCAGCACAGCATGGGCTCTATATCATCGTGTCAGTGAAGGAGCCCTGTTAAATGCTTCACAAATGATATGGTCAATAAAGTAGAGACCATTTTTGTTAAACTTTGGAGTGAAGGAGAGTATCTCAGGGTCCTGCTGCCCTGCTTGCTGTTCTCGGAACAGTGCCATTGATAAAGGGCAGGATTTTTATAGCACCTCTTTCCATTCCATCTATTACACCATAAATCCGAGCATCATTGAAAAGTCCGTATTTTAATTTCTGCAGGTTACAGGTTAACCCTTACTTCTCCTTCACCCTTTTCTTTTTGTACATGTGAAAAGCAAATTAAAACATGCTATCGGCAGTTTCTATAGAATAGTTTAAACCTGTGTTTTGTTATGTACATTACTGTTTGGACCTGCTCCATACTAACACTGCAATATGCACACTATGCATAATACTCAAATGCTCTCTCCTTGAATAATAGCTTTTCTAAAAAAATGTAGGAACTATTCTAAAGCTTCCGTGGCTTGCATATGGTGTGAATGGTTAAGTATTTGAGGGGATGTGAATGAAGAAATAGAAAATGTGTCTCTTACCGGGGAATGTATGCACGTGTGGTAACGAGCCAGGTAAGTTTTAAAATAGCCTGGCTATGCTGCCGGCTGTAAAGCACTCAGTGTCTTCTTCACATTTACAGACATTATTGCTTGTTGCTCTGACTGACCCTCTGAACAGCAAAAATTCCCGTCCCCGTGTCCCCATTCCATACCCTTTTCATGGCTGTTAAATCCAGTCTTCTCTCTCTCTGCCTCTGCCTCGCGCTCTGCCTCTCTGCCTCACACCTGCTCTCTGCTCCTCGTGCCTGCTCTCTGCTGCTTACCTCTCTCTCTCTGCCTTTTTCCTGGCTTGCTTACTCTGTCTCCCTTGCTCTGTCTCTTGCTCTCTTCCTCCCTCTGCTTTCCTCCCTCTCTCTCTCTCTCTCTCTCTCTCTCTCTCTCTCTCTCTCTCTCTCCCTCTCCTTTTTTCTCTGCCACTCTCTCTCTCTCCCTGTGCCTTTTTCCTGTCTTGGTCACTCTGCCTATCTGTTTGCCTCTCTCTTCCTCTTGCTCCATCTACCTCTCTTTCTCTCCCCCTCTCTCCCTCTCCTCCCACCGCCTGACTCTCTTGCTTTCTCGCTCTCTCCCCCCCGCCCCTCTCCTTCCCTCCCTCTCTCTCGCTCTCCTCCCTCACCCCCTCTTTCTCTCTCTCTCTCCCCCCACCTGCCCCTCTCGCACTTTCTGCCTTTCTCTTTTTTTTCGAGAGTGTGAGTGTGTGAGTGTGAGTGTGTGTGTGTGTGTGTGTTGCAGAGCAAATGGCCACTGCCTAGAGCCGAGATGCTGTTCTGTCAAAGTTTAACGTGTGAAAATGACTGCGAAGTACATACGAGGTGGTTAGAAGGTGGGCCGTGTTGAGTTGACTGTATGCCAAATAAAACCACAAAGAAAGAAGGAAGAGGCGTGGCTGGCTGTAGGTAAATGTGTATGCTTCTCAAAAATATTTTTCAAATATTTCCTTGAAAGATTTATTAAAATCAAGATGCCCCTAATACAGAGGGTGAAGGCTGGTAGACATTCCTTTCCAGTTAACACAAGTGGAAGTCAGGAAGTTATGATAAAGCTTGTACTTTTAAGCCCTGTCTGCAAGGTAGTTGCTAAAGGAATTACTGAGAAAAGAGATCTTTTAATCCCGATGCAAAACAAAACAAGACACCATCTGAATAAGGCAAATT
This sequence comes from Dromaius novaehollandiae, assembly GCF_036370855.1. Taxonomy (NCBI): domain Eukaryota; kingdom Metazoa; phylum Chordata; class Aves; order Casuariiformes; family Dromaiidae; genus Dromaius; species Dromaius novaehollandiae. Next base: position 7,902,089 of record NC_088101.1, read on the forward strand.
GCTAAATACGTATGGTTTTCTTTATAAGACGTGTATCAAAATATAGGTTCTATTCTGTTGGATTATGGTGTTATTAGTGCATTCTTTAATTCAGTATGATGAATAAGTTAAGAAAGACTGTGAAATTAGAAAAATCTTCAAGTTGGTTTAGGAAAATATGATCTAATAGTTTAAAATGTAGGATTTGGAGAAGTGTTTAGTTTAGCTTTATACGTGTAATAATATATACACTGCAAATTGAACCTTTCTGTCTTTGTCAGTAGCACTTTGCCCAATACAAAATATTTTCTACTTGCATAAAAATCGTATTTTCTCTATAAAAGAAAAGTTTGTGATAGTTACGATGCTTGTCAGTATTATTGTGACAGTTCACGGTGTCTTTAAGGTTTTCTATATTTGTTTGAAAAACTTAATTTAGAAGGGTATTAACTCCATAGCTCAATCCAAACCTTAGAGAATCAGCTTAATTTGTTTACCAAACTTACACGTGTGTATTTAACAACTCAGAAATAGAAATGCATCCATGAAAGGGAGCAGGGAGTGTACTTGTAACTGGAGCAGCAGAATAAATGCAAAGATACTCTTGCAACCCGTTGTCTGTTTACTCAGGGCTGAAGACGGAGGAGGTAAGTCTGGGCTGGGGTTTCCAGGAGCGGGCCTGGCCGAGACCCCCTGGGGCAGCAGTCGGGCTACCGGCGTGGGCAGGGCTCCTCTGCGGGGCCAGCCTGATGCCACGGGGGTCATGCTGTTTCACCTGAGCAGTGATCTGAGGTGTAAAAGCAAACAAGCCAATCTGTAGAACCTCTTCCTCTTCTCTAAAGCCTTTTCAGTGAGAAAATTTTTGAGTAACAACATCCTGAGGTTCTCTTTGTTTTATCTGCCTTTTGATGTTAAGAGTATCCTTACTCTTTGGCGGAAAAATATTTAATGTTGGGAAAATGCTCATCTGAGGACAAGTCATTCAGGCCTATTCTTCCCCTAAGAACAACCACATGTAAATAGAATTAAGGGATTATGACAATGTATATGCAACCATTTTTTTTTAATACGAACAAAAATCTCTGATTTAATTCTGAAAAGAAAACCTAACTGTGCTCTGCACATGTTAAATTTCTGGTTGTAGTGACATGGTGTAAACTCCTGGCCTCCTCACACTGGTTACCTCCCACCATTAGGTTTGGTTGCTTCCAGCTACCAATGAGAGTCTTGCGAGTGAAAAAGTTGAGTTTCGTCTTCCACAAAGCCTTTATATACAAGACCACAGCCAGGAAAGAGCCCTCCTTGCACCAGAGGCTGCTCTGCAAGAGCTGCTGTGTACTTCTGTGAGCGAGGTTTGTTCTCTTAAAACATTAGAAACTTGTTAGCTGCTGGGTTGGTTATTGCCCAAGAAGAGGGGGCAGAGAGTGAAATTGGAAAAATTAAAGAATTGCTTTTTTCTGCTCAACAAATCATTTAGAGCAAAATATATGGCAAAGCCGAATGGGGTTCTTTTAAAAAACTGTGCTCAAAAGCTGGGTTACTGAGAGATTACTGTTTTCTCCTGTTACTAGAATTGTATAGATGTATCAAAATGATCAGCCTGATACTTTGCTATCTGTTTAAATTAGGTTGTGTGCTTATCTAAATGAGTACTTGAAATCAAATTCCTCTTATCAGTGTTGTTCAGGTTTTGCAGCTATACAGTTTTGGAAGATTTTGGGTAGTTTCTAGGTTATGTGCTGGATGTAGTTCATATCTTGCAAGAAGGCTGTATATCAGTTGCTTTTCTATGTTGCTGCGTGGTCCCTTTGTGCATTTTCTGTCCTTTTCAATGTTGTAGTGATCTCCCGTCTTGGGAGCTTAAAATGCCAATGAGTTTCATGTAGTAGTGGGGGGAGAGGAGCTTCTTCATGTTGCTAAGTTTTCAGCTAAGAGAGGAGAAAGGGTGTGGATAATACCCATATATTGGATAATTTGCATTCGTAATAGTGTAAAAAGTGTAGATGAGTTGTGTTTGCCATGTGCTGATAGTGTTGCTGTTGGTTGGCAGAGGACACTTCAGAGGCAACCGTTGTTCCCACTTATCTTTGCACACATCCCTGGTTTTGTCTCTGGTATAGTCAGTCTCGCTTTATTTTAAAAGTTGCACATGCTGCCACATGAAGATAAGAAAGGGGTTTCTGAAGGCTCGGGGCTTGCACATAGTGGTGGGGTCAGAATGTGCTCTAACACCAAGGAGAATTTCTCTGGAGCTTTAAGAAGCATTGCCCTGAGTGATTTCAGTTTCTATTCTGGCTTGTGTGCTCAGTAGTTCTGTGGGGAGAGGCTTGAAGCTTGAACAACATTTTTCTTACATTTGCTGATGTGGCATTTCTGAGGAGAAAAAGAAATCAATTTGTAGCAAGAAATCTTAGCAAATTTCAGCAAGTGATTTATATAATTTTCCTTCCACTTTCTTCTATTTGTGCACAACCCTTACGACTTTGCCTCAGGGCAGAATTTATTTTTTATTGTTACATGAAACGTGTGCCGTCTTTTACTTGACTAGCATAATAAGAATACAGTGATTCTTTATTTTTTATTTAGATCTGAAGCTTTCTGTTTTTCAAGGCCTACTTGCTCACTCATCCACAAGAAAGCAAGGATTGGGATCAGACTTAAGATGTAAGGCTGACTATCTGTGTTTCTCAATCTCTATGAAACAGACCTGGCGGTTCTTTTCTAATGTACCTCTCTTTCACTGAGTCTAGCTTGGTTGGAAGGAAATGCAAGACAATGGCTATTTCCTAAATGCTTTGTACTCATGCCAAAGCATTCTTTTGAAAAATACTCAAAGTTCAACAACTGCAACATCTGCATTGCCTGCTTTAGCCTAGGTGCACTACCAACCTCTGTGCACAACATATGAAATTAGTGAACTGTGTCTAAACATTAGCAAAACCTCTCTGGAATGGGAGGAAAAGTGAATGGTCGGATGCTGTTTAGGGGGCCAGATAACACAGGCAAAAACCTGAAAAGATCCAAAACGAGGGTAACAAATGGTTATGCGCATGAACACGCTACAGGATACGGGAGTGTGCATCGTTTTTCTGTCCTCTGGCAGGTCTGCAACACACCACTTAGACGGGTTGTTAACGTCTAGATGTGTGTCTTGCTAGTAGGCTATGGTTTCCAAAATCCGAATCATTTTCTGAGTTGGGGCTGCTGTATTTACTGACCTTTGTGCTGAAGAACAGCTGTCCAACATGTGCTATATTATTTAGGAAACCACTCGCCATTAGTCCAATCAACAAGGAAATGCAAACTGGTTACTAGCTTGCTGTGGAGGAAAAGAAGAGATGAGCAGAGCTGCCGAGTGTTGGGCTATGTTTCACGCAGATTGCCATGAAACTGTGATGGCCAGTATTTTTAATGAGAACTGGCAAAACGCCTAGTAAACACTTGTATCAGAACAAGTGCAACACGCTTATAAAAGTATAACTTTAATAAGCAAAATTCTATATTGTAAGCCGTAGCAAACTGAAAGGCAAATCAAGATGCTCTTGAAGCCTTTGTGATTTCATTTGTAACAGCAGCAAGGCAGAAGGAGAGGAAAGGCCATATACTGAATAGCGAAGAGAACCAACTTTACTTCATGTCTGGTTTGCCGTCCCTAACACACTGACTCTGGGGACTCTGTAGGCCACTTTCAAAAAGTTTTCAGGGGAAGCTGGGGGAAAGAGGGACGTTCTCACTTAAAACTGCTAACTACTTCAACTTTAAAAATTCAGTCTAATCAAGCTAGGAGAAGGTGTGCAACTTTCAGGCACTGCCAAAGCAGAAGATGCTGTTCCCAGCGGCAATAAATCAGCTATGATTAGGGGGGTTGTCACAGGATTCCCTCAGTGGCTGCAGGCTTATTTTAAGAACATAGTCTGAAATGGCTTTTGCAGAAAAGGGGGGGAGTCTTTGGCGTATTTAATCCAATTACAGAAGAAAGAGCTCTTGTTTGTTGCACAATATGTGACTTAATCATTTGGTGTTCTTAGTGTCCGAGTCTGCGGTAGGCAAGATTCTCTTGCTTTCTGCTGAAAGGCATTTGCCAAGCCTAAAAAAAAAGACATGACTTAAGGTTTAAATAGTAAAAGTGTCACTGATGACCTCATAACTTACCTTATGCACCTGGAAAAGACCTAGACAAAAATGCTAGTTAGCGAACAATTTAAATACCGTAAGCAGAACTGCATTTCTGCAGTTGAGAGTTTTGGTAGAGTTTTGGTCTTTTCTGGAAGAAAAAACACAAGAAGTGGCAGTGACTTAAGAATGGACAAAGTTTTCGTAAAAGACAAGATTATAAAGGACTGCAGCAGAAGACAGTAGTGGAATTTAGCTGGAGATACGAGGTCACAGTAGATGAGAAAGGAGAAGAGAGATTAAAACCAGCTGGAAGACAAATACTTAGCAGAAAAAAGCAGCCGGCTTGAAGGCGTGGTTGTGAATGTCTGACAGGAAGCGAGACTATCTAGTACAAAAGAATTAGAGCAGAGAAGAGGCTTTGGGAAAAACAATTAAAAAATGGCAGAGAAGCACAGTGGAGCAATTAATCACAGGAGATGAAATGATCATGGTAGCATAGCCAGGACACAACACTGATCATGAAAAAATGAGGCCTAGCTGTAGGAAATGGTGAGAAGACGGTACAGTCTGCAGTGAGACAGAAAGAGGAGAAGCAGCAATTGAGACTGGCTGCAGGGAGAGGCAGGTTTGTGGCTGAGAAGCGTTGGCAAGTCCATTGCTAGAGCAGGTGAGCAGGTTATGGTGGACCAAAATGTGGACCTGAGACTGAAAAGGATGCTGCTGGGGGTGGAGAAGAATCCACTGCTCGTCCTTCCCGTTCGGATAGGGACAGAGCTGGTGGCTGTGTAAAACATTTGTGGAGCAGTGCTGCTAACCACCCTGGATGGAGAACTGCCCCCAAGAGCATCCTGGGAACAGAAGGTGTGGGGGGGGGGGGGGACAAACTGGGTAAGAGAGGGATTGATAGAAGGCTTTTAACTTGGATAAGGACCTTGGTAAAGAAAAGACCACAGAAAGTGCTGAAAAGGCAAGTATCTGTCCTCAAAGGCTGATCCTGGGACTTGTCTTGTTAGAAATTTTCGCTGATGGTCTTCAGTGACAGCTTCATCCTGTGCTGATGAGATCAGCTGTCATGCAAGGCCAAGAGGTATTGGAAATGCAGACACGGATCTGAATATCACTATTGAAGCCCTGCACTTCCAAAGCAGCTGGGCTCCTGTAAAATGAAGCATTTTCCACGCGTAGCCTGGACGATGAGGTGCTGCTGCCTTTGGTGGCAGGCCCTGTCCTGCCCTGCCCACCTCTGTGCTACCAGCCAAGCGCAAAGGAGTGGGTTCCCTCAGGGACAGTCCGCAGTGCCCAGTCAAGCACTGGAAGCCAGAGTGGGTTTGGGCTGGGCGAGGTGGAGTCCCTGGAGTGGTGCTTTCCAGGGTTACAAGCCACGCGTGCTTTCGTGGGTAAATTCAGGGAAGCCTGGGGCCATGGTGCGCGGTGCCTGCTTCCCCCGCTGCCACAGGAACCGTTCTGAGCCTTACAACTTATTGGGCCACCAACGACGATAAGGGTGGTGGTGTCCTAGCAAGGTACCGCTGCATATGTGTGGGTCTGTGAGCATGTGAAAGGTGCTTTTTGGCAGTGGTGTCAGTCTTCACGGACATTAATAATGTGCTGGGAACTGGCTGTGTGTCTGGCCGATTATTAGCTGGGTTTAATTATTGCTTTTATTATTGCTGTGTATTTTAGGAGAATGTCCATCTTTGAGTATGGCAACACAAGAACACACTGATTTTAACGATATCTGCCTCCTAAATATTTACTGGTGCCTATAAGTGAAGGGAAACAGTAGTCCTGTGAAACATTTTATTATTATTATTAATGTGAAGAGCTACTCACGAGAACTTCTAGTGAAAACATATTCAGACCAGTGTGATATTTGGGTTGAGTGTTAGGCATGAAGAGACATGATGTATGGATACTGTATTTACATTCATGATATGTATTTATGCACATTGCTTCTTCCTGTTTTATTGATGTTAGAACCCTTCCTGCTTTGGTCTTTCATGGAAGCAAAAGGGATTTTTTTTGTCTGAGTAAAGTGCTAGTGAAAATCTCTGAATCCGCGCTGAAAAACAGCAGCAAGAGGGTAAGATTTTCATTTCTCAGCACCATCCTGAGTGTTTTGTGTTTCCCAGATCTAAAGTCATAAGCTGTGGCAGAGAAGGGCAAAATTCTTCCAGAAATAACTAAGGAACCACTAGCTGTTAGTCATGGAGTGAAATGGTGCCTTTCCTCTGAATAGGGAGAGTTATTCTTGATTTTGAGGTGAGAAAGAAGGAGGCTTTTGAATGAAAGTATGCAACCGTTCAGCATCCAGGTGGGGAAGCATTAGCAAATTTTACCCCATGGATGACTTCACTGGCTGCTACAGTTTGGCCAGCTCCATCCATCCAATCTACCTGCTTTCTTTCCTGCAAGGTGTCACTAACTGTCCTGTTCCTCCCCTTTCTCTTTCAGAAGGTCAAGGTGATCTGAAGAAACTAGAGATGGCCTCTCCGCCCGTTGTTACAACCCAGCCTCAGTATGGCGTGCCTGTTTCGTCCGTATCAATAAATACGTGGCAGACAGGCCTGATGGACTGTTGCACTGACTGTGCAGTGTGTAAGTGCATAACTGGATATCTTATTTCGACCATCCGTGTGAAGAGGGGCTTCAGGCAGCTGCTGAAATGAGTGGTGTGGTGTGGTTTGTCCCATGCCTTCTCGGAGCCGTTCTTGAAGCGATGCTAACACCTGCTTGTTCAGATAAATAGTGGAATAACTAGAGCCGTGTAACCTGTTCCCCAAAAGGTGTTCTTTGGTGGTGGGATAATGAACACCTACTTTGAAATGCTCCCAGATACGAGGCTCAGGCAACATTTCTGATGGTGGAGGTGGGCTGGGTTACCACACTGCGTTGTCCCTCACCTCACCTTGTTACTTCTGGCTAAGAAAGCAGGACCTCGTTCCTCATTGCTGACAGCAGGCTAATGGAAGTGTGTCAGGTGTTCATCCTGTTGCAAAACCAGTTTTTCTTGGTGAAGACAGTACAGGCAGCCCTGATTAGCGGACAAAAAACTGCAGGAAACTTGCAGTCTCTCGTGCCATAGCCGTTCAGTTCTCTCAAAGATCTCTTCCTCCGCTGTCCCAGCTCTGGTCTACCAACATGCCCCTGTGTTTCTCCTATTTTTCTAGGCACGTCTGCTTCCCTCCTAAGGGTAGCTTTGACAGGGACAGGCTACAGGAACCAGAGGCAAACCCTCACTTGTTACTGTTTCATCTTATTCCAGGCTTCTGCGGGATGTTCTGCTTTCCTTGTCTTGCCTGTCAGGTGGCTGGGGATATGGGTGAGTGCTGCTTGTGCGGTACCAGTGTGGCGATGAGGACCCTCTACCGCACCAGATACAATATCCCGGTTAGTGATTAATCGTTTATTTCACCTTGCTCAGAGAATAAACATTAAATGCCCTTGGAGGCCCCTCTCTTTGGACATAATGAACGTGTGGAGGGCAACAGCATTCTTTGTTTGCCGTTTTTCACTCATTCTTCAATGTTTTATTTCCTGAGTGATGCTGGGAGCACAGAATGGGAGTCAGGAGACATTAGCCACACAAATCCCTTGACTGCTTTTAGAAAATTGATTTTGATCTTATGCAACTCCTTTACAGCATCCTTCATCACATGAAGGCAGGTTCCCTGCAGCACTGCAAAAGGTCCTAGAAACATGTCCTGCTTTCAGGTGTTGTTGACCACAGTGATTCACAGGGTCTGGGCTGCTTCTTCTCCACTCTATAATGAACATTATATATAGGAAAAGTTTTGAAATAATTGGAGGCATAATCAAGAATAAATTCAGTCACTTTTTATGCCTACTCATTCCCTCCTTTGAGGAGATGTGCTGGCTGGCTATTATTACACAGATAAACCTCTCTAAAAGGCATTGGAGAATGGTGTTCATTCATATACGGTACATTTGGCAAATCATTTATTTTCAGAGGTAAATTAGTATTGTTCGTAGCACAAACCAAAGTAACCCAATTCCAGTTCACCAAAATTGCCTCTTTTTTTGTGTGTGTTTTTCCCCTCAGTCTTAACCTAAGGAGCCACAATATAGCTGAATAGCTGTCTGAATGCTCTATTAAGTTATTTCTTTTTTCTTTATATTTTCTAGTTGTTTTGCAAGTCCTCTATATTATACAACAAGTAGAGTCATTAATATTGAAATGTTTTAGCATTTTTAAAGACTGCTACTCTAGATTCTGGAGCTCAATGCAAAAAAGAGCATCAGAGAGGAAGCAAAAGACACATGATGTGGACTATGATTAACTTATTCTTAGATTAAATGATTTTTGGAAAGGTCTACATTCCTAAATAATTTCTGTTTAACAGGGATCCATTTGCTCTGATTGTTGTGTCACCATGTGTTGTCCTGTGTGCTCCGTTTGTCAAATAAAGAGAGATATTAACAGGAGGAGAGCACGTGGCATATTCTGGTAAGTTTGGCTGATTGTTGCTTGTTTGTAAAGCTACCACATGAAGCCCAGCAGAAGCTCAGGCTCTCGTGGTCCACCAGTGGCTGGCATAAGGCATATGGTTGCTGTGATGCAGAACTGGAAATAACCAGGTGGTAACAGTGACCTGTCCCGCAGCAAGACATTACCAGGAGCCTTCTGTGAGGGAGGAGACCAACGTCTCTGGGAGGGTGTTTGCGGGGCCTCAGCTCTCTGGAGGGGAGGGAGGTGGGGGCAAAAACCAGCTGAGACGGTTCATCAGGACTGCGGGCCGGCTGGCGGGGTGACGAGGAGGCGCTGCGACGGCAACGGGCGGGCGGCTGGTGGGGCTGGGGCATTCAGGGTGAGCAGGGGCTGGCGACACACAGCCCTGCTTGCTCGCGCGGTGGCATGGGCTGCCCAGGGTTCATCCACCCTTTGTTGTGTGACAGATCGGCCGTGGGCTCCAGCGTTCCTGTCCCCGTCCCATGGCGGATGCCATTGGCCTTTCCGGGTGCTGCAGAGTCGCTACATGCCGGAGTCGCCAGCTGCGCTTTCGGTTTGGAAACGTGCCATGGATGCTTTTGCTTGATTGTTACTGCTTCCTCTTTTCCACGTTACAATCATCAATAAACCGCACTGCTTGGCTTCACTTGCACTATGTGTCATCTTTCTGTACCACCTGAGATGTCTTGAGAAACTCTTCCTCCTCTTGTTACTTCCATTTTAGCAGCTTCCCTCTGTCCATAGTGCAGCTGAGATTTCTCTGTGCTCTATTGCAGAGAGAGATTTTGACTACTTTTTTTTATTTACAGAGCTTTTAAAAAGTATTTTTAATCTGTATGAGATGTCTGTTTTACTCATCCAGAATGTAAACCATGGAAATAATTTTTTTTTTATTTTCTTGGCCTGAAGCTGGTTTTTCCAAGAAGTGACATTATTTCAAATTACTACAGCAACAAAAAAAGATTTAAAAAGGAAACATGGGTGCACGCTTTGCAGTGTCTTCTCTTTGGGAATGACAGCTTTCAGCCAAATGCTGTTTTTGTGATAGGAGAAGGGAAAAGCAGATGTGGGTTGTATGGGGGTCAAAGCCCCACTCCAGGGCCCAGCAGCCCCTTCCCTGCAGGCAGCAAGGGTCTCTGAGCGTGGAGCTGCCTCGGTTTCCATGGTCTGGGCTGGCTGCAGGAAAATGCATACCCTGAAGTGCAGCGACTGAGGCTGTCCTGGGTGTCAGAGCTTCACACGCTGCAAGAAAGCATCATGGAAAAGCAAATGCAGTCTTTACAACTCCCGTGTCTTTTTACCTGCAACCTTCTCCTCCAGCACTGCCTTTCCTGACCTGGCAGAGAAAGTGCTCCTTACAGCTCTGCCATGCTCAATTCTGGATATATCTCTACAGTGATTTTTGGCCATCTGTCACAAGCCAAACTTGTGCATTGCAAAGCAAAAGTGAGCAGAAGCCTTCGTGGTGAACATGCTCCTCCAAGGAGACTGCCAATAAATTCACCCCCGCTTGTGTGTAAAAACGTTGTTGGGTAGGCAAAGCCCTCTTCAAGGGCACACTGCCACCCCCTGACCACAGCAAGACAGAGCACGTTGGCTGAGGATTTAGTCTTACAAATACGGGTTTTGCCTAAAACACACCAGAGAGGCAGCAGAGGAGTTGTAGCTGCCCTCATTCCATCCTTTGTGGAAAGGTACTAAAGGACTCCCAACTTTGCTCTTAGAAAATCAGAATTTTTGCAGCAGGGACCCAAGAAATGTATTGCAATTCAGCACCGCTCAGTACCATTGTCTAGCTGGCTTCTTGTGCTTATAGCTAAGGGAAGTCAGGAATCCCCTCCGCAAAACATGTGGCCTCTCTTTTACGTGAGACTCGGATGTTGTAAACGTGTGGCTGAGCTTCGCCTGCGCTGCGGGGCAGAGCGACGCGCTGGCACTCCCTGCGAGCCAGGCCCCGCGTTGTCCAGCCTGTCTTTTGGATATGCTGTAGAAAGCGGGAGAACTAAACTGTCACCCTAAGAAAACTGAGGAGAGAGAAGAAATACCACATGTTAGGGCTTTTTCCAGCGCGGCGTAAGGAAATGATAAGAATTTGTATCCAGGGCTTGAGGCAGCGCCTGCATCACCCAGAGGAGTCACTTCTTTATGATGGCCAGGCTTAACTGTAAAACTGCCTGGCAGGAATTGTACCTCCGCCAGGAAATGTCTTAAAGCAGTGCAAAAGCTCGAATGCAAACTTTCCTTCTCTGAAAACTGTTACTCTCTGAAACTAGTAGCTCTGACAAAGCATCTGGGCAAGTGTGAGAAAATGCGAGGGACGGCAACCAGAGCCCTGGAAAAGCAGCAAGCCTCCTGAAGGGATGCGCTCAGCGGAGAGGCCGGCGTTGCGCTATTTGCTTTGTTAGACAGAGCGGAGGTTGCCCTGTGCGCTGCGCCCAGCGCACGTACGAAAGGTGAGGAGCAGGGAAAGGCAGCTCGCCTGCCCGGACGAGGGCTGCTCGCAGGAGGTACGTGCATTTGCCTCTGTTTCATTTGGCAAGGTTGGCTGGGTAAAAATACGGGTACGCGCTTAGCTGCTGGACTGGTCGTTGCCTAGGAAGGAGAGGCAGTGAAAATAGAAGTGCTCTTTTCTGTCTTACAGGCTGCTTCAAAGCAAAATTAACGGGTCAGGTGCTACCGATGGGCACTTTAACAAAAGCACGCAGCAAAGTTAGACGGGGCATAGCGACGCGGTGCGTGCGGGGCCCGGCAGAGCCGCTGCTGAGCTGCTGCAGGGCTGAGGCTGGGCACCGGTCAGGCTCGGCGCTTGCTCCGCTGCTGGAGGGGAGCTGGGTCTCATTTCGGGAGAGAATTGTTCCTCAGCTACGGCTTCTTATTTCTGTGAGGATGGCTGTGTCACAGGCAAAGCGCTCTTGATTTGGGGAACTTTTTACCTAACTTAATTTATTGCCAGTTAATGCAAACTTCTAATCACTGATTTCAGTATTGTGAGAAAATAAGAAACATAAATAATTAAACAAAGACTTAACACCCTTCCTCTGTTCTTCCAGGGCTCAAATTAAGCCAAACACTGCTCTGTCCATCCCAAATCCCTTTGGCGAAGCGATGGGCAGCGCAGGAGGGTGGGATAGTGCAGGTGTGTGTGACTTTTTCTTCCTGCTGCCTCTCCATGCTTCTTACTGCTTTTCTGCCACTGCCCAGCATCCCCACCGTGGCATGGGTTGCAGTCCCTTGGGGCGTCCTTTTTCGGATGTGGGTGGGGTCTTCTTGGAGGTGCCCCCCCGGCCCGTGAGCACTGCTTTCCAGGAGGGTGTCTCTTATGCGGGGGCGTATGCACGAGCGAGCAAGGCACGCGTGTAAACCAACTGTGTGTGCATGCGGGAAGCAACCAGGTGCTCACGCAGGAACGGATTGGGTGCTCCTGCGTACATTAACTGGGTGCTCATGTGCCGATTGAGCACTCGTGCATGAACTAGCTGGGTGCTCAAGTTTAAATTAGTATGTGCTTGTGCGTAAATGAAGTGGGAGAACTAATTGCACGCTCAAGTGCTGATTGTGGGCAGAGTAATGGTGCACTGGTGCATCAATACATGTGTGCTCGTGTGAAGATAGGCTTTGTGCCCTGTCCTGCACCCGGCACCCTCAGCCATGCCAGCCCTCGGGGTGGGGTGCTGGGTGCTTGCTGGAGCCTGCGTCAAAGGTCTGCACTGACAGCTCTTGGGCTTGTCATTGAGCAGTAAAAACAACGCTCTGTGTATCCCTTCAAACAGCTGGTTTAGCAACAGTAAGAAAATACCTTTGTCTTTTAGCCTTCAGGATAAGTTGGTTAATGAGGCAATCCTGCTAAATGGCTGTTTGCTCTTCAGGGTAACTAGCGGGCTGGAATTATATAATGGAAGAAGATACTGGTATCTCACTCACAATCAGTCTAGTTGTACTACTGCTGCTTGCAAAAAGTCCCTCATGAACAAATCATACGGAGAGTTTCTACAGTCCTTCTTCCATGTTGTATTTTGTGTTATGGCAGAATCAAACTGCCTTCTTCTTTTTGCATAGTTATGGGGAAAAAGGGCTTCCTTGCTGCGAAAACTCCTGGGAGGCAGTATTTAGCTGTCAGGCAGTGGTCTGCGTTTGAAGAGCAGGGCAGGATTTCTAAAGGCAGAAAAATGTGTCCAAGCCAGTCTGTAAATGATGGCGAAGTATCTGTTCTGCCTGTAGAGCACCTAAGCCACTTGCTGCATGCTGACAACAGTCAATACAAATGACATTCCAGGAAACACCCTTCTATCTCTCTGGTATTAATTGAAGGTAATGCATTTAATGGTCTTTTTTGAGTGCTCCAGATAGTAATATACTTATTATACTGTATTTCTGGAATCTCGCTTTTACTGCTTAAATTCTGTGTCAGTGTGTAATGCCACCACGAAAGCAATCCCATTCATTTTTAATAGAATCACAGGAATTAATGCCATCTTCCCTTTCTTTAAAAAGCAAATGATCTCCTCGTTTTCTTCCTGCCCCTCCCAGCATCCCAAAATTCAGACGTCAAGCCCTCCCTGGCTGTGGGGAACAGACAAGGCACTGTGTACTCCAAAGCCCTGCTGAAGAGGGGAAGGTGTCACTGTTCACAGATGGGGAGCAGGACCGGGCGCAGGCCGGGTGGTCTCTCCCTGCCCATGGACACACGCCCCAGCTTGTGCAGGGTATGATAACAAGGCCTTTGTCACCACCGCCGCTATTATCTGCTACCAACCACTTGCGGCCTAAACTGATGTCAAGAGCCTGACCCACACCAAAGCTGCCTCATAAATCAAGTGAAAGGGGAATTAATATCTACAGCTACATGCTGATCAGGCATGAGAACCCATGATGGGGGCCTCCACTACTTAGTTCTCTAAATCTGAAGGGTGGAGACCTTTGTCACAAGTTTTCATTAATTTCTTTTCCCTTCCCTTTTGAAAACCCAGCCAGTGGGGTACCCCTGCTTGCTCTGTCTGTAGTGTAGTGTGTTATTTTTACCCTGTTAAATACGGAACTTGCTATATTGTTTAAACTCTCTTGCTTAAGGATACTGGTGCACTTAATAAATATCTGAAACCTGATAACCGCCTGGCTGTTTGGTCAGTGAAGCATTAAAAGAAAAATACACGTCACCGCGCTGGCCACGAGCGGTGTTTGTGACACTGGTTACATATGGGAAGGGAGCACTGGGCTGTTCTGCACAAACGCCGTAACCTGCAGCGTGCAGCTGTACCTAATGTGCTGGCAGCACAAATGTGCTGAAGCCAACGCGGCAAGGGCAGACGGGGAAAAGATTAGCCAGACACTCTGTCAAACGCACGTAACGCTAGTAATGAAAATATCTGCTAGCTGCGTGGGGAAACAAGTGAAAGCACCAGAGAAAAGGCAGGCCCAGCTGACCCAAGCGTGGCAGAGGCCAAGGAAGAGAAGGACAAGGGGCTAGGAGAGATGAGCAAGGGAGGAGGAAAGGGAAAGAGGATCATGTTTATCAGAGTGAAAAATAACAAGGAAAAACAGCTGCCTCAAAACCTGCCAGGAAAACAGGTTGATAAGAAAACAGAGAAAAGGAAGAGCATGCCCTGGAAGCTGCTGAGGAGCAAAGCACAACAATAGGATGATTAATGAGAGCTTAAGAGAGGTGGGACAGAGCTCCGAAAGCTTCAGAGCACTGTGAATGCAAAACAACAACAACAACAACAACAAAACAGATAGAAGAGATAATGGAGACATTTAACCCAGAGATCAGCAGACAGGATTGACCTACAGAAGCCCTGTGCTTCTGAAGCAGCTGGGCCCCTGGAAAATGAAGAATTTTCCATGTATAGGCGGGACGATGAGATTTACTGCCCCCGGACTAGCCCTGCTGGCTCCGAGCATGCCGCTCCTTGCCCCCAGGCCTGCTGCTGCCAATGGGAACCATTCTGGACCTCACAGCTTGTTCAGCCACTGGTGAGAGGGAGGGTGGTGGTGTCCCGTGATGGGGATCTGCAAGGTATGCAGGCCACTATCTCATCTGAGTACAGCAGCATGAGCAAGATATCCAGTTTAGAAATAGCTATAGTATCTTTCTTCCATACCTCTCCCTTCCAGAACAGAAACTGCCTCAAGTGACCCAAAAGCTGTGAAAATGGCCTCTCATCCTGTGATTGTGGTCCAGCCTGAGCTTTCAGGTCCTCCAAGGGCGAGTGAACGGCAGACGGGGTTGCTAGACTGCTGTTCTGACTTTGGAGTGTGTAAGTGGATCAAGATCTGTTATTTTTGGCATTTACCTGCCATGCATTTCTGGTACGTCCTCTGCTCTTTTAGCGGGAGAGTCTGGAGCGGGGAGCGATGACTCTCCAGCTGGACGTTTATGAGTCCCACTCACGTTGCCCCTACTCTGAACTGGAGAGGGACACGAGCGAAGGTGTCGTCGGGGCTTGCAGGGACTCAGGGCAGAAATCCGTGGGAAGTGACTCGGCTCCTTCCAGCACTCGTGGAACAGCTGGATTTGCCACTTTAACCACCAAACAGTCCTCCTGGAGACAGAGCCTGGGCTGTTTTTTCCACGATGGAGGTGGGTCAGGTTTGCACCTTGCCTCCTCTCCTAAGCAAGGCTAAGAAAGTAGGGTGTCACCTTCAACTGCTGACAGCAGGCAGGTCACAGCCTGTGTTGCAAACTATGTTTTTCCTGGTAAAGGCAGCAGAGCTGTTTTTGTTAGAGGCTGAGATCTGTGGCTGAGGTTGCAGCCTCCTAACACAGCTCTGCAGGTCTTTGAAGGGGCTCTCCAGCTGTCGCTCTGGTTTGCCAATGCACCCTGGGTTTCTCTCCCCTTTCTCTTACCTCATCTGCTTCTCTTGACAAAAAGCACTTCTTTTTCCTCACCTCTCTGTAGGTATATGTGGCACCTTCTGCTTCATTTGCCTGGGATGTCAGGTGGCCAGGGACATGGACGAATTCTGCTTGTGTGGCTCAAGCGTGGCAACGAGGACACTACCACACCAGATACAACATCTCAGTTAGTGATCCACCTTTTCCTTTGCCCTGCTTAAGGGTTAATGCTTTGTAGATACATCCGCAGAGGTAAGCTCAGCTCCCAGGCTCAGGGTGCTTAGGTGCAGCCCTTACCAAGCTGTGCCCAGGAAATTCAAAAGGGCATCCAATGGGGAGAGCAGCATTTGGGAGTCTCACAGATGGCCCCAGCCCCACCAGACTGGGCACCAGGGATCAGTGTGATCTCCTTGACAGCCCGATCACAAAGTGATCTTGGCAACCTACTGGTCAGTCACAGCTTCCTCACTCATGTTTTTTTTTTGTTTGTTTGTTTTTTGTTTTTTTTCCCCTCGGTGTCATTTACCCCTCCTTAGGGGCCGGATGGAGGCTAGCTTTTGTAGACTTCAGAGAAACAATAAAATAGCCTAAAAAAAAAAAAAAAAGGATGATTTGAAAAAGGCAAATCAAATCAGAGGATGAATTATTTTTATGATGGCTCTTTCCACCCAGGGGTCCATTCTGACTGACGGGGTCAGCATCCTGTGCTGTCCCAGTTGCGCTCTTTGTCAATTAAAGAGAGACATCAACAAGAGGAAAGAGCAGGGCATATGCTGGTAAGTTTGCCTGATTTCTAAAGCGGATGGCAACGTGCAGGCAGCTGGTGGGGCCGGGGTGCTCAGGGTGAGCAGGGACTGGCGATGTGTGACCCTGCTTGCTGGTGCAGCGGCATGGCCTGCCCAGGGTTTGACCACCCGTTGCTGTGTGATAGATCAGCCCTGGGCTGCAACGCTCCCGTCCCCGTCCCGTGGCGGATGCTGCCAGCCTCGCTGGGTGCTGCGGAGTCACTACGCGCTGGAGTCATCGGCTTCGCTTTCAGTTTGGAAATGCACCATGGCTGTTTCTACCTGATTGTTTTTGCTCCCGCCTTTCCTTGTATTACTCATCAATAAACTGCAATGCTTCAGTTCATTTGTAGCATGTGCCGTCTTTAGTCTTGTTCCCCTTCTCTGAGCTCTGCTGCAACAGCAGAGTTGAGTGTAATTCTTTTTTATGCTGTGAATTCAGACCAATACTTAATTTAACAGATAGAGGGGACATTGTATGTCCCATGTGTGTGACCAGGCCGCAAAGCACAATGACAAAATAAAATGTAACAAACCAAAAGCAAAGCTTGCTGCAGCCGTCTCAGCATCTCCCCCATGGAAACCACAGCTTGTAGACAGTGGTGAGCCTGTGGCACCAGCGAGAGCATTGCCCTGTGCTCGCTCCTTGTGCCTGTGGCTGGCAGGGAGCACAAACTTTCCCTGCCAACAGCAGGCCAGACACGCGGTTTCCCCTCCATCCGAGCAGTATCGCCCTTGCCGGCGCTGCCAGTGGCCATGGCCGTGTTGCTTTTACCTATCAGCATGTAAAATACAGAATAACCATGTTTGCTAGTGAGATGACTATAGCTTACAACCTAGTCATAGAGTTAGGAAAACCAGCAAACAGAGTCAGCCATTTTATCCCTAAAAGAGGTGGGAACATTTCCACCTTGGCAATCAGGGTTATAAACCAAGACATACAAGCTATGAGCTTTGCATGACCCTCATTAAGAAAGACCATAGGAAAAGGAGGAACCTGGTGAATCTCAACCACCAGCGTATGGAGAGGCCATCTCCTGGAAGAATTGCTGCTCAATAGGGTAAGTGCTGACAGAACTGCTGTATTTGACGCTTAAATCTGATATATGCTGTGTTGAATTAACCCCTGCCTTCCCAGACAAGCCATAGTTTGAAGCAGAGAGGGTCATAGACCCTGCCATAAGACCCTACCAGCGGTACAACTGTCTCCATGTTTGCTTCCACACTTTTGCCAGGGAAAGCTCCCGTGCAGGTGTTGGAGGCAGAGCCACCGAGCCCCTGGAACTGCAAAGCCCAGAGAAGGGCCCTCAATATTGCACAAGCTGTGACTGATGGGCTATTTCGGGAAAACAGGGAACTTCACTAACAATTCAATAGCAATTTTATACACCCAAGTAATCAAGGAGAAGTTGCCTGCGTGGAAGCTGGCTGTCCCCTGAACCCTGCGGCTTCAGGACAAGGTCCTGCAGCCAGCACGGGAGCCACATACACAACGCTTGGGGTGAGCGGCCATGCTGAAAGGCGGTCGGGGGCACAGCGGCTGCAATTCGGTTGGGAAGTGCTCCCAAAGGAGGAAGGGAGGATGTAAGCATGCAGCTGCCCTGAGAAAACACCTTTTAAGTAGATCTCTTTTTTTCCAAAAGCTTTACTAAAATTAAAGGGCCCTAATATTGCCAGAGATTATAGGCAACGCATCTCACTTAATGTGAGGAGCCACATGGGACTACAGAAGAGGTATACAGAAACTGAGATGAAGTTTCTGCATGTAATTCTTTTGGGATCAGATTGAGATTTTTAAAACATAACTCTGACAAGAGTTTTCTTAGAAAGAGGAGATTTTATTCCTGGCCTGGAATTAAAAAAAACAACCAAAATCCAAACCAGCAACATTGAGGTAAGGCCAGTTGCTGCATGTGTGAATTATGCTGGATTACTTTTAAAAATTTTATCTGCATAAACTGTGATGGATAACTCAAAAAGAGGCTATGTAAAACTTTCAGACTGATTCAGCAAAGTAGTATGTAGTCTCATAGTCTATGATTTAAGAGGTGGGGAAAAAACTGTGTGCTTACAGTATGCCTCGTGCTTAGTTGGTTTTGAGAGGGCACACACATTTATTTTTTAACCTTTCATCATGAAGGAGACAGCAGAGAGAGGTCTGCGGCTGGGGTTTCCTCAGCAGATCAAAATGCCCCGGCCACAAAGTGCTGACCCCTGGAAGTCGTTCTGCTGGTCCAGATGGAGGCAAGTGTGGTGATGTTTAGCAGAAATCGCCATGTTTTGCCCCAGAACTGCTGCGGCCAGTGCGAGGGCCGCGACCTGGCTCCCTAGCTGTGCAGGGCTGCGCGGGGCAGAGCTCCTTTTCTTGTTCGTGGAGGAGAGACAGAGAGAGAGAGAGAGTTTGCGTGTGTGACTTTATTTATATAAATGTGTTTGTATACGTGACATTGTTTTTGTGTGCGTGTGTGTAGACAGAAAGCAAGAGAGTGGGTTTAGTGCATTATGAGAAGTTAACTGAAGTATATTCATCTTCTGTGGGAACAGACTTTAATGTCCTAATTTTTGCACTGTGAGAAACCGAATGCCGGGCAATCTCCATTTGCAATTGCTCCTCTTCTCGGATCACTCTTGTTCCATGTTGTTTTCTTAGTGGCTGCCCCAGAAGTGTCTTTCAAAACGTGTCTTTCAGTTTTCTTTTGCACATAGCGTACATATCTATACCTATCTATACATATCTATATGTATCTACCTGTCTATATGGGCTACCACCAAAGAATGCGCCCCCTTTTCGGCAGAAGGTGCTCTGTATTTGGTATGTGCATGTGTTTTGTCCGGTCCCTTAAAGCTTTCCAGAAGAGTTAGCCCCCCGTCACGCGCCCCTGGCGGCCGTTACCGCCCCCCCCCCCCCCACGCGCCCCTGGCGGCCGTTACCGCCCCCCCCTCCCCCCCCAACGCGCGCGCGCCCTGGCGGCCGTTACCGCCCCCCCCCCCCCCCCAACGCGCGCGCGCCCTGGCGGCCGTTACCGCCCCCGCCCCCACGCGCGCGCGCCCTGGCGGCCGTTACCGCCCCCGCCTCGCCGCCGCTGCCGCCCCTCTCCCCTCCCCTCCCCGCGACGGCCGATACCGCCCCCCCAGCAGCGTAGCGTGGCGGCCGGGGCTGCCGGCAGCACCAGGTAGGCGGCGGCCGCGCCGGGAAGCGGCGGCGGCGGGGGGCACCGGGCTCGGGCGGCGCTGCTGGGGCCCCGTGGGGCGACCCCGCTCCCCTCCCCGCTCGCGGCGGCTCCTCGCCGGGCCCGGCCAAGGCCGGGGGAGCCGCCCACGGCCGCTTCTCCCCGCCGCCCAGGGCGCCCTCGGCGGCGGGGCCGGGCTGTGCGGGCGCGGCGCTCCGCGGTGCCCAGGTCGCGGCGGTTCCCGGACCCCCGGGCGGGCCCTGCCCCGAGGGCAGCGGGGGCCCCGGGGACGGCCCCGGCGCCCCTCACGCCCGGGAGCTTCCCCGGGGCCGGTCCCAGCCCAGGGGCTCCGCGGGCCCCCGGGGCTCGGCCGCCTGCTGGGGTGCGGGGGCCCCACCGGCTGGGCACGGGGGGCACTGTGGCGGGGGCGGGGGGCGTTAGCGAGTTTGGGCAGGGGCAACGCGGTGGCTGCTTTGTTTCACTTCACTTCGCTTTGCTTCTCTTCTCCAGGAGGCTGCAGCGAGGTGCTGGGGCACCTGCGGCTGGACCGACCAAGCCTTTCGGTGTCTGAGCCCAGCAGTGAGGGCCAGTGCTTCCCGCACACAGGTGTGTTGCAGCCGGCATCTCTGAGCAGGTGATGGGAACGAGCCCCAGCCCCCCTGGCTGTGCCGGCAGCCCCAGGCAGCCTCACGGGCCCCAGCAGGGCCTGCCGGGCTGGCTGAGCGCTGCCCTACCAGCACGTTGAGGTCAGGGCTTCAGGGCTGGGCACGTGAGCTGGGAACGCCTGCTTGGCAGGGCCGTGTCCTTGCTGCAGTTCTGCTATCGGGCCCTCACCGGGGGCTTTTGTCAGCACAGGCAATGCTGTGGCGGTGCAACAAGGAGTCAGAAATGCTCAGCCATGAGCCTCCGTGAGGAGCATGAACACCCACCCCCAGGTGAGGAGCATCAGACCATGCAGGAGCTGCAGGAACTCTCAGGTGAGTGCCCAGATGTGGCGATCGAATACATTGAAGCCTTGCTGTGATGTCAGGGCCTGTGCTGGGGGGGGGGCTCAGTGGGGCTCTGGCTGCTGGCTGCAGGCCCAAGAGTGCCTGAGGGGGTCTCCAAGGACCCTGGAGCCCAGGAGGTGGGTGGGGGCTGTTGTTTAGGGAGAAAAAAAAAAAATCTCATTTCGGCTTGTAGCATCAGTTCGTGCTCCTTGTCCTGTAGCAGGGAGCAGTTTGGGGGGGGTCACTAGAGGCTGTGGTGCCCGTCCCCCCTGGCAGGTCTGCCCAAGGAGCAGCTGCCCCTCTGCGGTGTGGGGGGGGCCACGGGGTGGGCATGGCCGAGCTGGGTGCCGCTGCACCAGTGCTGTGTCCCTGCAGGGCCTGTGCCCGCTGTGGGGGTCAGCGCCAGTCTCTCTGCATGGCCGGGGAGCACCGGGCCGGGCTGCTGGGACTGTGCAGAGCTGCCGCAGCGTCACACACTGAGGCCCTCATGGGGCAGGTTTGTGCCGCACATGGCTCAGGCTGGGTCCCTGCGAAGGGAGTTCAGGAAAGCTCCAGTGCCCAGCGCTGCCCTGGGAGCTGCTGCAGCACCTGCCCCGACCTGTGCCCGGGCAGCGGTGGTGCTGGAGCTGGGGCTGTGCTGGGCCAAGGCTGGGCTGGGAAAGGGCCCCATCACGGGGCCTGGGGTGGCTTGTGATGGTGCTGGGCCTCTCCTGAAACCCCCTTGATTTCTTTTTATTTTTCCAGGGACAGAGGAGCCCCAGCAGTGCTGTCTGGGATGGCCAGTGCCAACGCCCCTGCATCGCCCCAGCACGGGCTCTCGGACGCTGCCGCCTGCGCGCAGAGCCTGGGACAGCGTGTCCGGCAGCAGGGGCTGCATCCCGGCCCCCCTCACCCCCGCGGGGACCTCGGAGGCACTTCCTGGTGAGTCTGGGGGCATTTTCCCCTGGTGCCTTCTCCCTGAGGAGCCTGGGGGCTTGTGTCCCTGGTGAGTAACAGCTCCAGCCTTGCTGCCTGTCTCTGTGTCCTGGCCAGGGGCTGCCGACACTGCGCGACGGCCTCGCACCTCCTTTCTGCGCTCCACAGCGAAGCCGGGAGCACCACGGCGCAGAGAGGCAGCGCGAGGTTTGTTTCCTCCCGGACAGAAGCCGCCCGGCTCCCTGCTCGCAGCAGGACAATGCCTCTGCTCGCCTCCCTCCCGCCCTGTGCGGGGCCCTGCTCCTGGCTGGGGAGGACCTGCCTGCGCCCGCCTGGCTCTGGGCCTCCTTGGGAGCCTGCTGGGAGCACAGCGGGGGCTCCTCGCAGCTCAGCTCTGGCTCCTTAGGGCTCGGCCTCATTACAGCAGTGGTGGTGACTGACAAGGTCATAAATCAATCACTGTCACAGCTTGCATATTAATATCATAGTTTAATATTCCATACATATTGCACAGTTAGTTTATTAACAGTGTACATACTCCATACACACATTGAATAAAGAGTCCAAGTCTTGTACAAATGGGGAATAAACAGGGGAACTGGAAGACGGTGTCTGCTCGTGTTTCCTCCCCAAAAAGCGCTTTCGCTCCAGAGACTATCTCAGACGCGAGGTTCGGCCTGGTGCATGCCAGCCTCCCCGCTGCCGGGGCACCCGCGCATGGACCCCCACCTCCGGTGAGGGTCCAGGGGCCCTGCCCACCCCCCTCCCACCACCCAGCCCAACCACCCTCCCACCCCTCTCACCCTCCCACCCCCCACAAACAGGCCCCCTTGGCCTCTGGTTCCGGGGCTGAAAACAGATGGCTGAGTCTCTTGTTTTCAAGTCCCAAAAACGCAGGACTTAGTCTCTGGTTTCCAGGCCCAGAAACAGCCCCCTGGAGCAGTTTGCAAGTCCCAGAAACACAGGACTTAGCCTCACTTTTTGAGCTCAAAAACCCAAGACCAGGCCTCCACTTTCAAGCCCCAAAAATGCAGGACTTAGTCTCCATTTTTGAGGTGAAAGACCCAAGACCTGGCCTCTGTCTCCAAGCCCCCAGCACCTGCTTCCTGAGGCCCAGAAATGCAGGACTGAGAAAGGGAAGCTAAACCCTGCCTTCTTGCAGCTCAACCACAGGTCTGGGGGCTGTTTAGGGGCTCAGAAGTGGACTCTGAGCCCCAACAGCAGCCCCCTGGACCCATCCTTGAGCCCCAAAACCACAGGACTTGGCTTCCCTTTCCAAGCCCCACACCTGACCCCCATCCTGCTTCTCCAGCCCCAAAACAGCCCCCTGAACCTGTTCTCCAGCACCAAAGCCCAAGACTAAACCCCCTGAGCCCAGTCCCAGCAGCCTGGGGTTGAGCCCCAGACCCGCAGGATGAGCCTCCATTTCGGAGCCCCCAAACGAGCCCCCGGAGCCTGTCTGGGAGCACCAGACACGCAGAACTCAGCCTCCATCCCCAAGCACTGCGTTTCTGGTGCTCCCAGACAGGCCCCGGGGGCTCGTTTGGGGGCTCTGAAGTGGAAGCTGAGCCCCCCAAACCCCCCCCCCAGCTCCCAGCCCCGCAGCAGCGCCCCGAGCCCCTTTCGCAGCCCCCAGGCACCAGCCCTCCCCTCCCGGCCCCAGCGGGGGTTGGGGGGGGGATGAGCCCCCCGGCCCCGCGCGGGTCGGGCCGTGCCGGGCCCCTGGGCCGGGGGGACCCTCCGCTCCCCGCAGGCAGGGCCCAGCCCCGCGGCGCTGGGCAGCCCGGGCCGGGCGGGCGCTGGGCTCAGGCCCCTCGGGCTTCACTGCACCGCGCCGGCCCCCACCAGCCCCGCAGCCCGAACCCGGCCGAGCGCGGCTGCTCCCCCCGCCACCGCGGGGCCCGGGCCGAGCTGGCAGCGGGCAGCACCCGGCGGCGGCACCGACAGGAGGGCACCGGGCCGGGCCCGCAGCTGCCTCCCGCCCCGGAGCCGCCTCGCCCGGCCGGGCAGAGCACCCCGCCCCGCCCGCCCCGTACACCGCCCCGGCCCGGCCCGACACAAACCCCCCCGGCCCGGGCAGCCCCGGCCGGGCCCGCACCGCTTACCTGGGGCCGGGCGGCCCGGCCGGGGCAGCGCTCGCTGCTGCCGCCGCCCCGCCACCTCCGGGATGCGGCGAGCGGGAGCCCCGCGCCGGGGAGGGGGCGGCCCGGGGGCCCCGGACACCCAGCGCCACCACCACCCACCACCACTGCCCGCCCGCGGCTCTAGGGGCCGGAGCGGCCGCGCAGCCGCCGGGAAGTGGCCGCCCTGCTCCGCCCCGTCCCTGGCCCCGCCCACTGCTCTGGCCCCGCCCCTCCCATGGCTCCACCCCACCTCGCTCCACCCCGCCCCCGCCATTGGCTCCGCCCACTTCGCGGGTCTGTCCTGCCCCTGGTCTGGCCCCGCCCCTTGCCCCGCCCCACCCGCGGCCTTGCCCCGCCTCGGCCCCGCCCCGCCCTTCAGCCCCGCCCCGGCCGCAGCTCTGGCCCCGCCCCCTGCCCCGCCCCCTTCAGCCCCGGGACAGCAGCCCTGGCCAGAGCCCCGGGGACCCGGTGGCAAACGGGGGCGGCGGGGGGCGAAGCGACTCCCAGGCCCCGGCGCAGAAACACCCCGCTGCTGCGGCAGGTTCCCGGCGAGGTTTATTTCAGCGCCGCCGCGGGGGCTGCTCGAGGCCGGTGTCCCGGAGGAGCCGAGCGGCCGCCTGCTGCACCCGCGGGTCCCTGTCTCTCCGCAGCACCCGCAGAGCTGCAACAGCACCGGCACCGGCGTCAGGGCCGCACCCGGCACCAGCCCAGCCTCCCCGGCAGGGCGATGCTGCCCCGCGGCCGCCGCCATGCCGGGGCCCAAACCCCCCCCAACCCCCGGGCCCGGGGCGCCAGGGCCCTGTCACCTACTTGCTGAGAGCGGCATCACTTCCTCCCGCGTCAGCCACTCGATGCCCGCGTGCTCCACGAGGACCCCTGCATGCACAGAGCAACACACCGACATCAGGGCGACACACCGACATCAGAGTGCCCCCGGGACCCCCAGCCCGGGCAGACGGGGACAGCGGCGGCGCGGGGGGAGCAGCCGCAGAGAGCGCCCGCTCCAGCTCACCGGTGACGTCGAGGGCCGCAGCCTGCAGCTCCCCGCAGCTCCCCAGGAAGCAGTGCCTGGCAGCGACGTACAGCATCTCCTGGTGCTCGGGGCACTCCTGGGCCTGGGGGACGCGGGACACGCTGTCCTTCTCGGCCGCAAAACCACCCCGCCGCCCTCGGCGTGTCACCCGCTTCCTCCCTCTCCCGGGGCCGGCGAGGGCCCCGCAGCCCCATCACGCCCGGGCGCGCAGCTCCTCACCAGCTGGCTGCAGACGTCGCCCAGCAGCTCAGCCGCGCTCAGCCGGGTGTTGACGGCGAGGCCCTGCCGCACCCTCCGCAGCCCCAAAAACGGGGCGCACAGCCGCAGGGCGCCCTGGCACGCCTGCCAAAGAGAGGTGAGCCGGGGCGCTGGAGTCACTACCCTGGGCAGCGCAGGGGTGACTGCGCGGGGACGCTTTCAGGGAGGCTCTGCAGAGACCCTGCAGCTGCTGAGCAGGCGGCAACGGCAGCAATGTCCCTGCGGCTGCTGCCTGGCTTCGCTTCTTGCTTCCCTTCCCCCCGGGGCTCTTACCATGGAGGCTCCCGGGTCGGGGTCCCGGAGGTGCAGGACGAGGCTGGCCCACGTGCTGCCCAGCTCCTCCGTGAAGAAAGACCTCCACCTCCTCGTGGCAGAGGCGGCCAGCACCCCGTACAGGGTGAAGGCCGCCGAGCGCAGCGACGCCTGCTCCTGCAACCCAGAAACCCCAGCCCTCAGGTGGGCGACTGGGACGCCGCGTACAGCTGTTTCTGCAACACCCGGGCGCTGCCGGTCGAGCACAATGCCCGGAGAAAGGACCCCCACAGGGGTCACAAACAGCAGCTCCCCCACCTTCCCCAGGGAGAAGCATCTTCCCCGAACCCTCCCGATCCGCAGCGGCCCCTGCCCACGCCACCCCTCTCGGACGAGCCCACGAGGGACCCTTCAAGCAGGTGTCAGACAACACCGCTCACTCACAGCATCGAAGAACCCCTTTGTGGCCCTGGCGATGTCTCTGAAGGTGGAGCCCACAGCCTTCCCCTTCAGCTCCGTCACCACCTTCGCCAGCGCCAGCAGGCTCTCTGCCACCACCTCCGCCGCGGCCACGTCCTCCAGGCCCCTCCGCAGCGCCTCCAGCACGGCTCCCTTGTGCTTTCGCAGCTGCCAAGCGTGACACACACGTGAGCCTCCTGCTAGTCCTGCCTCTAACCGCTCCTCTTCCCCATCGCCTCCAGGGGCTGAAGCTCTCAGAAGCAGCCCCCGAGCACATCGCAGCCCAAGTTTCGCGCGGAGCAAAGCCCCTCTCACCTTCTCCGGCGCTCCGCTGACCAGGTTGCCCAGGCCGCGCGCTGCCATCTGCCGCACGGTGCTGCTCGAGTCCCGCAGCTTCTCCAGCAAGGCCCTCGCGATGGGCTGGAGGCACCTCCACTCCTGCAGCGCCGGCTCCTTCATCAGCTGCAGCACAGCAACCCGGCCGTCGGCACCCGCAGACGGATGCAGACCAGGCCCGGGAACAGCAGCCGCCCCGGGCTCCGCACGAGGAAGCCCCACCAGCCCCAGCTGACCGCCCCCATGCCCAGCAGCTTTCCTTGGGGCCCGGCCCAGGCTGCGGCTTTGGCCAGGCTGAGGGCAGCGCTGCCCTGTGCCCGGGGGTGCTCATGGGTGGGTGGGGGCTGGGCAGGGGCCGAGGAAGGGCAGCTCCTGAGAGACCTGCTATGAGGGGGGATCTGCTCCCGCCGGGAATGTGACACCTTCTGCCGGCACCTTCTTGCTGGCATCCTGAGAAAAGCCCTCCTAAACCTCCCTCTCCCACCTTCTCCCTCACCTCCGCAAAGAAAGCCGCGGCCGTGACCCGCAGGTTGGCCGAGGGGGCGTCCAGCCACCGGGTCAGCACCAGCACCAGGGGCAGCGAGATGGTCCCGGCGCGGAGCAGCACCCTGCGCACAGAGCACAGGCAGGCGACGTGCGGTTACACAGGGCGGCACCCGGCCTCGGGCCCCCGAGATCCCCCCGCTCCCACGCGGGCTCTGCTCGGCACCTCCGAGACGCCCAGGCCCGGGGGAAGGGTCCCGCCAGCCCCTCCTGGGTCGCGGCCACCCCGGAGCAGCGAGGCGCCTCCTCGGGCTCTCACCCGGTCAGCAGGCAGACGCCGTCGTGGTGAGCCCGGGGGTCTTCCAGGGCAGCCCAGGCGCCCTGCTTCCGCAGCAGCCACAGCCATTTCCCATCGAGGCACGTGCGCAGCACCGCCTCCAGGGTCTCCAGGGAAAGCCTGGGCGAGGAGAGAGCAGCGAGGCCTCAGTCACGGCAACAGGCGAAGGAAACGCTGCCGCCTGCGAGGCCTTCGCTCACTCCTGCTCAGCCTCACCGAGGGAGCTGCAAACACCCCTGGAATGACATCTCACAACCCTGAAGCCTGACAAGCTCTAAGAAACCTGGCCTACGGACCCTAGGGACCGTCGGCTCACAAACACGCCAACAGAGACCAAACCAACCAGCACGCCAACACTCATAAAACAAGAACTACAACCAAACAGACAAACCCAAACCAAAATAGAGCCCAGGGGAAAAAACAAGTCTCCCTGGGGCACCTTCCTCCCTGGGAATCAAGGTTACGGGGACCCAAGCCCGGCCCCTGCGTCTCTGTCCCCCGGCTCCTACCTGCAAGGATTGTCGTCGCTCGCGTGGCCCTTCAGGAACAGCTTTCCCCGGGTGCTGAGTGGGGAAGACGGCATCTCCTTGCCCACTGTGGCGCTGATCTGCTTCAGCAGCACCGGCAGCAGCTCCGGGAGCAGGTGCTGCACAGCCTCCGGGCTCCGCAGCGCTGACACCACCACAGAGATGGCCCGGGTCATCTGCAGAGAAATGCAACCAAAAGTCGCCTGTGAAAACAAGGCCTTTTCCCACCTGTGCCCTGCCCGCCTCGGGGACCTTCACTGCCTGCAGTTTACTCCCCTGCAGCCTGGCAGCAGCAAACGCTCTCGGCTGACAGCGCTGCCCAGGGCCCAGCACGGCACCAGCCCGGGGGGCTCAGGGAGGTTCGCAGCATGCACGGAGCTCCCTCAGGCTGAAGGGTGATTTGGGAAGTCAGGTACGAAGCCGGTGCACGTACCTTGAGAGGCTCCAGCGCAGCCTCCTCCTCGTCTGCCTCAGGCTTGGCAGAGCTGGTCCTGGGCTGGTCGCTTCCCAAGTTCTTCAGTTTTTCCATCAGAACCCGCAGGAAGTGGTCCACAAAGAATTTCCCCCCCCAGGACCCTCCACAGCTCCTCAGTGTCACTGCAAGGGAGCAGAAGTTCCCCCGTGAGCCCCCGGGCTCTGGCACCTGCGACGCCCTCGGCAGCGCCAAACGCTCTCCTGGCCTCCACGGGGCTGGTGGTGGCTCCTGCCCGTCCGTGGGGCCGGGGCAGTGCACGTACCTGTCCATGGGCAGCTGCTTCTGCAGCAGGCTGTCGATGACGGCCCCGGGGTGGTAGAGGGCGAGCAGGGACACGGCCTCCAGGAGGAAGTGTCGGAGGGTGTCCTGCTGCATGGTCGGCATCCGGATGTAAATGATGCTCAGGATTTCTGGCACCTGAACGCAGACCAAAAGAGCCGTCGTCTCCATCCTCTCTTGCTCCTCCCGCACGGCCCAGGCACCCCCACTCGGCCCACGAGCAATTCCTGCTCCCCGACCAGTTCTCGGGACCCAGCCCTAAAGCCCGAAGGCTCTGCGCAGCGGCGGGGGGATGCTGGACCGCCACGGGGACACATCTCTGCTGCCCACCGAGGGCGACACCGAGGAGCCACCCTAGGCCTGTGGCCCCAGAGCCAGACCTGAGCGCAGCAGAGCCCAAGCGGAGGAGGGGAGCAGAGGCCGTGACCACGCAGGCACTGCATGAGACCGGGGCCTCAGGACCACAGGCAGGAATCACCAAAAAAGGGGCCACAACTGGTCCCTAGAGGAACGCCACGCTGCGGGCTGGCACAGCCAGGCTCAGGGACAATGACGAGGACCCACAATAGCCGTCCAGCATCGTAAAATGCACCATGCACAAAGTAAAACATGGGCAGTGCTGGAGCTGGGGACCAAGGAAGAACGAGCAAGGAAGGACACCGTGCTGGCGAGCGTGTACAAACCCCCAAGCAGCACCAGCAGTCAGGAGGAAGAAACCCCCAGCACCAACGTCATAGTCCTCCCAGAGCAGGACCTGGGACGCCAACAACTTGCCACAACCCCTCTTCTTCTGGAGGCAGACGGGTGCCGTCTGTCCCCCTTCAGGCCCGGGCTGGGAGGGCTGAGCATTGCGCCCGAGAACCGGGGAGCAACTGGGCACTTTGGGTGCCTCAGCTCTAATTGCCTCCGTCGTGGGAGCCACCGGGGTTTGGCCCAGCAGGGTCAGTGTCACCGGACGAAGAACAACCCCGGGATGAGGCGGCCGGCACTCGGATTCGACAGAGCCCTCGGCGCTGTGCACCAGGGGCGGCGCTTTGGACCCCGGCACCTGCACGAGGTGCCCGGCAACGGCGGAGGCGGGAAGGCCCGAACCCCCGGGAAAAGGCGTCTCTCACCTCCGTGAATAGCTGTCCCCCGCACGTCTCCAGGAAGGTGAGCAGCCACTCGCCCGCTGCCTGAGCACACGCGGACCTGGCCGACAGCATCCCGTCCAGGGCGGCAGAGAGGAAGTCCGTGGCCTGTGCTGGCGGGATGTGTTTGCAGACGATCTGGGGAGACATCAGAAACGGGAGAGGCCACGTCACAGGTCTGCTCCGGCCCTTCACAAAGGAGAGGAAACTCGAGCGCGCGGCCAGCGGGGCAGTTCGCTGGGCCTGCAGGGTGCCAGGGCTTTACAGGGCAGCTGTGCAGGCAGGGCCTGCCGTGCTCTGTGCTGCTCGACAGCCGCTTGCTGCTCCCTAACCCCGGGCGCCCGTTGTGGCAGCTCTCCCAAAACACAGCGGGGCCCCAGCAGCGAAGCAGGGAGCCGCACGGGAGCCCGGGCACCAGCTTCCCCCGCGCTGTGGGGCCAGGTACCTTTCTGAGTCTGGAGGAAGCCTGGAGCAGAGCCTCGGCGTCTGGGGCACTCAGGCGCTGGCACAAAGGCTGCACCTCGTCCTCCTCGGCCCCCGTCTCCAGCGTCTTGCCTGCAGGGAGCACCAGGAGAAAAGGGTGGCGATGGCGACGGAGACCCACCTCTGGCCCAGGGGCTGAGAGGAAGGAAGAACGGAGCCCGGCCCTGCCCAGTCGTGGGGCGTGGGGAGCTGGCCGAGGCCGGGAGGGGGCTGCCCTCACCTTGTATGCGGAGGAGGTGGCCGAGGCAGGCCCCTGCCCGCTGGCGGGACGTGGCCAGCGAGTCGCAGGTGAAAGGCACCAGCAGTCCCACCATGGAGCCAAAGGGCCCGAAAGAGGTTTCTCCCTGGGGAAACACAAGGACGACAAGGAGGTCGCAGGCAGCCCTGGCGGCCGATCTCCCTCTCCCGGCTGTGCTGGCGCCTGAGCCGTGGCAGGGCATCGGGGCAGGCAGCGGTGCAGCCCCACAGCCCAGGAGACCCAAAACCCAGCGCGGGGCAGAGTTCCCAGCCGGGCCCGCAGCCAGCGGGGAGGGGGGACACGGAGTGTGGGGGTGGGGGGTCCCTTCTCACCGTGAGCTCGAATCGCTCCTCAAAAGCGCCCAGCAGCTGGGCGCAGGCCTGCAGGGCCCTCTCCCGCTCCCACTCCTTGGCCGAGGTGAGCCAGTACTCCAGCACCTGCGGAAGAGCACACCCGGCTCACAACAGTCCCCCCGGCCATCCCGGCCTGCCCACCGCCACCCCAAACGCCTCCCTTCCGCCCAGAGTCCCGCCGAGGAGCTGCCGCCTCGGCAGCCGGCGGCACAGCCCCTTACCGGCCCCGGCAGCCCCTCATGGAGGGCACCGGCGCAGACATGCCCCACGGCCACCTCGCGCTGACCCTGCCGCCTCCACAGCCCAGCTCTCCCCACGCACCCGGCACTGGTGATGCCTTCCCCGTCCCCCCACGGACACTCACGTGCAGCATCTCCGACAGCCAGTCCGAGCTGAGGTCTTCCTCCAGCAGGGCCATCACCAGCTCGCCGAGAGCCCCCATGGTCCGCGCGTGCAGACCCTGAGCGCGGGGAGAAGGACGGGCGTTGGGCCGCGCTCGGAGACGCCCAGCTCGACCGCAGGGGCAGAGCGCAGCGCGTGCTGCGGGGGATCCCCGGAGAGGCCGGCAGAGAAGGGCCAGCAGGTACCTGCACGTGCAGAGCGTCTGCCACTGTTGCCCCCTCCTCTTCCGCCGGCTCCAGGGCAGGCAGGGGCATCACGCTCCGCACACACTGATCCAGGAGGTCGCGGTTTTCCTCCCGGCTCAGCGATGGCTTCAGTTTGCTGGCAGAGAAAGAGGGAAACACACACGCGTCTCACTCCCGCTCCCCAGAGCGGCAGCTCAGATGACAACTCCCCGCAGCCCCGGCGCAAAGACCCTACCTCAAGTGCCCCACGGCCACAAACGCTTCCTGGCGCACGGGGGACGCCAGGCGATCCCGGGGCTCCCCCTGCACGAAGCCCTGCAGGTCACAGAGACACGCGCACAGTGGGCAGCGGGCAGCCGCCGAGAGCCCTCCCGCCGGCACCAGGCTCAGGGCGCTCCAGAGGTCGCGTGCGGCCAAGGCGGAGCATCGCGCCTCGGGACGACCGGCCTCGGGGCTCGGCCCCAACCTCCCCGGTGGCACCGGCCCGGCCCCGGCACTCACCAGCAAGGTGTCCAGCAGCTCCCGTTTGCGGCAGAGCTCCACGCCGCGGGAGCCCCCCGCCACCCGCACGGCCCGGCTGACCTCGGTGACGCTCCGGATCAGCACCAGCTTGAGCTGCATGTCCTGCATCCCGGCACAGAGAAACACGGCGGCACCGGTGAGGAACTCCTCACAGCGCCAAGGGCTCAACGAGGAACATGGCGGGCAGTCCAGCCCCAGAGCACAGCGCACAAGGGCGACTGCGTCTGCCCAGAGCCTCGGCTCGGCACACGGGTCGCAGGAAGGAAACCTCCTCTCCCCTCCCGGGAAGAAGCTCCCCCCGCGAAGGCATGAGCTTTCCCGGCTACCTACCGCAAGGAGACCCCCGGCCCCTGGCCTGGCGAGCGGGAGGGCGAGTCCGGCACGCCTGCGTGGGGAAAGGGGTGTGGGAAGGGCAGCGAGCAAGGCCCCGGGGGGCAGGACTTACCTTGGTGGAGAAGGAGAAGCCCAGCACCTGGAAGGGGAAAGGCGGTGGAGAGAGAGGCAGTGAACCAAGGCGCACAGACGCGGGACACGCAGCAACGGCCCCGGAGCGCACAGACCCCGCAGGGCAGCAAGGACATCTCTGTGGCTGGCCCTGCGCCCGTGCACCCACCTGGCAGCTGGCGCGGTAGTGCCGCAGGATGCGCCCCACGACGTCGCTCTCCACGCGGGCCAGGAGCTGCTCCGGGGGGGTGCAGAGCGCGATCCGGCCGTAGGCCAGCACGAGGGCCGCGTGCCTCCCCGCTCTCTTCCCCTGGTGGTATTCCTGCGCCGCGGGAGAAGCCGCGAGACGTCAGCCCAGTGCCTCCGTCGGGCCCCAGCTCCCGCTGCCTCCCGGCGAAGGAGCTGCCCCGCTTTCCACGCAGCAGCCACCCCTGGGCTGCTACTGGTTTGGAAGTGAAAATAAAGCAGAGGAAAAACGAGCCAAGACACCCGGCATCCTTTACCTTCAGGCGTTTGAAAGCCCCAGACACTGGTCTTTCCTCCATGGACACCCCAAACTCCTGCACCACCTCCAAGGCAAGGTGGAAGTGGCTCTCGGCAGAGCCGGCCAAAACAGAAATCATTGCCTGCAACACAAGGGAAAGGGTGAGGCGGCCTCTGGCCGACACTCAGCCACGGCAAGCTCCGAGCGACACTCGCGATATCGTCCGACAGAAACAGCAGCGACAAGGAAATGAGAAGAGCCTGCAGCGCTCTGCTCGGAGAGATCGCCGCTCCCCTGGAAATACCGAGGGGCTCCGGGGAAAGCAGGGGGAGAAGAGGAAACTCACCTCTCTCTCAGACACCTCCAAGTAATTCATCCTTAACAGATACTTCTTCATTTCCCCGCGGACGTAGGGGACGTGCTGACACGCTGCCAGGGACACCCCGACAGCTTTATACAGGAAGGCCTGAAAGACAAGCGGCCACCCCAGACGTGGTCACGCACGGTCTGGCGGCACAGAGCCGGGCCGCGACGCACCAGCCCACACCAGGCACGACTGAGCTGGCCGCGGCGCCTGGCCGTCCAGCTCGGCTCCCGCAGAAACGAGGCCTCGGCAGGGACCCACCTGCTCCCGGGACGGCCGGGGGTAGCTGCCCGTCTGCTGGCTGAGCTCCACGCTCAGGCCCACGGTCCAGGCCTGGCTCTCGATCGTCTCCAGCGATGTCCTCAGGAACTAGGAGAAACACAAGTTGAAGCAAAGCCCCCGCAGAGCGGGTCACAACGTGCGACGACGGGACATGGCACAACACGACACGACCCTCTGTGATCCACAGCTCTTTGCAAAACAAAATCCTCAGGGCCTTTGCAGGGGGTCTTTCCTGTGTTTCCTGTTTTCTGAACAAAACTGGCATTTCCCTGCTCAGGGCTCCCCTGCTCCTGGTTACCTTTCCACCCACACCTTCCCCCACTTTCCCACTGGTAGCTGCTGCCCTCGCAGCAGTGCTGTACCTTGAGCAGGAGCTGCTCCCACTCGGCAGAGTCCAGGCAGCTCTCGCTTTGCCCTACAAATCCGGAGCAAGAAAACCCTCCGTGTTACTTGGCGCCACAGAAGAGCCCGGGGGCTCCTTGGCACTCAAACACCCTCCGGCTCCCACACCAGAAGGGGCCCAAGCCGCGAGGCTCAAGCCCTCATGCCAAACTCTTGGCCGGGCCCAGGAGACGGGGGGATGGGGATCTGCACTTCCCCCAAAATCTCCAGAAAATAACTCAGAGCCTGCAAGGGAACGGGGGTGGGAAGAAGAGCGGGGCTGTCACCTAAAGCAACGTCTTAAGAAAGGAAACCCAGCGTTTCTGTGATGAAATTCCAGCTCCCCGGAAAAAAACCCCTCCCTTCCCGAGGAGGTCAGCCCCGGGGATGCTCAGCTCCCTCTCGGCCCCACCTGGGCTGCTCTGGCGCTGCCCGAGAAGCCCAGCAGGCCTCAAGCCTCCCCTGCTCTCCCCCTTTCTTCTCAAGGGCTCCCGGCTCCTCCAGACACCCCACAGACCCCCAACACCTCGCGGCACACGCACAGACCCCACAGCCTCACCGTGCCCCACATAACGCCTCACCTTGGTCACCCGGAAAGTGTCCTGGACCTGCTGGTACTGGCCCAGGAGCCAGGGGAGCTGCTCCCACACGCGCTCGCGGTGCTCTTCCTCGCGCACAAGGAGGCCCATCATGGCAGCCATCGCCCCCAGGACGGCCTGCTTGGCCTGCAGGGAGGGCAGCGAGACGCTCTTCAGCGGGGCCCAGCGTCCTTCCCCCCCGACACGGTCTGCCCTCCCCACGGAGAGGCAGTGCCCTGCTCCCCTGGAGGAGAAGGCCTTGCTCCAGAGGAGGGGGCACGTCCCCACCCCGGCCCCGCCCAAAGGCCCCCGGAGTCGCGGGGCCGGCACGGCAGCCGCTCTCACCTCCTCCTCCTCCTCCTCGCAGCCCAGCCAGCTCCCCACCACGTGGTGGAAGAGCGGGGAAACGCTGCTGCAGAGCTGGGCCTGCCCCACGCGCGGGAAGCTGCATTGCTCCCAGGCGCCCAGGTAGGTGTTCACGGCCTTCGACCACTGCTCCAGGACTGCGGCGAGAGAAGGGCAGAAGGATCAGGGCAGAGCCTGTGGCGGGGACGAGACCTTGCTCTGCCGCCCCAGCCTGCCCTCGGCCGCAGCCCCCCGCTCGCCGCGGCTCCATCCGAGACCGGCTCCGGCCCCAGGCACAAGCCGCGCGGTGCTCGGAGATGCCCTGATGGAAACGCTGCGCTGTTGCTCTCCTCCTCCCCATCACACCTCCTCCTCCTCCTCCTCCTCCCAGTCGTGTTCCCTTCCTGCGCTTCCCCCTGCGTCCCTGCCCCAGCCGTCCCAAACACTCGCCCTCTCTCCCAAAACCCTGCAAAACCAGCCCGCCCTGCACGCAGCAGGCGGGAGGGAGCCGGGGCAGAGCTCAGAGCCCGGCAGGTCGCACCGGGAGCAAAGCGCAGCAGCAGAGGCGCCGAGGCTGCCCCGGCCCTGCCCCTGCCCGCGGGGCCAACACTCACCGCTGCAGACGGCGCGCAGGGTCCGGCTGCTCCCCACCTGGCTCAGCATCGTGCGCAGGGCGAAGAGCGTCATGCCCACGAAGGGGACGCACCGCAGGGCTGCAGAGAGGGCCGGGCAGAGGCGCAGAGAGCGGCCGTCATCACGGGGAGCCGGGGCAGTGCGCGGGGGAGCCCCGGGGCAGCACGGCGGGGGGAGCCCCCAGGCTGCTGGGCCCCTGGCGATGCGCCGGGGGGCCAGGGGGGAACCAGAGCTGCCCCAGGGGCTGGGGCAGGCCCCGGCATGGGGACGGCTTGGCGGGACTCGATGGGGTGCTGGTGCCTGCCCCGAGTGAGGAGTGGGGCAGCCCTTCGGAAGGGAGGATCAGGGAAGATCCCTTCTCCCGGGTACCGCAGACCACAGCCCCGAGCCAGAGGCTGACGGGCCCTACCGTAGCTGCTGGCCAGCTTGCCCAAGGTGACAAACACGAGGTCCTCGGAGATCTCTCCCAGGGCCCTCAGGTGGCACTGCAGCTCGTACATGACGCTGTCGAAGTGGGAGCGGGCCAGAGCCACCAGGACATCGCTGGCGGCCATCCGCACCTCCTCCGTCACACCCTGGCGAGAGCGGGAGAAAGGCTGAAGGCGCCGGCAGCGATCGCCTGCCTCCAGCTCTCGGTTCCTGCCTTGGCCACCTCCCCGCTCAGCTCCAGGTATCGCCCCCCAAATCCACTGCAGCGACGAGTCCCCAAGGCCTCTGCCTCCAGGAAACACTTGCTGGTGCAGAAATCGTGGCCCTGCACGTCCCAGCTCCGCCACCAGCCCTGGGCGCAGGCGCCGCTGGCACAGGCAGCTGCTCCTGCTCTGCGCTCCCTCTGCAGCAGGGCTGGATACGGCCTTTGCTATCGCGGAGCCGCATCCGCGGGGAAGGAGCTGTCACAGGGGGTCTGGGAGCCTCTGACAGGGCTTAGTGCTAGACACGGGTCCTCAGAGCCCTCCTACGTTTTACCAAACCGGGCTCTAGCCAGGCGCCTCTGGCTGCCTTCAGAGAGGAGCAGCTCACCTGCGCCGCTCTCATGTCCCTCGAGGCCGCTGCGATCACTCTGGCCAGGACAGCGCTCTGCACGCGGCCGTCGTCGCCCTGCAGGACTCTCTCCAGCTCTCGGTAGACCTCCGCTCTGTCGCCCTGGGGACACGGCCCAGAAGGGAAGAGCTTGGCCTTGCCTTTCCTCAGTGCCAGGGAGCCCCAGAGCCGGGGACACGGGCCCCGCCAGCGTTGGCAGCGTTTGCAGCACGCGTGGGTGGCAGGAGGGCGGCGGCGCCCTCGGGAAACCAGGGGCCCTGCCGGGCACCCGCAAACCCAGGCCCGGCACAGCGCGACGCCCCCGCCTCACCTCCTCCTCTTGCAGGCGGTTTGACAGAGAAGCCACTCGCCCAGCAAAGGTGGGGACGGCTGCAGGGACGGACTCTGCCGCCCTGCCTCCATCCTCCCGAACGGGAGGCCGGGACCAGCAGCCTCCACAAGCGAAGAGACCTGCAAGGAGAGACCCAGAGGATTAGCACCAGCTCTGCTGGCCTCAGCTGCCTGCGCTGTTTCAGGGCAAACGTCTCCTCAGCCTGCAGAGAAATCCTTTCCCCCAGCACTAACACCGCAGCCAGGGCTGTGTCAGCAGGCGGGCAGCCAGCAGGGCAAAGGCAGCGACTCCTCCCCTCTGTGCAGCACTAGCGAGACCACCCCGGACGCTGGTCCAGCCCAGGCTCCTCAGTAAAAGACATACCCTGTAATGCTGTGATATAGTGGAGTGAGTCCAGAAGAGAGTCATCAGCATGGCTGGGGACTGGAGCACATGAGCAGCGAGGGAAGGCTCAGAGAGCTGGCTTGGGGCAGCCTGGAGAAGGGGAAGGGAGAGCAGCGTATTGCTGCCTGCAGCTACCTAATGGGGGACACAGAGAAGACGGAGCAAAACTCTTCTCAGAAATGTACCTTGACGGGATGAGAGGCAACAGGAACAAGTTGGAACATGAGAAATCCTGATTAACTATTAGAAACACTATTTCCCATGAAGGTTTGGGGATGACCTGCTGGAAAGCAGCTCTGCAGAGAAGGCTCTCAGGGCCCCGGTGGACAACAAGCTGACCACGAGCCAGCAACGTGCCCTTGTGGCCAAGAAGGCCCACGGTATCCCGGGCCACATTAGGAAGAGCATTGCCAGCAGGTCAAGGGAGGGCATCCTCCCCCTACTCAGCCCTGGTGAGGCCACATCTGGAGGACTGGGTCCAGTTCTGGGCTCCCCAGGACAAGAGAGACATGCAGCTACTGCAGAGTCCAGCACAGGGCTACTAAGGTGAGGAAGGGACTGGAGCATCTCTCCTATGAGAAAAGGCTGAGAGAGCTGGGCCTGTCCAGCCTGGAAAAGAGAAGACTGAGAGGGAATCTTGTCCATGTGTACAAGTATCTGAAGGGAGGGTGCAAAGAAGATGGGGCCAGACTCTTCTCAGTGGCACCCGGGGACAGGACCAGAGGCAACGGGCACCAACTGAAACCCAGGAAGCTCCGTCTGAACAGGAGGAAAAAACTTCTTTACTGCGAGGGTAACCAAGCACCGGAACAGGCTGCCCAGAGAGGTTATGGAGTCTCCATCCTTGGAGATATTCAGAAGCTGTCTGGACACGATCCTGGGCCAGGTGCTCTAGGTGACACTGCTTGAGCAGAGGGGTTGGACTAGGTGATCTGCAGAGGTCCCTTCCAACCTCAACCAGTCTGTGATTCTGTGAAGGGGGTCACATCCTGGAAGAGGCACCCAGGGAGGCTGTGGGATCTCCATCCTCAGAGATCTGCCTCGCAGCCAGGGCCCATTAGCTCCTTGGGTGGAAAGCCCGTGAAACCAGAGCCTGGAGGGAGCTGCACGGGAGCGAGGAGGCGGCTTTCTCCCGGGGAGCTGGTGCAGTTGCAGGGTCAGGGCAGCTCTCGCAGCGTCAGAAACGGCCAGCCCTGCTCAGCGGTGCCGAGCACCAGGGGTTCGCGCTGGGGATCTCCTGCAGCCCCGGCCCAGCCCCGCCCCAGCCCCTCACCTCGGAGCGCCCGGAGTCTCCGCATGGCGCCGGGCCAGGGACAGCGCTGCTGCGCCAGCCCTGCCTGAGGACAGAGCGGGACCGCGGGGACCCGCCCCAGAGCTCTGCGGCCAATGAGGGCCTGCCCCGGACACGCCCGCCTACATCACAGAGGGCCCAGACCAATGAGGGCCTGCTTGGGGACACGCCCCCGCCCATCACAAAGGGCTGCTGGCCAATCAAGGCTTGCCCCAGCACACACCCCTGCCCATCACAAAGGGCTGCCAGCCAATAAGGGCCCTGCCCCAGGGCCACCCCCACTCAGGGCAGGGGGCCAGAGAGGGCAGCAGGCAAAGGACCCCACCAGGCCCCCAACCCTGCCCCCTTTCCCCATCTCCCTCCATCACTGCCACACACTGCGTTTCCTCCAAGGGGGCTGGGCACTGACCTGGCCTCAGCAGCCCCTCCCAGCCCCACTGCCTGCCCCACAGCCAGAGGTGTCATTCCCTCTGCTTCCTCCACCAAGGTTTGCACTCCCTCTCCAAGGAGCACAAACCTGAACCCAGAACTGGAGACCTCACACCTGTGACAGTCATAAGAACAGGGGGGGTCAGGGGAAGGAGAGACAGCTCAGCTCTTAAAGGAAAGCTCCTATCAGCTCATATTGTACAGGAAAACCTAAGCTCCCCTTTATTGGACAGGAGAAAATTTCAGCAGAAGACAGACCCTGAAAATCAGGAGGACTTGGGGTCTGGGCATGTAGTCCCCCATGCCAACAGTCAATGTATTTAGCTGACAAACTCCATGCTGGCATGGCCTAAGTGGATCTAGTTCTAAGCTCTTACTCCACACTGACTGCAAAGTGTAGCTCCACTGCCACAGCCAGCCAAGAACATCAACATCTCTCCAAATGCAGCAGCACTGAGTCACTCTGATGGAGGGCAATAAAAGCTGGTGTCAGATGCTCTGCAACTGCATCCTAGTCTTCATTTACTGGTTCCATTTCTGCAGTCTGGGAGCCCTTCAGACAGAGAGAAAGGCAGCCCTCAAGTATGGCCAAGCAGCTCCCATCTTTCTGCAGAGGACAAGGGGTGTCTACCCTGAGAGCAGTTAGCCTTGTACTGGACAGGGAAAGTACTGTCAAGGAAGTGATTTTGGTGAGAAAGGGTTACTCCTCACCAGCCACTTCACCTTGAAGGAAAAAGGGGAAGTGCTGTCATGTAGCCAAGGCTGCCTGGTAAAGCTGTGTGAGTTCTGCCTTGTGACAAGTCCTCTGCAAACTGAAGAGCAGGTTTGGTTAGCTTTATTGTTTGAGGTGGCATGTATTTTTTTTATTATCAGCTGTTGTCACACTTAATGGTATAGGACACATTTACCTTTGCAACTATCACAAAAGACAACCACCAGAAAGCAGCACCCACTTTTGCTTGCAGGGCCTGCTGCCCACTGGTCACCCAGGCCAGCCCCCAGCTTAGTGCTAAAGAATATAGGCCTGGGGCTGTCTAGAGGTAGCTAGAACACCACACAGGAAAAATGTTTTTCTGCCATTGATTTAAGCACCCCTTTCTTTAGTATCCTACTTGGTGAAAGCAGCCAACCCTCATTTGCTTTTACAGGGAAAGGGCAACAATTAACATGGACACCTCCCACGAGGTTTCACAGGGTCTCCCACCTTTTTTCCCCACAAATATTGGGGAAGGATGTAAAGGATACCAAATATCAGGGGGATCAGCTCTAGGGCAATATGTAGATGACTTGCTCATGGCAAGGAGAGAGGAAGGTACCTGTCTAATAGACTCTGTACATCTATGCATGGCTTCAGCAGAAAACTGTCACCAGGCATCTCCATCTAGTCTCCAGCTGTGTCAAAAGCAAGTAAAATACTTGGGGCTCACTCTGAAAGAAGGGCAATGACTACTAGACCCAGAAAGAGGAGATGCTATAAGAAAACTCCCCCCTCCAGGAACAAAGAAACAGTTGCAAGGATTCCTTGGAGCTGGGGGATTTTGCACACCATGGATCCCTGGGCTGGGAGAATTCACAAAACCCCTGACAGAGGCAACCCAGAACAAAGCAGAACCCATTGCACAGGGCCCTGAAAGAGAGCAAGCTTTTAGAGCTATGAAAGGAGCTTTGGCATCTGCACCTGCTCTCTGGCTCCCAGATTAGACAAAGCCCTTTGATTTGTACACACATGGACCTAAGGGCATTGCCAGCAGAGTAATAATGCCAGAGACCAGTAGCATGTGATTCTGCTCAACTAGATTCAGTTGCAGGTGTGGCATCTGTGACAGCAGCAGCAATAGTGGAGAGAAGCCACCCTCCCATTCTGGGACAGCCTTTGCAAAACCCAGATCTAGTCCTATTTGTAGATGGCTCATCCTACTATCTGCACAGACAGCAACAAGCTGGGTATGCTGTAGTCAGCCAGGAACAAGTGATAGAGGCTGAACTGCTTCTCACACAAATGAGTGTGCAAGGAGCAGAACTAGTAGCCTTGACACAGGCAGCACACCTGGCAAAAGGAAAGCAAGTCATCCTCTACACCAGCTCTCAATATGCCTTTGGGGTATGTCATGCAACTGGGATGTTATGGAAAGAGCAAGGACTTGTTGTTTCCTTAGGAAAGAAAATATCTAATGGAGAAGAAACACTATTTGCTAGAGTCAGTCCAGCTGCCTGAAGAAGTTGCTGTGATGCACTGCCCAGCCCATACTAAGGACACTACAGAAACTGGGAAAGGAAATGCTTTAGCCAACACCACCACAAAGGCTGCAGCCCAACCACCTTTGAGAGACTGTGTGGTTGCAATTCCAGTCAGGAACCAGAGTGAATGGCTGAATTTAAGAGACCTCAAAACCATGCATGAAAAGGACTGCTCAGCAGCAGAGAGGAAACAATGGGAAAAGCAGGAAGCAAAACAAAATGACAGTGGAATATGGACACTTGGGGGAAAACATTCTAAAAAGAAGTAATTACTGTAGCTAGGGGGTTTGATGATAAAGCTCATGGGGGAGCCCAGGCAGTAGCTAACCAGGCACAGAAAGGATGGGCCACACCAGGAATCTATGCAGCTGCAGAAAGAAAAACTGATAGCTGCCCAACCTGCCAAAAGGTCTCCAGCAGCAAACCAACCTCAGAGTTAGGGGGACAACCGTGGGCCTCCTTCCCTTCTCAAAGGCTACAGCTAGACCTCGCAGATATGCTGCCTGCCAATGGGTACAAACACTTGTCAGTGATAGGAGATCAGTCATCAGGCTGGGGAGAGGACTTCCCAACAAGAAAGGCTGAGGCAGGAGGGGTGGTAAAAACCTAACTAAAAGAAATCCTACCCAGATATGGGGTTCCAGAAGCAATGCAGTCACACAGGGCTACCCATTTCACAGCAAACAATCAAGCAACTATACACATCACTAGGAAGAGAGAGAAACCTGCAGACCCCTTATCACCCACAGTCTGCAGGACAGGTAGGAAGAATGAACAGAACATCAAAAGAAAAAACAGCAGGAATATGCATACACACACTGCTCTAAAATGGCCAGAGGCATTGAACTTAGCTCTATGGGAGGTTTGAAATGCCCCATGACAACCCACAGGACTAACACCAGCAGAAATTCCCTTTGGGAGACATTGCCATACCAGGGCCTTACACCCCTGCTAAGACCAGCCTGTTAGAGATGAACAAGTGACACAACATGTACTAGCTTTAGAGAAACAGCTTAAGGCTTCACAAAAAATCAGGCTCCCTGGTTTCAGCCAGTACCAGACATTCAGGCACATGACAGACAGCCTGGGGATGAAGCTTTAGGTAAAACATTTCTACAAAAATCCAAGTCAGAACCTAAGTGGGACAGGCCATATACTGCCATGCTGTGTTCTTACTTGGCTGTTCAAGTTGAACTGTACTTGCATACACTGGAAAGAGACAGGCATGTATGAGAACCCTTGGCAGTCATATTCATAGACACCACTGCTGCAAATACAAGTAGTGACTCAAATATTTGTGTTCATAACTGGACCAAAATTATGGGATGCAACTTCAACCATTCAGCTCCTGTTAGATCTCATCAGTTGTTACCATCTAATTATACATTGACTCAGAATTTACTACCTACCCCCACTGGAATACATCTTACACTGGTGAAAAAGCTACTACAACATGATGACCTGCATCAACTCCTAGAAGGCATCCAAAACAATGGACAAGAACTCTAATCGCCACTCATCAGGATACAGAAGAGATACACCATGCCTTAGAAAGGAAGATAAGGAAGGATGGAGACCATCATGGGTGGAAAACACTCCTAGGATGGTCACCAACCACAACAGGGATTTATGATCACCTGCTGCACCCAGTAGTAGTTGTGTTAAGTTCATCTGTGTCATGCCTATCACTTACAACCATATTATACATGAAATTATGGAAAGTGACAGTCTGCCTCAGAAGACTGAGGACTGTTTCAAGTGTTAGCAGGGATGCTTAATAAAAACAAAGGGAGGACTGCTAAAGAACATTGAACTGAAACTGTCTAGAGGTAGCTGCCCAGCACAACT
The DNA here is from genome assembly GCF_036370855.1 of Dromaius novaehollandiae. Lineage (NCBI taxonomy): Eukaryota > Metazoa > Chordata > Aves > Casuariiformes > Dromaiidae > Dromaius > Dromaius novaehollandiae. The sequence goes on from NC_088101.1 coordinate 7,944,294, forward strand.
TTTATAAACACTTGGCATGAGTAGCTCAATTGGCTGAAGCCTTAGGCCACACTCAGAGAACAGGAGGGACTTGCATCCAGCTCAGGAAAAGAGGCCCCAGGGCCAGCTCCAGCTGGAAAGACAAGGACATCACAAGCAGTCTGTATCCCTGTGTCTCACACTCCAGAAGGGAGGATGTCACAACTCTGAAATAAGGCCTGTGCTGGCCATCAGGACCCTGAGAAACAAAGCCTCCTCTCCTTGCTGGGGCAGGGAGAGTTGTGGTCTGCAACCACCTCCTCCTCCTCAGGACCTTGAGAGACAGAGGGACCCAACAAGGAACAAAGGCACATCCCTCAGCAGAAACCACACCAGTAAAGATGAGGAAAGAAACAGCCTGCCCAGGGACAACAATGAGACCCAATAAGGAACAGGAGACCCCAGAGCTGAATATCACTAGTGGTCTCAACTACCACATGAGGGGTGGAGACCTTGGATTCAAAGGCTACAATTGCCCAGGGATTCCTTTCCTTAGGGTCCCCTTCCAGAGGCACCCAGCTCCAGCTGCAATCACTGCACACATGCCATTAAAATTCATTTCATTCACTTGGATTTGGCTCCACACTTCCCAGCAGGAACCTAGGGTCAGACCCTGCTGTGGTGGGCAGCAAACCTAACCTTCCCTAACACTGTTGGAGCAAAACCAACTGCTGGTCTGAGCCTCTTTGGGAAGCCCCATGCTCAAGGGTTAGTGTCATGCCTGACAATTTCTCTGCTTATTACCCGAGGGCTTTACCTTGTACATGATTTTAAGACACAGTTCAGCAGTACTAAAGGATTTAAATAGGGCCTTGCCTGCCAATACTCCCCCCTCCCAAGAGGGCTACTCATTCTCAGCAGCTCTGGAAATAATTCATCCCTTCTCAAACCACCCAAACTGCCCTTGCTCTCCTTTTGAGCCTGGGTTCCAGCTGTCACCAGAAGGGCAACACTCTTAACCCCCTGCTCCTCCCACAAGTCCCTCCTGGCCCCACTACATTCAGGAGAGATTTGGACTGTGCTCACAAGAGCTCACAAAGCAGTCATGTTGAAACACACTGTCCTAAGCTCAGGAGTCTCCTGGGGGGCTGGTAAGGGCTAGTTTTACACACCACTCAGTTTCTGCACACACCCTGTAGTAGACAGGCAGCTGGGGCATCTCCTTGACAGATAAAATAGTTTTAGGCAGTCTCTGAAGCAGTCCTATTTGACTTCTATCATGTCTAAAAAGTCAAAGCAACACGAGGCAGACAACATACCAGGTACATTTTTCAGCTTTTGATGGCAGCCTTCGGATGCCAGTTATGTCTGCCTTGGGAGCAGACCCCATCTTGCCATGTTCATGAGACACAGCACTCTTCTAAGACCTGCAGGGGAAAAGCAGAGTCAATCCAATTGTACCCCGTGATTAGCTACAGGACTTGGCATGCCACATACTGAAACACAGGGGCAATCACTACACTGTTGTACCTCCAAGCAAAGCTTATTCAAGCCCATTGGGGTGATCAACACCCATGTCAATGGACTAGGCAGAGACTGGAAACTCAAAGCATGCAGCAACTCACCTCACTGGATGGCTCCTCTGACAAGCCACTAACATCTCAGGCCCATCAAGCTTCACAACCTCTCATGAGAAAGACTAAAAAGGGCTCTCCAAAGAGCACAGGGCCTAGGAAAAAAAGCCCCCAACAAGCAATGCCTGTGCCATGACAGCATGTCTGGCAGGAAGACAGGGGACTGCTGCCTGCTGAAAGGAGCCCCCAGGCACTGTCACCTGCTGCTCCCCCTCAGCACATCACACATCCAAATGCAAAAGCTGCACGAGCCCCTTCCAGAGCCAGCTGCTTTCCCAACTGTCCTACCAGGGCTTGTTGCCCCATTCAGCTACTGGGCACAGGGCCCTGCCCAGACCCTCGGGTCAGCAGGCACAAGCAGCCCTGCTGCAGCTGCCGGGAGGCAGGAGCTCACAGCCTCCCCAGCTCAGGCCTCTCACCAGCCTTGTCCCCAGCTGTCCCTCCTGCCCTGCCCCCGGGCTCAGGCACTGACCTCAGCAGAGCTCTGCAAAGGGGCTGGTGTCCCCAGCTCCTCCTCCCCGGCCACCCACTGCCTCCAGCACAGCAGGGCTCCCACGGCCCAGGGCAGCCACCCCCTGCAAGAGGCACCCAGCCCCCCCGCAGCCTGGGGGAAGCCCCCCCCACTCCCTGAGGCAGCTCCTGTCACTCCCCCCTCCCCCACAACAGCCCCCCCACCAGCTCACACCAGCCCCACCCCTCCACCAATCAGCTGCAGCCCCGCCCCACAGGCAGCCCCAGAAGCTTCCAGAAGCTCCTGGAAGGAGAAAGGCAGCCTTGAGGCAAAGGGCCCCTAGGGCAAAAGAGGGAGTAACACCAACAGGTGCCCAGGGAGGGGACAGTGCTGAGAAGCTCCAAGCACCCACTTAGAGACACTGGAAAGCAGCAACCTCACCAGCAGCTTCTGGGAAGGAGCCACCTGCCTCAAGAAGCACTGTCCCCAAAACAGGGAAGAAAAAGCATCAAAACCAGCTGTCAAAAGCCAGGAAGGGGAGAAAATCCACACCCTGGCAGAGCACAAACAGCAGTCCCTCCTCCATTATCATGGGAAGGGGTGTTGGGGGGGAGGTCACACTCATTTCCTTCCCTCCTTCAGTTAGGGAAATTCAGGCAGTTTTAATTGGTTAATCAGCACCAGATCAGACCTGCTGCTTTGGGGCAGTCAAGAAGCACCAGGTCCCACTGGGACAACTCTGAGGGCTCATGCCAAGGGCTCCCCTCCTTGCCTTCCTGCCCACCCCAGCCCCTCCATGGCAGGAGAATTGGAGGCAGCATCTGCTTGTGCTACAGCTGTGAGGAGCTCCCAGGAGCAGACCCAGGGCACCCTGACTCCCAAGGCCTTCCTCACCACCTGCCTTGACTTGGAGCCAAGACCTGGGTTCCCATCACACTGGGTTTCCACTCCAGGGCCTGAATCAATTCAGTTTGCTGACCAAAAAACCCAGGAAACACCTTGTGCATGGGAGAAGAGCTCTTCACTGCCTGAGGCTTTTCCTGCTTTGTTGTTAGTTGACACTTGTTGGCTGACAAGCATTTGCTTAGACTTGCTCTCTTTTAAATCAACATAAGGCTAAAAGAGATAGCACATCCTAATGCAACTACCCCCAACTACTGCTCATTCAGGAAGAGCCTGGATGGTCTCTTCCAGGCCACTGTTTACTCCTCTCCTTCAGTGCCTGCATTCCAGTTGGGACAACAACAGGAACTTCAAAGGACTGTTTTCTCTTACAGAGCAAGAAGGCCATGTGCCAGTTCCAGCTCCCACTTGCTGCTCTGACACAGTCCCTGCCCCATTTCCCCTCCCACTCCAAGGGACTCAGAAGCAATTCCCAACAAGGACACAGTGTTGTGGGCACCAAGTGAAGTCTTAAAGAGTTTAAAATAAACCAAGCATCTCTTCCCAAATAACCCTATTCAGTAAGTGATCAGCTCTGCCAGGGACACCTCAGACAACAAGCAGCTCCATTTGTTCTCTCTGGGGAAACCCTACACTGGAGTTTCAAAACAGCACTTCACTCTACACACCCATAAAGCTAGTCTAAGCAGCAAACACATGCAACACCTTCTTAGCTTTACTTGGACACTTGCTCTTTTTCCACAGAAACAACAAATAAAGACTTCTTTTCTTCTCAGGGCTCTTCTTGAGACATGCAAGAAAAACCCTGAAGGGAGTCAGAAGCCACAGACCTGGAAGGCTCTGACATGCCCTGTTTGCAGCAAGCCCAGACTCCCTGCTTGGAAGCATCACTCTTCAGCTCTTAAGAACATGCATCAAGGGAAAGTGACAAACTGTTGCACAAACAGAAAAAGCAGAGCATGGAAAGACTGTTTGCTTTGTCCTCAGTGGTCAAGTGGCACAACCCACTCTCTGACACCTCAACACCTGGAGTATTTCCTGTTAAAGAGCACTGGACTGGGGCTGTCCAGGGGTAGCTGCTTAGCACAACTTTTAAGAGACTTGCTTAGCAGGAGCAGCTAGATTTGCTGAAGCCTTAAGCCACACTCAGGTGACTCATCATGTTAGCTGAAAGAGGGCCCCAGAGCTGGTTCAGGCTGGAAAGAGGAGGAAGTCACAAGCAGTCTGCATTCCTGTGCCTCACACTCTGAAAGGGAGGATGTCAGGACTTTGAAATAAGGCCTGTGCCCCTGGGCATCAGGACCCTGAGAAACAAAGCCTCCTCTCCCTGCTGGGACAGGTCCATTGGGGTGGCCTGGAATTACCACCTCTTCCTCCTCAGGACCTTGGGAGACAAGGGCAGGACCCCACAAGGAACAAAGGCACATCCCTCAGCACAAGTCACAGCAGTAGAGAAGAGGAAAGAGACAGCCTGCCTAGGGACAGCAATGGGACCCAAGGAGGAACAGGAAGACCCCACCCCTGAGTATTGCTGGTGGTCTCAACTACCACATGAGGGGTGGAGAACTTAAGACTGAAGAGTTACAATTGCCCAGGGATTTCTTTGTTCAGGGTCCCTCTTCAGCAGCACCCAGCTCCAGCTGGAAATGCTGCACATGCAATATTAAACATGTTCATTTTCACTCTGACTTGGCTTTGAACTTCTCAGCAGGACCCTAGGGTCAGACCCTGTTACAGTGGCTAAGCACACACAGTTTTTACATAACATTTATTTCAGTTCAACCAAGGCTTTCATGCTGTTTTAGGCACACAAGTGAACAGTAGCTTACCAGACACTCCTGGGAAGTGGTAACACCCAAGCTCTTAGCTAGGGCATTTCCCCAAGGCCTCCAAACTCCTGCAGGGAAATGAAGTAACACAGTAATGGATAAGTCAAGTTTGAGAACAGGAACACTCCCGACCTCCCTTAGGCTACTCCCAGGAAGTCAAGAGAAGAAGCTCTCACGACTCAGTTAGCAGCTCCATCTTTCACCACACCTGACCAAAGACCTGCATGACTGAGCTACAAAGCAGATCAGATGCTGCAGGAAAAAGTAGGAAATGCCTCAAAAAAGCTTTCATGCTACAAAAATACTGTAACACACACAGCCACCCAAGCTCTGAAAAAAATAGGATAGCACATCCAAACTGAAAGTCTAGATGAAAAGACAAACAAACACTGGTGGGAGAAAGTGGAGGAAGAAACAAAACTTAAACAGAAGTAAAAGAGACAACCAAGAACAGGAAAGACACCACAAGGCAGCTCCAAGAACCACCCAGAAACCAGAAAAAAACCCACAGCTTTAAGACTCACCTAAAAAACAACACCAAAAACAAAACACACAACTCACAACACAAACAACACCTCACAAACAACACCCAGCAGACACACAACCCCCACACCAGCCAAACAAAACCCCCACCCCCAAGGCTCAGCTTAAATACAGCCCTCAAGCCAAGGGGCAGAGGGGGCGTGGCTGGAGCTTCCAGGTGAGGCTGGTCAAGGCAATTTGGACCTGGGTGTGGTCAGGGTCTTGACAGCACAGGCAAGAATGGCAAGGTGAAGCCTTTAAATGTCAACAAAAACAGCAAGGTAGATTTAGAGTTTTCTGAGAAAACACCAAAAGTTTCTGCAAGAGAGGAAAATGGCTGGAGAATGTTTGTTTTCTGCTTCTTGTGTTGTAGAGACTAAAAAAAGCCCCTAAGCAGTGCTAGCGAGGGCCAGGCCCAAAGCATGCAAGAGGTGTTTCTTCACATGATGCATAATTAGGCGCTGGAGTTTCTGGCTGGATGTGAACAGTTCACATGGGCTCCAAAAAAGCCTGGACAAACTCTCAGGAAAGAAAAACCTGTGAGGGATGTGAAATGCAGAGGCACCACCTCTGGTGCTGGGAATGCTTGAGCCACAGATAGCAAGATACGTGACACCTGCAGGAGAAGGATTCCTGTATGCTCGCGCTGCACATCTAGGCAGGTACAGCTTCTTGGAAGTGTTGGGAAGGTTCTCGACATCAAACGCTAGCAGGTATTCAAAGAAGGCTTTCACTACCATCGTATCAAAGGCCTTTGGGGGCAGGTGACATGTATATATGTGGGTATGATATACCCACCTAACAAAATTGTCCTGGTTAAGCTTTGCTTCCATGTGAGGTGTTCCAAGGGACTGTCACTTTTCACATGGAAGAGCTTTCTTGCTATGGCACTAGGGCCCTTGGTGCAGCAGGAGGCCTTAATTGCCCTGACCAGGCTCAGCTGTGGCTTCCCTGACCAGAATCAGCTGGGGCTTCCACCCACCTGTCCTCCACCCATTGGCCAGAGGGCTGCATTTAAGCTTGGTGAGAGGGGTGCTTGTTCTTGCTGGGTGCCCTGGAGAGGGGGAGTGGGGTGTTTTGTGGGTTTGTGTTTGTGTTGTGCAGGGTGGGTGTGTTTTGGGGGCTGGGGTCTCTAGGGTGGTGCTTGTGCTTTGTCTGTTTAATGCTGTGTGAAGTTCTGTGTGAGGTGACTAATAAATTTGTTGTGGTGCCTTGTTATTGTAGGTCTATAGGTGTGCAAAGGCTGACTCTGTTTCTGTGTGTGTTTGGGTCATCCAGAGTTCTGATCTCCTCTTCATTTCTGGAGTCCTGCTGTGTTTCCTGTTCCCTGGGAGGTAAGTATGTAACTAGGGTTGAGTGCTCCTTGTTAGGAGTTGTTTTGTTATCTGAGGGGCCAATATTCCTGATCTGCTGAGGAGTCCTTGTTGAAAAGCTGTGCCCTTTGAGTTCTGGTAGCCTCATTCTCAGGCTGCTCTTTTTAAATGGGAAGAGTATTCTACCAGGAAAAGCTTGAAAACTCCCAGTCTCACTTCTTGGAAAGCAAAGAGTGCTAAGCCAAAACAGCTGGTCAGATGTAGAATCTTTGCAGCTTGGAGGGCTTGAATTCATCTTTCATGCAGTTTGTTGATTGCATCTCCTTATCTTGCAGGAAAGGCTAGTATATGGGGGAGACTGGGGGCAAGAAGGTTGTGACAGATGCTTAAATCATCAGGTCAGAAGGGAGTTCTTCAAAAGCATTGTTTTCTGACCACAAAACCCAGTTCCTATGACAGAATTGGGTCAGAGTCATTCCTTGACTCTGCCTGTGCCTTCTGAGATGGAGGTGAGAGTGTTTTCTCCAAATGTCCCAGTACTTGAGGCAGGTCTTCTCAAGAAATCTTCATGCTTCAAGCTTAAATTAAGTAGTGTTGTTATTAGTGAGCCTAGTAGAAAAGAATGAGAGACAAAATGCAGTGTTCAAAGACCTCCCAAGTTTGGTCAGATAGCTTCACAGCCATGTTTGGCAGATGCTTGGCAGTACTATGTTTTGAGGAGAAATGAGTGTCTCCTCTCTTGCCAGCTCCCTTTGGATGCTCTTGTTTCTCTCTGGAGCTCTCCAAAGGCATGTGCAGTGCTGCAGCTGAGAAGAGAGAAGCAGCTGCAGGACAGCTCTGCTGCAGTCTCTGGGCTTCAAAAGCCTGAGCTGCTGCTGCCCTAGCTAAAGACATGGCTTATGCCCCCAGGACACAGAAGGGGGCCAGCTACCACATCAAGGGTGAAATGACAGGACACCCTGTGCTGCCCAGTGTGCAGAGTCTTGCTTCTCTGGAAGTAGCTGAAAGTGCAAAGCATGGCTCTTGGCAGGCTTGCCTTTTGGAGGGGTCAGCACTGTTCAACTCCTGCCTCATTGTGAGTTCCTGTCTTGCTGAACTACAAGATGCTTGACTAGCTGATAGTCAGGATTTCCTTGTGGATTCTGTCTGATGACACAGAGGGTTTTCTTGTGGTGAGCTCAAAGCTTGTGTTGGGATTAGTGCAGTCACATGGAAATGCTTTACAAGCAGTAACTAGCAGTGGGCATGCCACCCACTCAGTGTCCCAGCTGTGAAGGGGTCTGGGGAGGGGTGTGTGTGAGGTGGTTACCCTCACCTGGCATGTCCCAGTGAGGTGCACCTGCAAGAGCTGGGGGATACAGTGAGGTGTGCTGGGGAGGAGTTCTAGCAGTGACTGGGAGGTCTTAGTGTTGTGTGACAGGGTCTTCAGACACTGCTTCTCTTCAGATGCTTGCCCTGAAGAGACCAATATAAAAAACCACAAATGGCTTTGAAAGTGTCTCAGGTGGGTGAAGGTTTTCTTTTTAAGAAAAAGCTAGACTCCACTGTGGGAGGGTTTGACCTATAAAGTGGCTGCACTCTCAGGCTAATCTCTGGGTGTGAAAGTTAAATGTGACAAGGGTGTTAAGCTGCTAAATAGTTCAGTGTATCCTGCAGCTAAGCTGAAATAGCTGAAACCCAACTGTTGCAGGTTGTAGAGGCTTGGCAGTCTGGAGCTTGGTTAGAGGGAAGTGTGCTTGAGGGTTAATGGTGTGGAATATATGGTTTCCTGTCTCACTGCTGTCCTCACAAAGGGAGGCCTGCTTTAATTTTGCAGCAGGGCAGCACTGGAGCTGTGAGCTGGTGGGTGGATGTGTGCAGGCTGTGTCCTTGCTGATGAGGGAATCCTGGCCTCTGTCCTCCCCTTCCATTTAATGTGACATGTGGATGTATGGAGTTATGCAGCCACAAAGGGGGTGGGGAGGGGGACAGAAACCAGTTACCTGTGTGGACATGCAAGGGAGCACTGGGGTTGCTGTAGCAGGGAAGCCAAGGGTTGCAGCTCAGAGCAGGGCTAGTGTTATGTACAGGCCTAGTGAAGTTAACCATCCACGAGTCCTGCCTGGAGCAGGGACAGGCCTAACATAAGCATGAGACCTAATGCTCCCAGCTACTCTGTCTTGTCTCCAGCTCTGGCCTTGCTCTGGAGGACAGAATTGAGTTCTTGCTTTTACTGCTCCCTGGCTTCCTAAGATGAGGCAGAGGGACTGCTCCCATTCTGGTCCTCTTTCTGGTGTTGAAATGCTCCCTTCCTAGAGGGCTCTGGCTTGGGAAAGGACTGTTAGCTTGTTACCTTGGGTTATAGCTATTCCATACTCAAACTTAGCCAAGAATCAGGGGTGCTGTTTGGGCCTTGTTGAATTGGTGAAAGACTTGCCCTGGCTTGAGGCCCAGCACTCAACTGGAAGTGCCCAGGTAGAAGAAAAGAGAAGGTGGGGGGGAGAGGGGGAGGGAATGAGTGTATTGCCTGATGCTTTTTCAAGGAGAAGTGGGGAGAGAGAGTGCCTGGAGTCAGAGCTGGCTCCATGGGCCTGAGGCCCCAAGTCACAACATGGGTGAGGGTCACCTCACCAAGAGAGGGTGTTTCTTCTGCAGGCTTCCCACTAGCAGGAGCAGCAGAGAGGGCTGGTTAGCCTGCTAAGGGCTCTGACAGCTGCCAGAGCATCAGCCTGGCAAGTCTGTGCCTAGCTGGGGGGACAGGGAGCAGTCCCTGACAAGGAGATGGGGCCCTTGACAAGGGGAGCATCTCTGCAGGCTCTGCACTGGCTGAATGAGAGTGCAGTTGCTGCAGAACCTGCTGTTCCCTGTGTCTTGTCCTCAGGCTGTCAGCTTGTGTCACCTTCCTGTCAGAATGTGGTGTGCCTCGACTTCCCAAGGGCTGAAGCAAGGCTGTGTTGGTGGCAGCTGCAGGCATCAGTTCTCTGGATAAATAGCATCAAGGCAAGCTGGTTAAAGAAACCTTCTTCCCAGCAAGTGAAGAAACATGAAACACTAAGGATAAGACCACCTGCCTTGCAGTGCTATTCAAAGGAGTAGTAACTGCTAACCCAGAGGGCAGCCTTGGTTTGATAAGGGCTTGTCATGCTTGTGAAACAGTTTTGAGGCTGTGAAATGTATACATGTTTTCTGTATCAGCATAACTTCCAACAAGCTGCAGTGGGGGGGGAGGGTGATGCCAGTTATACCAAGACAGTACATACTGGGGGAAAAAAACTGAAGGAGAGGAAAACACTGGCTGGACAGTACTTCCTGCTCTGGTAACTAGCATAGCTGTGGTCTGTGTATTATATTCAAGGCAGTTTATCACTGTGGCGGACAGATGAATGAACTTCTGCCTTAAACATTTCTTGGTGCATGGGGTGCAGGCAGGCCATAACCCTGAACAAGCCATCTGTCCCTGGCAGAAACAGGACTGGGCTGCTGTGACCCCCTGAGATGGTCTCCCTGCAACCACCTGGGATGTGCCAAGCCTGCGCTGAGCTGGACCATGATTGGGCAGAGACTTTGGGACCTGGACTGTCTGTTTTTAGCACAACTTCTATATAAATGTGCTTGGCATGAGTGGCTAAATTTGCTGAAGCCTTAGGCTGCACTCCCTAGTTTAGTGAGAAAGGGCCCCAGAGCTGGTGCAGGTGGGAAGGATAAGGGAGTTACCAGCAATTTGCATTCCTGTGCACTGCTGGAACAGTGCTAATTGCTGGAGTTGCCACCTCTTTGTCAGGACCTTGAGAGATGATGGCGGGACCCGAGGAATGGAGACATGCCTGTTGGCAGAAAGGGCAACAGAAAAGATAAGGGAGAAAAGCAACAGCCTGCCTAGGAACAATGATGAGACCCAATAAGGAGCAGGAGACCCCAGACCCAAAAATTACTATTGGTCTGAACTACCACGTGGGGGTGGGCAACTTAATTTGAAAAAAGCTGTAATTGCCTGGGGATCTCTTTGTTCAGGGTCCCTCTTTGGAGGCACCCAGCTCGAGCTGTAACTGTGTGTCACTCTGAGCTTTTCAGTGGGAACCTAGGGTCGCACCCTGCTCGAGTTGTAGTTACTGCACGCGCACTGCCAAAACTTACACCCAGGGTGAAGAGGACCCACCTACCACCAGATGGGAGCCCCCCACTGCTGAGACTCCCAAAGGAAGAGGACCAACAGGATGCTGCTGGATCCATGGGTGGTGATATCTTTTTCTCTCTCTTTTCCCCTTTTCCTCTCTTTTTCCTGCTCTTTTGTTGAATGTTGGTAAGATCTGTTTGAAATGTGTGGCATGGGACTTGTCTAGCTAGTTGCAGTATTTGCCATTGAATTATCTTATTTGACCACATGCCTTATCTTTGTGTTAATAAATCTTAAAACTGGTTGGCTGGTGTTGTTTCACCTTAATTCAGTCCAAGGGCATCATGAACTTGGTCATTGGTCCCCAGGGGAGGGAGGTTGTCCTGAAGGACTCCTTTCAGGCTGTGACAATCACCATGTGCTGTCAGTGCTGGAGAAGGCATGTGAGAGGTGAATGCTCTTCCAGTGCAAATTCATTCTAGTAAATCACTTAAAATTCTGTGTCTGGTGACAAGCAGCTGGCATTGCCAGTTAATGGCTGGCTCTCCCTCCTCCTGTTTTGGTGGGGTGGCTCTCCCTCCTCCTGTTTTGTGGCAGCACCTGTGGTGTGAACAGGTCATGGCCCTGTAGAAATACAGGTGAAGTTGTGGTCTGTGTGCTAGAGAAAAGACAGGGGAGGAAACCTGCAGTAAGTGGTGACAAGACAAATAAAAGCCAAGTCTGGAAGACAGGGTATGGGCTAACAAAGCCACTAGTGTGCTTATGTCATCTTTAGCAGTGCAGAAACACTTGTCATAAAGCTGAGGGTTTTGACCATCCTTGGTCTGTACAAGCAGAGAGGCCAAGGAGAGAGTCTGCAAAGCAGGATGTTGAGTAAAGGTGATGCTGGGAATTTCAGGCGGGGCCCTGTCCCCCTCCATGCACATGCCTGCAGAGACTGGCAAGGCCAAGAGCCTGAAAATGCCTGTGGAAGGAGCAGAGCAGCCCTTCAGGTGGGGTCAGTGGCTGGGCCAAGGTCATGGAGAGCATGTGAGGAGAGGGACCTTGGAGTGTTCCAGGTGAGTCTGAGAGGGGCTATTGCAGGAGCAGGTCCAGCTTTCAAGACTGATTTTACTCATGTCAGTCTGTATGGAATCAGCTTCCCAAGTTTTGCATTTTGGAGGGCATTTTAAGAGGCAGCCCACTTGATGTCACTGGGTCCCTTGACCTGTGGTGTGGGAGAAGTAAGTACCTGTGCCAGAAACTCTTCACCAAGATGTCTTTTTCCTTAGCAGATGTGCTGGAATTCCTTACAGCTGAGGCCATATCCTGCCCTTGGCCTGTCCTTCATATGGGGACTGCTAAGAAAAGGGCAGAGCTCTTCAGGCAAGCCCCAGAGCTGAAGAAGAAATGTTTTCCTTGGTGTGTTCCAGTCAGCCTGCGCAGCCAAGCCTTGTGCTTCTCAAGCCTGGGCATGACTGAGGCAGCTGCTGGGACCCAAAGCTCCTGCAGCACTGCTTGGCCTGGGCATGTTCTGCCTCCTCCATGCAGCTGTGTCCACAGTGTGGTCTGAAAAGCCTGCTGTGGACAGGGATTGGGTGTCTCACACTCAGGCCCCCAAACAGCTGTGCTACCTGTTAGCTCCTGGAAATGCCAATGCAGTGCTTCTGGCATTTGGTGATGAGCATGCAAAACACACTGGGGGTTGTCCTGGAGCCTGTGGAAACAGGAAAATATCCTTTCAGGCCAGATGCATGTGTTGCTCTTTGTCTTTGTTATGCATCAAACCAAGACTAGTGATTGAACTGGGCTTCAGCTGAGATAATCAGAGGGATGTTCTCCCAGGAAACCTTATGGCATTATCTACATCTTCCAAAGGTGGTTTGTGGAAAGGGAGCAGCATCTCTTTAGCACAGAGAGCTGCACATGGGGATTGTTTCTCCAGCCTTCAAACCATAAGTCATTCCACTTTCTGATGCAACTGGACTTCATGGAGCAGTGTTGACTGCCTTAAGGCCTAGTGATAAGGGTCCAATGGTGATGGATCATGTTTCACTGAAACCTACCAAGCATAAAATGGACCCCCAGTGGAAAGGGTGCCTCAGCAAGTGGATGCAGGGGTGGGTTGTGCAGTGGTACAGCTGCAGGGGTTCCCTTGCTCCCTCCTTTTCTCTTCCACCATGGATGCAGCTGTGTCCTGCTCTGGAGGCATGAGGTCTGCCAGTGTGGGAGCCCTGAGCTTCCTGAAGCCTGGACACAGTGGGGAAGCCCCCAGCTGCTGTGTTGTTGGGGGCTGAGGGGGAGGCTGCATGGGGAGCATGCTGGGTTCCCTCCTGAGGCTGGACCCCTGGGTGGGGTAGAGGGTGCAATCAAGATCTCTGCTGCCTGCAGCTGTGTCCTGACCCACTGCACAAAGCTCAAGCTGGCAGCCAAGTTCCCCCAGCTTTTGCTCTCCCTGTGTGCCCAGAGAGACCTAAATCCGGTTGTATCCTGCACATGAGGCCCAGGAGGGATCCTCCTGTTCCCTGGAGAGCTCTGCCCTGATCGCCAGCAGTCTTCCTCCTCGCTGTTCCTCTTCTGTTGCCCACTGCCACCACGAAGCCCCATGTAAAAGACTGTGTCCCTGCTGAGCATGGGAACTGCCTGCAGCTTCCCGTGGGTGTGAGCGGGGTTTCTAGAAATGAGCCCGTGGGCCTGAGCCCTGCAGTCCTCCCATTCCCCCTCAGCTTCCAGCATGAGCATGTGGGGGGATGGGGGGGCTGGAAACATGAACCAAAAGGAAGCTAAGGTCTGCTCTGGGGTCATGGCTTTCAACAAGGCTGCAGAAAAGCCTGTGGGCCTGGGATTTTCTGTGAACTGGATGTGCCCTCTTAGTCCCTGCTGGCAGTCTAAAACTGATTCATGGCACTGGCAGTGCAAGGGATGGATGTGAGTGGGCAGGAGGCCTAGGGAGGTGAGTCCTGGTTGGGTTTCATAGTTGCACTCATCATGATGACTGGTAGGTGTAAAACCTGGGAAAAAGGCATTGTGTGCTTACTTGATTGGGGTAGGTGACACATAGGTCTTGTTTCTGTTGCTGCTGTTTCTTCATCAGTCCATAGAAGTTTATAGGAAAGAGCATTTTGGGAGCAGAAGTCCTTAGGTTCAGCAGGTGATGATGGGTTTTCTGTCTTTTCTAGGTATTAGCAGTAGGCATGTGACAGCCTATCATGAAGTGATCAGATGTACCAGGGGTTGTATTTAACGAACTTGTCCTCATTTCTTTATTTCAAGTGTAAAAGAGTTCACCCAAAAAGTTGCTGGAAATGGAAACATCTCTTTACCTGTCTCAGCGTCTAGGGCATTTATGCTCAGCATGCCACCTCTTGTCAAGCATTAAAATATGTAATTTTTTGGACTACCGAAGGATAAGGAGCTTTGCCTGATCCAGCTGACCGCCAAGGAGTTCACTTTGCAGTTGTGTTCTGTGCTTTATTTCCATTAAAACAACAAAGTTGTTTTTATCTAGCAGTGATAGCAGTGTTTTTTTACAGTGTAGCTCTTCTTTCTCGCAGAACCCCGGTAAGGAGGAAACGCACCTTTCTTTGAAGAAGGATGAAGAAGGGGCTCCGTGAAGCAGAATCCAATGTTGTGCTGACAGGATGGATGGGACGGCTGCAGGGGTTTGTTGTGAAATGGGGAGTTTTCACCCCCTGCTCGTCGGCTCTGGCCCGGCCCAGCCAAGGTGTCCGCCTCGGGTCTGTGGTGCTCTCAGAAAGGTCCTGTGGTGTGTGAGAAATGAGTTTTATGACTTTAATCCCTATTGCAAGAGGCAGGTGCCCATGTCAAAGGACTGCCAGCCTTGCTGGTTTGTTCAGTTGACGTGAAGAGTGGATTAACCTAACGTGACAAGTCTTTGCAGAGCAAGATCAGGTATATTTGCCCAAAGCACCTCAAAGTGCTTGTCTCCAGAGCTACCAGAACTCATCTGGAGCAGCTGTTAGCACTTGTCATAAGGAAATAGATGCACACTGGAAAAGGCAGGGAGGACTGCAAACTTTCCCCCGTCCTCACAGCTGCTTATCCACCCTCTAGCCCAGCGAGGCGCCAGTCCTGACTGGTTTCCCGAGGTTCCCATGAAACAAAAGAGAAAGATTTTGGTGTTAGGCTGCAAAGCGGAGAGACTCAGACCCCCTGGCAGTGACCCTCTGCTCTGTGAAATGCTGCTGTACTGCGGAGAATGGTCAGGATCACGCAGTGCCTATTTGTATCCAAATTTCTTCATGCAAATCTGTGTTTTAGGAAAATACTCTTGAAGGAGGAGAGAGAATTAAAAGTAGTCTTTGTATTTCAAAATAATGAATGTTGAAAGTAGGAGAGATGCAACTAGTTTTTAATTGAACCACTTACTGTAAAGGTTGTCTTGCAGGGTTAGACACTTGGACTACAGAGTTGTAAAGAGCAAGCCACCCAGGCTGATGGGAAAAATTACCAGGTTTTCATTAATGGGGAAATATAGTTTAGGTTTGGACAAGTGTGTATGTATATATATATACACATATATATGGATATCAAAGAGCCACAGAAATTATTATTATAATTAAAAATAAATTATTATCATTATTATTATAATGGGAACTTACTGTACCTAGCAAATCCTGCCTTGTTTAGCATTTTCATTAGATCAGGAGAAGTCAGAAAGTGAAGATCAGGTGGATTCATGGCTCTGTCTGTATGTTGTGCATCATTTGATGTGTCCCATGTCCTCGCGGTAAGCCTTCAGGCTTTTCCTGAGAGACTCTGTCCTCCTCTCCGGATGCTCTGCTGAGCAGAACCAGTGCATCCCCTTCCCAGAAGTGCTCCTTTCTTGTCTCGATTGGCAACGGGTGCTGCCAGACATAGAGAGAAATAGCTTCTTTAAAGATGTGTTACATAACAGATTTCTGAGATGACCTCTTTTTCAGACTTCATGCATTTCTCTGGGAGCTAAGCTTTTCACCTGCTCTTTGAAAAACCAGATGCCTAAGACTTGGAAACGCTTTGGCAAACATGGAGGAACACGGCTTAAAGCTGTGCTGTAATTTGAAGGGGGAAAAAAAATACGAGTGTTGCTCTTTATGTTGTGGCAGAGAAAGTGGAGCTGCTGAGATGATGTGAAGGGTGGTCTTCCTCTTCAGTTTTATGCTCCTGAAAGAAAATACAAGGTACGTTGCAAGCGCGTACTCACAGCATCCGACAAAGGCTAAAATCTTTTCCAGCAAGCAGCCCCAAATCCCGGAGACTGAGGTGAGGATGGGTGTCAGCCACGAGCCGGAGCTGCGCTCCAAAGGGAAGGGGCTGCCTTCAACAGCCAGAGGACGAAAGAAAGAAAGAGTAGTAGTGGAGCAGCTTGTCAAGGACAGAGTCGTGGCTTTCGTTGCTTCTAGTTTTCCCACCCTGAATAACTTTTTCTCCCAACAGACTGCAGCCAAAACGAACAGAAGACACTAATCCAGGCAGTCCATGAACGATGGGTCAGATGACAAGTGGATGCCGGTTCGTCTGCTGTGGAGAGGAGCAGAAAAGAGTCCCTGCCGCAGGTACGATGGCCCTAAACTAAACGCCCCTCCTGCCTCCCCCCCTTCCTCAGACAGCTGTTCATCTCTCTTGGTTGTGGGATTTCATAAGATCTGAGCCATGGCTACCTTCACAGAGAGCCTGTGGTTCAGTTCCCCTGGAAAGGCTGTAACTACAGCCTTTGAAATGTCACGGTAAAACACTGCAAGCATTGCAGCTAACGAAGAAGCATTGCCGCGTGAGGCAAAGCAGGGTCTGCCAGGCACCAGAGAAGGGGAGAGAATTAAACTCTTGAAACAGTCTGAGTGAACTGTGACACAAAAGGAGAGGGCTTTTCGTAAGACGCTGGAGTACTTCATCGATAAATACAGTTTTTCTTTTTAGATAGACTAGAGGAACTCAATGCAGAATGAATGTGGTTATGCAGCCTAAGCAAACATGGGCGTACTGGGTCCTCTTGATGGTGCCATGTTGACGTATTTGTGGAAGGAAACCGATGTGTACAGTGAGAAGAGCAGATAATATGTCTAGTTAGATGAAGGACCTAAGCAGCAGGCATGGAAATCACATCCCAGAGACATTGCAGCATTTGTCACTAGGTGCTGCTTTGCAGTGATCTTTTCTTATTGCAAAAAAACAGTCTTTTCCTTTAGGAGCTCTCACAGATCAAGGCCTCTAGGTAGCTGTGTCCTCTCCCAGTGGCAGAACACTGCTGTTCTTGCTTTTTAAATGCTCCAAGTCCTCTGGTTTGGCCTCAACCTTTTCTTCAATGAATTAACATGAGTATTACCCCCAACCCTGAACCCAGTGCAGCTTCCAAAGGAGTACTCTGAAGTCTGCATCTTTCTGAGCCATGAGATGTGCTCTCTTTCCCATAGGCTGTGCGGATGGAAGGAAGGTGGATTTACAGATAGGCTGAAGAAGCATCTAATTTCTGGAGGTGATCATATGCCTGAGGTACAAGCTGTCAGAGAGAAGCTAGTCCTGACTTTGCCCTTATTTTTCAAATGGTGAAAAAGCAGATGGTGGTGGTCTGGGTGTTTTAGTGCCCTGGAAAACAGGGACTGCAGCTGCAGCCTTTGTGTAATAAAACTGGTGACTTGGAGTACAGGAACACTTAACCCTGGAGAAGGTAACAGGCAGCTGCTAATTTATCATGAATGAAAGGTCATTGTTTTACCTGAAAGGACAATGTTAGTGACTATCAGAGGACCAAATCAGGAGTGAGGCATGCTCTGTAAACTACAACTTTTCATCAGGTGTCAGTGTTTCCCTCTGAACAGCAGCTGCTGAGCTACACGGCCGAGCCTGGGCAAAGCATTTCTACTGCTTTCCCCGTGAGGGGAGCAGGGTTTCTGCTGTTGGGGGTCAGAGATGCTCCTTGTTCCTCCGAGGGCCTCGGTAACGCAGGGAGGGGCCGTTGGCACCGGGCGCTGCTGCAACAGGGTGGTTGGGGAGGGGGCAGCTCTGGGCCCTGTGCAATGCGGTCGTGTGGGTTGGCTCTGCTGTGGTGGTGCTGTGTGCGGCGGTGGTGCTGTGATGGCTGTGTCTGACTGACGGGAGCCTCGTGGGGAGCGGCCGTGATCCCCAGCTGCTCCATCACAGCGAGATCCCGAGGTCCAGCCCAGCGCTGGGGCGGGAGCTGCTGCTCGGGCGAGAGCCGGGTCCTGCTCGCTGCGGCTCTGCGGCCGGTCCCTCGCGAGGGCCTTTGCCAGCGCAGGTGATGCCACGCGGGAGCGGCTGAGCGGGGAAAGCTCAGCCTGAGCCGTGGCGAGGAGCGCAGCCCGGACACGGAGCGCTGGGGGATGCCGGCGCGGGAGGGAGGCGGTGTCCGGTGAGTGCCTGTGCCCGGCTGCTGGCCAGGAAACACCCGTCCTGCCTCGTGGCTCCTGGCTGCTGTCACCTGCACGGGGCGGTCTGGGGTGTGGCGGGGGGCAGTGCGCAGGTCCCGCTGGGCTCGGTGGCACTAAATGCAGCCAGGGCACGCACCCGCCCAGGGCAGCGTCTGCCTTCAGTCCTAGGTTTGATTACATCACGGAAAGCAGCGATCTCGGGATGCTGCGGGAGCTGAGCTCACTCACATAGTGGCAGTGAGTACGGTACCTGCTCGATCTGTGCTGTTGGAGTCCACAGCTGGTTAGAACTGCAAATCCTTCTGTATCGTCGAGGTAATGCTGGCACAGCAATGATTTAATAGCTGCATGTGAACCAAAAGTGTATTTTCAGCAGACGAGTTTCCCTGCAGGAATGTCAGCGGTTTGCTGTGATGAGCAGCCCAGGTTGGTGGCGTTTCCTGCAGGCTTTCTCTTGGGCTTCGGTGACCAGGAAAAACCTGCCTCTGGTGGGACTGTTTCTTCCTCTGCAATTCCACCCCACGTTAAAGCACCGTCTCACAGGTAACCCCTCTGTGAACACCTTGGGTTGTCTCATTACTTCTGCAAACTGCTTCAGTTCTTAAACTAACAGATCAGATTGCATGGCTG
The DNA here is from genome assembly GCF_036370855.1 of Dromaius novaehollandiae. Lineage (NCBI taxonomy): Eukaryota > Metazoa > Chordata > Aves > Casuariiformes > Dromaiidae > Dromaius > Dromaius novaehollandiae. Next base: position 7,962,994 of record NC_088101.1, read on the forward strand.
AAATTTCACAAATGAATTGTCTTCAATGTTAATGCACTCACCTTCTTGTCGCAGCTGAAGGCACGTACACTTAACAGGTGCAACTTTGGGTGGTGGTAAAGTTAAAAGCTGTTAATATGCAATCAGGAAATGACTACTGAAGGTTTTTCTTTGGCCTTTTTGGGATAAGGTTTGGCTTAAAAAGAAAAACAACAAAAAGCACAAGAAACCCCCCAAAATAGTAGTTTCCTAATGCGTGTGCGAAAGGGGTATTTCGTTGGCAGAAGTGCCCCAGCAGCAAAAGGGATTGCACCGTTTTTCAGAGGACCAGAGAAAGAAAGTTGGACTGGGTGGTAGTTCATGTCCTGCACATGCCAAAAAACTTGGTGCGAGATGACCTGAGACTCTCAATTCAGCTGCCTCCATGTAAACAAAGAGCCCTCAAAATAAAGAAATCATGCGCTTTAATCTGTTTTACTGATGCTGTTCCACAGGCGCGCATATCGCGCAGCTCATGTCCAGCCTTCTACAAAGACTGCAACTTTTAGTAGAGCAGCTGTGTTATTGCAGCTGTTGTTTTTGCAGGGGTTTCTTCTGCATTTTTTAGTGACAGAGAGGAACCGGTCTAGGATCGCTCTTCAGCCAAAAGCATGTTTAAAGAAAAAAAATCTGCCTTGTATGGTATTGCTTCTGGTCTGACAAGGTTGTCATGAAAATCAGATGATGGCTATGTAAGGAGTTGGGAAGCCTGTCTGTTTTCATCGGCTTCAAAAGGGCTTTGAGCATTCAGGTGGTATTTGAGCAGTCAAAACGGTGCTTCTTTTTTAGGGCAGAATAGATTTTCCTTACACAAAACCAGAATAGGTTTTTTGGTGCTGTTTTAGTTGCAATAGAGAGAATAGATTTTTGTAACATGACTGAAGAATCATTTAAAATGATCTAGTCCAGAGAACAGACTATAGGCTGTAGGTGTCCAGCTGAACCTTCCTTATGCTGCCTCTGCAGCTCGTTGTGGTTTCCACCTTTTAGATTACGTTTGCTGTGACTTCGTGTTCAAGTAATTTTGCATGGAAGTTTTTGAACAAGAGAGGAACAGGAACAGGCAGGATTTTAACTCTCTCAACTCTTTTGGAGACGGGATAGTCTGTTCTCAATTCCTTCTCTTGCACGCTTTTCAGACATGGTGTGCAGAAAGCTGGTGGAAAAGGCACCCAAACTATTTCTACGAGGGGTTACAAAGCAGCAGCAGTTTGTTCCCGTGCTCTTGCCTTCATTAATGGCTGGTACATGTAAACAAGGATAGTAGATTGCACCGGTGGGTGGGGAGGGGATGCTGCTCAAACCAGCATCAGTGATGTTACAAAACAGTCAACAGACTGTTTGTCTCAGCCCTCTCCTTCCATCACTCCAGTTTTTTTCCCCGTCTTTTATCAAGTTTTAAATGAAACCTCCGTGGTATAGCTCGGAACATCTCGGAGGACTTCATGTGTAGTGTTTCAGATATAAACCCGTTCAGGTCCTACCTGTTGACAGCTGTGGAGTTAAACAGGTCGGCATTCCTTGCTGAGGTAATCCTTGCTCTTTTTCTCTTTGTGGGTGATTAGGAATTGTCACTGACCAATAGCAACCTGCAGTGATAAGTTGGACCTTCTCTTTACAACAAAGAAGAGACTTAGTTTTTAACCTCAGGATAGCTGGTGTTTGTGAGTAGTCTCAGAGATCCAGTGCAGACCAGACACTTGGACTTTTACCATGAGCTTAAAAAAAATGACCTGCTGCAAGAGGGGGAGATGCCCTTGCCTGTTGCGAGAGTGCCTTTACTCGTTCTGCACTCATTAGCTGCTTGTCTTGCTCTTTACTGTAAACGGAAAGCCATCCTGACCTTCTGCTGGCATCAATACCGTAGCTGTCCTGGAGGTGGTGGTGGGGAGGCAGGCAGGGTACTCCTTGACCCTTTCCTTTGGGCTCGGAAATGGTGAGCTCAAGATGAGGTTGGTGTTTATACAGGCTTCATTCACCTCACCACCTAAAATCTCTTCAGACTTTAAATAGACTTTAAATTTTTTCTGTGGAGGGATCTGTGCATTAAACATAACTGTGCTGGAAGTCCAAGGTATTTTAAGGCCGACTTCAGTTTTATGGAGCAAGGTTTAACTGAAGAGAAGGTTCTGAAAGCTGCTCCGTCCTCTCTCGGTTTAGGATGGTTAGCGTTTTTGGCTCGGTAGCTCGTGTCAGTCTGTGATGCCTTTGTGGCAGTGACTGACGAGTGCCTTTCAGAGAGTTCTCACGTGGTCCCTGTTTGCCTCCGAGACAGCGTGGCAGCGGTCTGAGCTATGCATCTAACCTGACTGCTGGAATCCAGGTGAGGGGATGTGCTTTTTTCATTTTCCTTTGTTTTGTGGGGTTGGTTGGTTGCTTTGCTTGGCTAGTTGGTTCTTTGCATGCACGTGTCATCGCTGTGGCAAACATCTCACTCTGGAGAGGCTTTTAAACCTTGAAGATTTCCGGAACAGAATTGTACCGGCCTTTGGAGCCACCTCGTGTCTCGCCCTTTCTGCCCGTCCTCCTCTGTTTGAGGAGGGTATTCTGTTCCAAACTGAGGAAAGGCTTGTGGCTAACTGTTTTTGCTGTCATGGCCAGTAGCACTGCAGTGGCAGAAAGAGGCCCATGTCCTTCTCCTTTGGAGCTCTAGGAGCGAACGGAGACAATGTCATCTTTTCCGGAGTTGTTCTCAAGGCTCCGGTAGGTTGAGATTTGTGGCATAACTTGCTCCCGGGCTGAGCACTCCTTTAGTCTTTGAATTAGCTGCTGCTTGGACTGTAACTGGCAGCTCTTTACAGGAACCTTGGGATGCTGCTAATGATTACAGTATTTTGGCAGAGCAGAGATTTGCAGGAGTGCTCACATCTTTGAGCAGCACCAGAGAGCACTGAGGCAGCTTTTCTCTGTGAAAGGGGGTGGTACTGGTTAGAAAGCAACTAATGAGATGAGCTGCTTTTTGGTTAGGTACAGAGAAAGTATTTACGTGGGAGGTGAGAAGTTCAGTGGACTGCAAAGCGGTTTTCTGTTATAACAAGATCTAGAAGAGGGACATCAGTGACTTAGCCAAGTTTTGCTCTGGTTGGGGTAGGGGAAGAGTATTTAACCCTGATAGCAGTAAGAGTCTAAGCAATGGAGGATGGAAACATCTTGAGTTTTTCTTCAGAGGTGTAATTTTTAATGCAGTAAAGATGTGAGAGTAAAAGACGGTGGTGATCTTATGAGCCAGAAGGAGGTATGATGATTTTTCCAGCTGATTCTTGGAGTTGAAGTACTGATTCTAGAAATGTTTGAAAGACAAGGTAATGCCTAGCCGAATAGAGCACAAGCGATAGGAGGACTGAGACACTTATTTGGTGCATAACACCTGGGTGTTTCATGTCTTTTTTCCCTGTCAGGGGTTCTCCAGTTGCAACTGTCAGTTGCCTTGAGTCCTCGAAGGAAAACAAGGGAGCTGCTTAACATGAACTCCTTTTCAGTGGCAGTCTGATAGACTGAGCTTATAACCGTTGTCCTTGTGTAATCTTACTCGGAAGCTCGTGTTCATCTTGTAGCTTCTATGGATTATTTTGGTTTTCCAAGATAAGAACCAAGTGCAGCAGCAGCTGCTGGACTGTTGTGCCAAAAATGGATTTTGAAAAAGGTTGGAAGTTGCTTCAGTAACCAACAGGCTGCTTGGAAATAGTTTTGAAAGTTCTGTCTGTCTCTTCTTCAAATTACCTTTAAAAGCATTTTTTGCTTGCAAAAGTTTGACTTAGATGTTCTTGTTCCTGAGAATTTCCAGGTTGTCCTGTGTACATCGTGACCTTGACATAACGAAAGTTGAGGAGGAATCTCAGCAGGTAGTCTGTAGAAATTGTTGTTTCAGGTGGCTTTTTTGTATCAGAAATGCGCTTCTGAAGGCTTTTGTTTGGTTTTCCTCTTGCTTTTCAGTAGCTGCCTTACACTTCTCCAGCACTCTAGAAAAAGAATCCTTCAGGGGCTTGAATGGAAAATGTGATTTCTCCATCTCTTCATGTTTGTCTTGGACTCCCTGCTAATCCTTCAACTTTGAGCTTGGCATGAGGAAGCTGTATTTGATCTTTGGGGGGGGGGGGGGGGGTTGTTTAGCCAGGTCAAGGGATTCTTGAATTATGGGGCGTCAGGGGTCTCAATGCCTGGTCAAACACAGAAAGTTCACTTTAGCTGTGCATTTGGGGAAAAGTTCTGATTCAGAGATGTTTGCTTTGCACCTTTCAGTAGACAAAATTGAACACTGCAGTCCTGGATTGGTACAGAGGAATTGATAGAGGTGAAAAAGATCTATTTCTAAACACAAACACATTGACATGGATGCATATCTTCCCGAGTTTGTCTTGTGCATGCCACTTACCTGTCTTGCCTGATTTTTGTTTCTTTTTTAGTTTTTAACTGGGGCTTTTCTTTAATACACGGTGTTTAATAATGGGTGTTTTCCTCCTGTTTCAGCCAAGAGTTGAAACTAAACCCAAAGCTCAGTCTCAGCCTCCTCGCGTACGTGAACAGCATCCAAGGGAAAGACCAGGTTTTCCACCCCGAGGACCTAGACCAGGTAACGTGGATTGGTTTGTGTCCCTGCTTGGGGCTAGTTAGTGAGATGGGTCTCCTCGAATGGTCTGGCCTGTAACTGTGGCTGTACTTGGCTGATTATGAACTGTCTGTCCCTACTGTCTTCAACCAGAAATGGGGAAATACGATTTGTAGTCCACACTGAGATGAGCTGTTGCAAAGATTCGGGGTTATCTCTAAGCTTCTGTTCTTTTGAATCGTTTATTAATAGTCAGGCCACTTGTTTGCATGGCTGAATACCCTTCAGGTGGCTTGATGCAGTTGGGAAAAGCCGGTTTTCAAATCTATTGGGTTTTTTTGAATGAGCCCTAACTTGTGCTGACTCTTGGGAATGAGAGCTCTTACATGCCTGTCCTTATGGCCTGTAGTGCTCTTTGTTTTGGCCGAAAACCTTCCCCTCAGGCTGCTGTTGGAGCAGAGCCCCGCGGGGCAGCTCTGCCCGGGGAGGCTGCGGCAGGGCTGCGGTGACTGTGCGTGAGTGTGGGGGGCCGCGGGGCGCCCGGCGGGGTGGGCACGGCCGAGCCGGGTGCCTGGGGGTGGCTTGTGGTGGTGCTGGGCCTCTCCTGAAATGCCCTGCACTACTTTTTTTCCTTTTTTTGTTTTTTACTTTTCCAGGGACAGAGGAGCCCCAGCAGTGCTGTCTGGGACGGCCAGTGCAAATGCCGCAGCTTCACCCCAGCACTCCACTCGCCTCCCTCCTGCCCCACGCGTGGCCCAGCTCCTGCATTTAAGAGCTCCTGGCTGGGGACGACCTGCCTGCGCCCGCCTGGCTCCTGGAAACCCTGCTGGGAGCACCGCGCGGGCTCCTTACAGCGCTGGCTCCCAACAGCTCAGCTCCAGCTCCAGAGGTGCCCCGACCTGCGCCCGGGTGAGGCTGCGCTGGGGAATGGCCCCGTTGTGGGGCCTGGGGTGGCTTGTGGTGGTGCTGGGCCTCTCCTGAAACTTTTTTTTTGACTTTTCCAGGGACAGAGGAGCCCCAGCAGGGCTGTCTGGGACGGCCAGTGCCAACGCCCCTGCGTCGCCCCAGCACGGGCTCTCGGACGCTGCTGCCTGCGCGCAGAGCCTGGGACAGCGTGTCCGGCAGCAGGGGCTGCATCCCAGCCCCTCTCACCCCCACAGGGACCTCGGAGGCGCTTCCTGGTGAGTCTGGGGGCATTTTCCCCTGGTGCCTTCTCCCTGAGGAGCCTGGGGGCTTGTGTCACTGGTGAGTAACAGCTCCAGCCTCGCTGCCTGTCTCTGTGTCCTGGCCAGGGGCTGCTGACACCACGCGACGGCCTCGCACCTCCTTTCTGCGCTCTGCAGCGAAGCCAGGAGCACCGCGGAGCAGAGAGGCAGCGTGAGGTTTGTTTCCTCCCGGACAGAAGCCGCCCGGCTCCCTGCTCGCAGCAGAACGATGCCTCCGCTCGCCTCCCTCCCGCCCTGCGCGGGGCCCTGCTCCTGGCTGGGGACGACCTGCCTGCGCCTGCCTGGCTCTGGGCCTCCTTGGGAGCCTGCTGGGAGCACAGCAGGGGCTCCTCACAGCTCAGCTCTGGCTCCTTAGGGCTTGGCCTCATTACAGCAGTGGTGGTGACTGACAAGGTCATAAATCAATCACTGTCACAGCTTGCGTATTAATATCATAGTTTAATATTCCATACATATTGCACAGTTAGTTTATTAACAGTGTACATACTCCATACACACATTGAATAAAGAGTCCAAGTCTTGTACAAATGGGGAATAAACAGGGGAACTGGAAGACGGTGTCTGCTCGTGTTTCCTCCCCGAAAAGCGCTTTCGCTCCAGAGACTATCTCAGACGTGAGGTTCGGCCTGGTGCATGCCAGCCTCCCTGCTGCCAGGGCACCCGCGCGTGGACCCCCACCTCCGGTGAGGGTCCAGGGGCCCTGCCCACCCCCCTCCCACCACCCAGCCCAACCACCCTCCCACCCCTCTCACCCTCCCACCACCCACAAACAGGCCCCCTTGGCCTCTGGTTCTGGGGCTGAAAACAGATGGCTGTCTCTTGTTTTCAAGTCCCAAAAATGCAGGACTTAGTCTCTGGTTTCCAGGCCCAGAAACAGCCCCCTGGAGCAGTTGTGAAGCCCCAGAAACACAGGACTTAGCCTCACTTTTTGAGCTCAAAAACCCAGGACCAGGCCTCCACTTTCAAGCCCCAAAAATGCAGGACTTAGTCTCCATTTTTGAGGTGAAAGACCCAAGACCTGGCCTCTGTCTCCAAGCCCCCAGCACCTGCTTCCTGAGGCCCAGAAATGCAGGACTGAGAAAGGGAAGCTAAACCCTGCCTTCTTGCAGCTCAACCACAGGTCTGGGGGCTGTTTAGGGGCTCAGAAATGGACTCTGAGCCCCAACAGCAGCCCCCTCGACCCACCTTTGAGCCCCAAAACCACAGGGTTTAGCTTTCCTTTCCAAGCCCCACACCTGACCCCCATCCTGTTTCTCCAGCCCCAAAACAGCCCCCTGAACCAGTTATCAAGCCCCAAAAACACAGGACTTAGGTTTTTGAGCTCAAAAAGGGAGACTAAGACCTGGCCTCTGTCTCCAAGCCCCCAGCACCTGCTTCCTGAGGCCCAGAAATGCAGGACTGAGAAAGGGAAGCTAAACCCTGCCTTCTTGCAGCTCAACCACAGGTCTGGGGGCTGTTTAGGGGCTCAGAAATGGACTCTGAGCCCCAACAGCAGCCCCCTGGACCCATCCTTGAGCCCCAAAACCACAGGACTTGGCTTCCCTTTCCAAGCCCCACACCTGACCCCCATACTGCTTCTCCAGCCCCAAAACAGCCCCCTGAACCTGTTCTCCAGCACCAAAGCCCAAGACTAAACCCCCTGAGCCCAGTCCCAGCAGCCTGGGGTTGAGACCCAGACCTGCAGGACCAGCCTCCATTTCGGAGCCCCCAAACGAGCCCCCGGAGCCTGTCTGGGAGCACCAGACACGCAGGACTCAGCCTCCACCCCCCAGCGCTGCGTTTCTGGTGCTCCCAGACAGGCCCCGGGGGCTCGTTTGGGGGCTCTGAAGTGGAGGCTGAGCCCCCCAAACCCCCCACCCTGCACCACCCCCGTTTCCAGCCCCGCAGCAGCGCCCCGAGCCCCTTTCGCAGCCCCCAGGCACCAGCCCTCCCCTCCCGGCCCCAGGGGGTGTTGGGGGGGGGAGATGAGCCCCCCGGCCCCGCGCTGGTCGGGCCGTGCCGGGCACCCGGGCCGGGGGGACCCTCCGCTCCCCGCAGGCAGGGCCCAGCCCCGCGGCGCTGGGCAGCCCGGGCCGGGCAGGCGCTGGGCTCCGGCCCCTCGGGCTTCACTGCACCGCGCCGGCCCCCACCGGCCCCGCAGCCCGAACCCGGCCGAGCGCGGCTGCTCCCCCCCACCGCGGGGCCCGGGCCGAGCTGGCAGCGGGCAGCACCCGGCGGCGGCACCGACGGGAGGGCACCGGGCCGGGCCCGCAGCTGCCTCCCGCCCCGCAGCCGCCTCGCCCGGCCGGGCAGAGCCCCCCGCCCCGCACACGGCCTCGGCCCGGGCAGCCCCGGCCGGGCCCGCACCGCTTACCTGGGGCCGGGCGGCGCGGCCGGGGCAGCGCTCGCTGCTGCCGCCGCCCCGCCGCCTCCGGGATGCGGCGAGCGGGAGCCCCGCGCCGGGGAGGGGGCGGCCCGGGGGCCCCGGACACCCAGCGCCGTCGCCCGCCCGCGGCTCTAGGGGCCGGAGCGGCCGCGCAGGCGCCGGGAAGTGGCCGCCCTGCTCCGCCCCGTCCCTGGCCCCGCCCACTGCTCTGGCCCCGCCCCTCCCGTGGCTCCACCCCACCTCGCTCCACCCCGCCCCCGCCATTGGCTCCGCCCACTTCGCGGGTCTGCCCCGCCCCTGGTCTGGCCCCGCCCCCTTGCCCCGCCCCACCCGCGGCCTTGCCCCGCCCCTGGTTCCGGCCCCGCCTCGGCCCCGCCCCGCCCTTCAGCCCCGCCCCACCCCAGCTCTGGCCCCGCCCCCGGCCCCGCCCCCTTCAGCCCCAGGACAGCAGCCCCGGCCGGAGCCCCGGGGACCCGGTGGCCAACGGGGGCGGTGGGGAGCAAAGCGACTCCCGGGCCCCGGCGCAGAAACACCCCCGCTGCTGCGGCAGGTTCCCGGCGAGGTTTATTTCAGCGCCGCCGCGGGGGCTGCTCGAGGCCGGTGTCCCGGAGGAGCCGAGCGGCCGCCTGCTGCACCCGCGGGTCCCCGTCGCTCCGCAGCACCCGCAGAGCTGCAACGGCACCGGCCGTGGCGTCAGGGCCGCACCCGGCACCAGCCCGGCCGCTGGGTCAGCGACCGCTGCGGTGCCGGGGCCCAAACTCCCCCCAACCCCCGGGCCCGGGGCGCCAGGGCCCCGTCACCTACTTGCTGAGAGCGGCATCGCTTCCTCCCGCGTCAGCCACTCGATGCCCGCGTGCTCCACGAGGACCCCTGCGTGCACAGAGCAACACACCGACGTCAGGGCGACACACCGACATCAGAGTGCCCCCGGGACCCCCAGCCCGGGCAGACGGGGACAGCGGCGGCGTGGGGGGAGCGGCCGCAGAGAGTGCCCGCTCCGACTCACCGGTGACGTCGAGGGCCGCAGCCTGCAGCTCCCCGCAGCTCCCCAGGAAGCAGCGCCTGGCAGCGACGTACAGAGTCTGCTGGTGCTCGGGGCTCTCCTGGGCCTGGGGGACGCGGGACACGCTGTCCTTCTCGGCCGCAAGACGACCCCGCTGCCCTCGGCGTGTCACCCGCTCCCTCCCTCCCTCTCCCGGGGCCGGCAAGGGTCCCGCAGCCCCATCACGCCCGGGCGCGCAGCTCCTCACCAGCTGGCTGCAGACGTCGCCCAGCAGCTCGGCCGCGCTCAGCCGGGTGTTGACGGCGAGGCCCTGCCGCACCCTCCGCAGCCCCAGAAACGGGGCGCACAGCCGCAGGGCGCCCTGGCACGCCTGCCAAAGAGAGGTGAGCCGGGGTGCTGGAGTCACTACCCTGGGCAGCGCAGGGGCGACTGCGCGGGGACGCTTTCGGGGAGGCTCTGCAGAGACCCTGCAGCTGCTGAGCAGGCGGCAACGGCAGCAATGTCCCTGCGGCTGCTGCCTGGCTTCGCTTCTTGCTCCCCCCGCCCCGGGGCTCTTACCATGGAGGCTCCCGGGTCGGGGTCCCGGAGGTGCAGGACGAGGCTGGCCCACGTGCTGCCCAGCTCCTCCGTGAAGAAAGACCTCCACCTCCTCGTGGCAGAGGCGGCCAGCACCCCGTACAGGGTGAAGGCCGCCGAGCGCAGCGACGCCTGCTCCTGCAACCCAGAAACCCCGGCCCTCAGGCGGGCGACTGGGACGCCGCGTACGGCTGTTTCTGCAACACCCGGGCGCTGCCGGTCGAGCACGACGCCCGGAGAAAGGACCCCCACGGGGGTCACAAACAGCAGCTGCCCCACCTTCCCCAGGGAGAAGCATCTTCCCCGAACCCTCCCAATCCGCAGCGGCCCCTGCCCACGCCACCCCTCTCGGACGAGCCCACGAGGGACCCTTCGAGCAGGTGTCAGACAACACCGCTCACTCACAGCATCGAAGAACCCCTTGGTGGCCCTGGCGATGTCTCTGAAGGTGGAGCCCACAGCCTTCCCCTTCAGCTCCGTCACCACCTTCGCCAGCGCCAGCAGGCTCTCTGACACCACCTCCGCCGCGGCCACGTCCTCCAGGCCCCTCCGCAGCGCCTCCAGCACGGCTCCCTTGTGCTTTCGCAGCTGCCGAGCGTGACACACACGTGAGCCTCCTGCTAGTCCTGCCTCTAACTGCTCCTCTTCCCCATCGCCTCCAGGGGCTGAAGCTCTCAGAAGCAGCCCCCGAGCACATCGCAGCCCAAGTTTCGCGCGGAGCAAAGCCCCTCTCACCTTCTCCGGCGCCCCGCTGACCAGGTTGCCCAGGCCGCGCGCTGCCATCTGCCGCACGGTGCTGCTCGAGTCCCGCAGCTTCTCCAGCAAGGCCCTCGCGATGGGCTGGAGGCACCTCCACTCCTGCAGCGCCGGCTCCTTCATCAGCTGCAGCACAGCAACCCGGCCGTCGGCACCCGCAGACGGATGCAGACCAGGCCCGGGAACAGCAGCCGCCCCGGGCTCCGCACGAGGAAGCCCCACCAGCCCCAGCTGACCGCCCCCATGCCCAGCAGCTTTCCTTGGGGCCCGGCCCAGGCTGCGGCTTTGGCCAGGCTGAGGGCAGCGCTGCCCTGTGCCCGGGGGTGCTCATGGGTGGGTGGGGGCTGGGCAGGGGCCAGGGAAGGGCAGCTCCTGAGAGACCTGCTATGAGGGGGGATCTGCTCCCGCCGGGAATGTGACACCTTCTGCCGGCACCTTCTTGCTGGCATCCTGAGAAAAGCCCTCCTAAACCTCCCTCTCCCACCTTCTCCCTCACCTCCGCAAAGAAAGCCGCGGCCATGACCCGCAGGTTGGCCGAGGGGGCGTCCAGCCACTGGGTCAGCACCAGCACCAGGGGCAGCGAGATGGTCCCGGCGCGGAGCAGCACCCTGCGCACAGAGCACAGGCAGGCGACGTGCGGTTACACAGGGCGGCACCCGGCCTCGGGCCCCCGAGATCCCCCCGCTCCCACGCGGGCTCTGCTTGGCCCCTCCAAGACGCCCGGGCCCAGGGGAAGGGTCCCGCCAGCCCCTCCCGGGTCGCGGCCACCCCGGAGCAGCGAGGCGCCTCCTCGGGCTCTCACCCGGTCAGCAGGCAGACGCCGTCGTGGTGAGCCCGGGGGTCTTCCAGGGCAGCCCAGGCGCCCTGCTTCCGCAGCAGCCACAGCCATTTCCCATCGAGGCACGTGCGCAGCACCGCCTCCAGGGTCTCCAGGGAAAGCCTGGGCGAGGAGAGAGCAGCGAGGCCTCAGTCACGGCAACAGGCTAAGGAAACGCTGCCGCCGGCGAGGCCTTCGCTCACTCGTGCTCAGCCTCACCGAGGGAGCTGCAAACACCCCTGGAATGACATCTCACAACCCTGAAGCCTGACAAGCTCTAAGAAACCTGGCCTAGGGACCGTCGGCTCACAAACACGCCAACAGAGACCAAACCAACCAGCACGCCAACACTCATAAAACAAGAACTACAACCAAACAGACAAACCCAAACCAAAATAAATAGAGCCCAGGGGAAGAAACAAGTCTCCCTGGGGCACCTTCCTCCCTGGGAATCAACGTGACGGGGACCCAAGCCCAGCCCCTGCGTCTCCGTCCCCTGGCTCCTACCTGCAAGGATTGTCATCGCTCGCGTGGCCCTTCAGGAACAGCTTTCCCCGGGTGCTGAGTGGGGAAGACGGCATCTCCTTGCCCACTGTGGCGCTGATCTGCTTCAGCAGCACCGGCAGCAGCTCCGGGAGCAGGCGCTGCACAGCCTCCGGGCTCTGCAGTGCTGACACCACCACAGAGATGGCCCGGGTCATCTGCAGAGAAATGCAACCAAAAGCCGCCTGTGAAAACAAGGCCTTTTCCCACCTGTGCCCTGCCCGCCTCGGGGACCTTCACTGCCTGCAGTTTACTCCCCTGCAGCCTGGCAGCAGCAAACGCTCTCGGCTGACAGCGCTGCCCAGGGCCCAGCATGGCACCAGCCCGGGGGGCTCAGGGAGGTTCGCAGCATGCACGGAGCTCCCTCAGGCTGAAGGGTGATTTGGGAAGTCAGGTACGAAGCCGGTGCACGTACCTTGAGAGGCTCCAGCGCAGCCTCCTCCTCGTCTGCCTCAGGCTTGGCAGAGCTGGTCCTGGGCTGGTCGCTTCCCGAGTTCTTCAGTTTTTCCATCAGAACCCTCAGGAAGTGGTCCACAAAGAACTTCCCCCCCAGGACCCTCCACAGCTCCTCGGTGTCACTGCAAGGGAGCAGAAGTTCCCCCGTGAGCCCCTGGGCTCTGGTACCTGCGACGACCTCGGCAAGGGCCAAACGCTCTCCTGGCCTCCAAGACGGCTCTTGCCGCGCTCAGGCTTTCTGCCCCCGGAGCAGCAGGACCGGCTTCTCCGCTGGCTCCTCCTCGCCCCGTCAGCGGTGGCTCCTGCCCGTCCGTGGGGCCGGGGCAGTGCACGTACCTGTCCATGGGCAGCTGCTTCTGCAGCAGGCTGTCGATGACGGCCCCGGGGTGGTAGAGGGCGAGCACGGACACCGCCTCCAAGAGGAAGTGCCGGAGGGTGTCCTGCTGCATGGTCGGCATCCGGATGTAGATGATGCTCAGGATTTCTGGCACCTGAACGCAGACCACAAGAGCCGTCGTCTCCATCCTCTCTTGCTCCTCCCACACGGCCCAGGCACCCCCACTCGGCCCACGAGCAATTCCTGCTCCCCGACCATTTCTCAGGACCCAGCCCTAAAGCCCCAAGGCTCTGCGCAGCGGCGGGGGGACACCGGACGGCCACGGGGACACATCTCTGCTGCCCACCGAGGGCAACGCCGAGGAGCCACCCTGGGCTCCTGGGGCTGGGAGGGCTGAGCATCGCGCCCGAGAACCGGGGAGCAACTGGGCACTTTGGGTGCCTCAGCTCTAATTGCCTCCGTCGTGGGAGCCACCGGGGTTTGGCCCAGCAGGGTCAGTGTCACCGGACGAAGAACAACCCCGGGATGAGGCGGCCGGCACTCGGATTCGACAGAGCCCTCGGCGCTGCGCACCAGGGGCGGCACTTTGGCCCCCGGCACCTGCACGAGGTGCCCGGCAACGGCGGAGGCGGGAAGGCCCGAACCCCCGGGAAAAGGCGTCTCTCACCTCCGCGAATAGCTGTCCCCCGCACGTCTCCAGGAAGGTGAGCAGCCACTCGCCCGCTGCCTGAGCACACGCGGACCTGGCCGACAGCATCCCGTCCAGGGCGGCAGAGAGGAAGTCCGTGGCCTGCGCTGGCGGGATGTGTTTGCAGACGATCTGGGGAGACATCAGAAACGGGAGAGGCCACGTCGCAGGTCTGCTCCGGCCCTTCACAAAGGAGAGGAGACTCGAGCGCGCGGCCAGCGGGGCAGTTCGCTGGGCCTGCAGGGTGCCAGGGCTTTACAGGGCAGCTGTGCAGGCAGGGCCTGCCGTGCTCTGTGCTGCTCGACAGCCGCTTGCTGCTCCCTAACCCCGGGTGCCCGTTGCAGCAGCTCTCCCAAAACGCAGCGGGGCCCCAGCAGCGAAGCAGGGAGCCGCACGGGAGCCCGGGCACCGGCTTCCCCCGCGCTGTGGGGCCAGGTACCTTTCTGAGTCTGGAGGAAGCCTGGAGCAGAGCCTCGGCGTCTGGGGCACTCAGGCGCTGGCACAAAGGCTGCACCTCGTCCTCCTCGGCCCCCGTCTCCAGCGTCTTGCCTGCAGGGAGCACCAGGAGAAAAGGGTGGCGATGGCGACGGAGACCCACCTCTGGCCCAGGGGCCGAGAGAGGAACGAAGAACGGAGCCCGGCCCCGCGCAGTCGTGGGGCGCGGGGGGCAGCGGGGAGCTGGCTGAGGCCGGGAGGGGGCTGCCCTCACCTTGTATGCGGAGGAGGTGGCCGAGGCAGGCCCCTGCCCGCTGGCGGGACGTGGCCAGCGAGTCGCAGGTGAAAGGCGCCAGCAGTCCCACCATGGAGCCAAAGGGCCCGAAAGAGGTTTCTCCCTGGGGAAACACAAGGACGACGAGGAGGTCGCGGGCAGCCCTGGCGGCCGATCTCCCTGTCCCAGCTGTGTTGGCGCCCGAGCTGTGGCAGGGCATCGGGGCAGGCAGCGGTGCAGCCCCACAGCCCGGGAGACCCCCGGGGCAGAGTTCCCAGCCGGGCCCGCAGCCAGCAGGGAGGGGGGACATGGCACACGGGGGGTCCCTTCTCACCGTGAGCTCGAATCGCTCCTCAAAAGCACCCAGCAGCTGGGCGCAGGCCTGCAGGGCCCTCTCCCACTCCCACTCCTTGGCCGAGGTGAGCCAGTACTCCAGCACCTGCGGAAGAGCACACCTGGCTCACAACAGTCCCCCCAGCCATCCTGGCCTGCCCACCGCCACCCCAAACGCCTCCCTCCCACCCAGAGTCCCGCCGAGGAGCTGCTGCCTCGGCAGCTGGCGGCACAGCCCCTTGCCGGCCCCGGCAGCCCCTCATGGAGGGCACCGGCGCAGACGTGCCCCACGGCCACCTCGCGCTGACCCCGCCGCCTCCACAGCCCAGCTCTCCCCACGCACCCGGCACTGGTGACGCCTTCCCCGTCCCCCCACGGACACTCACGTGCAGCATCTCCGACAGCCAGTCCGAGCTGAGGTCTTCCTCCAGCAGGGCCGTCACCAGCTCGCCCAGAGCCCCCATGGTCCGCGCGTGCAGACCCTGAGCACGGGGAGAAGGACGGGCGTTGGGCCGCGCTCGGAGACGCCCAGCTCGGCCGCAGGGGCAGAGCGCAGCGCGTGCTGCTGGGGGATCCCCGGAGAGGCCGGCAGAGAAGGGCCAGCAGGTACCTGCACGTGCAGAGCATCTGCCGCCGTCGCCCCCTCCTCTTCCGCCGGCTCCAGGGCAGGCAGGGGCATCACGCTCCGCACACACTGATCCAGGAGGTCACGGTTTTCCTCCCGGCTCAGCGATGGCTTCAGTTTGCTGGCAGAGAAAGAGGGAAACACACAAGAGACTCACTACCACTCCCCAGAGCGGCGGCTCAGATGACAACTCCCCGCAGCCCCGGCGCAAAGACCCTACCTCAAGTGCCCCACGGCCACAAACGCCTCCCGGCGCACGGGGGACGCCAGGCGATCCCGGGGCTCCCCCTGCACGAAGCCCTGCAGGTCACAGAGACACGCGCACAGTGGGCAGCGGGCGGCCGCCGAGAGCCCTCCCGCCGGGACCAGGCTCAGGGCGCTCCAGAGGTCGCGTGCGGCCAAGGCAGAGCATCGCGCCTCGGGGCGACCGGCCTCGGGGCTCGGCCCCAACCTCCCCGGTGGCACCGTCCCGGCCCCGGCACTCACCAGCAAGGTGTCCAGCAGCTCCCGTTTGCGGCAGAGCTCCACGCCGCGGGAGCCCCCCGCCACCTGCACGGCCCGGCTGACCTCGGTGACGCTCCGGATCAGCGCCAGCTTGAGCTGCACGTCCTGCGTCCCGGCACAGGGAAACACGGCGGCGCTGGTGAGGAACTCCTCACAGCACCAAGGGCTCAACGAGGAACACGGCGGGCAGTCCAGCCCCAGAGCACAGCGCACAAGGGCGACTGCGTCTGCCCAGCGCCTCGGGCACCTCGGCTCGGCACACGGGTCGCAGGAAGGAAACCTCCTCTCCCCTCCCGGGAAGAAGCTCCCCCCGCGGAGGCACGAGCTTTCCCGGCTACCCACCGCAAGGAGACCCCCGGCCCCCAGCCTAGGGAGCGGGAGGGCGAGTCCGGCACACCTGCGTGGGGAAAGGGGTGTGGGAAGGGCCGCGAGCAAGGCCCCGGGGGGCAGGACTTACCTTGGTGGAGAAGGAGAAGCCCAGCACCTGGAAGGGGAAAGGCGGTGGAGAGAGAGGCAGTGAACCAAGGCGCACAGACGCGGGACACACAGCAACGGCCCCGGAGCGCACAGACCCCGCAGGGCAGCAGGGACGTCTGTGTGGCTGGCCCTGCGCCCGTGCACCCACCTGGCAGCTGGCGCGGTAGTGCTGCAGGATGCGCCCCACGACGTCGCTCTCCATGCAGGCCAGGAGCTGCTCCGGGGGGGCGCGGAGCGCGATCTGGCCGTAGGCCAGCACGAGGGCCATGTGCCTCCCCGCTCTCTTCCCCTGGTGGTATTCCTGCGCCGCGGGAGAAGCCGCGAGACGTCAGCCCAGCGCCTCCGTCGGGCCCCAGCTCCCGCTGCCTCCCGGCGAAGGAGCTGCCCCGCTTTCCACGCAGCAGCCACCCCTGGGCTGCTACTGGTTTACAAGTGAAAATAAAGCAGAGGAAAAACGAGCCAAGACACCCGGCATCCTTTACCTTCAGGCGTTTGAAAGCCCCAGACACTGGTCTTTCCTCCATGGACGCCCCAAACTCCTGCACCACCTTCAAGGCAAGGTGGAAGTGGCTCTCGGCAGAGCCGGCCAAAACAGAAATCATTGCCTGCAACACAAGAGAAAGGGTGAGGCGGCCTCTGGCCGACACTCAGCCACGGCAAGCTCCGAGCGACACTCGCGATATCGTCCGACGGAAACAGCAGCGACAAGGAAATGAGAAGAGCCTGCAGCGCTCTGCTCGGAGAGATCACCGCTCCCCTGGAAATACCGAGGGGCTCCGGGGAAAGCAAGGGGAGAAGAAGAAACTCACCTCTCTCTCAGACGCTTCCAAGTAATTTGTCCTTGAGAGATACTTCTTCATTTCCCGGTGGACGTAGGGGACGTGCCGACACGCTGCCAGGGACACCCCGACAGCTTTATACAGGAAGGCCTGAAAGACAAGCGGCCACCCCAGACGTGGTCACGCACGGTCTGGCGGCACAGAGCCGGGCCGCGACGCACCAGCCCACACCAGGCACGACTGAGCTGGCCGCGGCGCCTGGCCGTCCAGCTCGGCTCCCGCAGAAACGAGGCCTCGGCAGGGACCCACCTGCTCCCGGGACGGCCGGGGGTAGCTGCCCGTCTGCTGGCTGAGCTCCACGCTCAGGCCCACGGTCCAGGCCTGGCTCTCGATCGTCTCCAGCGATGTCCTCAGGAACTAGGAGAAACACAAGTTGAAGCAAAGCCCCCGCAGAGCGGGTCACAACGTGCGACGACGGGACATGGCACAACACGACACGACCCTCTGTGATCCACAGCTCTTTGCAAAACAAAATCCCCAGGGCCTTTGCAGGGGGTCTTTCCTGTGTTTCCTGTTTTCTGAACAAAACTGGCATTTCCCTGCTCAGGGCTCCCCTGCTCCTGGTTACCTTTCCACCCACACCTTCCCCCACTTTCCCACCGGTAGCTGCTGCCCTCGCAGCAGTGCTGTACCTTGAGCAGGAGCTGCTCCCACTCGGCAGAGTCCAGGCAGCTCTCGCTTTGCCCTACAAATCCGGAGCAAGAAAACCCTCCGTGTTACTTGGTGCCACAGAAGAGCCCGGGGGCTCCTTGGCACTCAAACATCCTCCGGCTCCCACACCAGAAGGGGCCCAAGCCGCGAGGCTCAAGCCCTCATGCCAAACTCTTGGCCAGGCCCAGGAGACGGGGGGATGGGGATCTGCACTTCCCCCAAAATCTCCAGAAAATAACTCAGAGCCTGCAAGGGAACGGGGGTGGGAAGAAGAGCGGGGCTGTCACCTAAAGCAGCGTCTTAAGAAAGGAAACCCAGCGTTTCTGTGATGAAATTCCAGCCCCCTGGAAAAAAACCCTCCCTTCCCAAGGAGGTCAGCCCCGGGGATGCTCAGCTCCCTCTCGGCCCCACCTGGGCTGCTCTGGCGCTGCCCGAGAAGCCCAGCAGGCCTCAAGCCTCCCCTGCTCTCCCCCTTTCTTCTCAAGGGCTCCCGGCTCCTCCAGGCACCCCACAGACCCCCAACACCTCGCGGCACACGCACAGACCCCACAGCCTCACCGTGCCCCACATAACGCCTCACCTTGGTCACCCGGAAAGTGTCCTGGACCTGCTGATACTGCCCCAGGAGCCAGGGGAGCTGCTCCCACACGCGCTCACGGTGCTCTTCCTCGCGCACAAGGAGGCCCATCATGGCAGCCATCGCCCCCAGGACGGCCTGCTTGGCCTGCAGGGAGGGCAGCGAGACGCTCTTCAGCGGGGCCCCAGGTCCTTCCCCCCCGACACGGTCTGCCCTCCCCACGGAGAGGCAGTGCCCTGCTCCCCTGGAGGAGAAGGCCTTGCTCCAGAGGAGAGGGCACGTCCCCACCCCGGCCCCGCCCAAAGGCCCCTGGCGTCGCGGGGCCGGCACGGCAGCCGCTCTCACCTCCTCCTCCTCGCAGCCCAGCCAGCTCCCCACCACATGGTGGAAGAGCGGGGAAACGCTGCTGCAGAGCTGGGCCTGCCCCATGCGCGGGAAGCTGCATTGCTCCCAGGCGCCCAGGTAGGTGTTCACGGCCTTCGACCACTGCTCCAGGACTGCGGCGAGAGAAGGGCAGAAGGATCAGGGCAGAGCCTGTGGCGGGGACGAGACCTTGCTCTGCCGCCCCAGCCTGCCCTCGGCCGCAGCCCCCCGCTCGCCGCGGCTCCATCCGAGACGGGGTCCGGCCCCAGGCACAAGCCGCGCGGTGCTCGGAGATGCCCTGATGGAAACGCTGCGCTGTTGCTCTCCTCCTCCCCATCACACCTCCTCCTCCTCCTCCTCCCAGCCGTGTTCCCCTCCTGCGCTTCCCCCTGCGTCCCTGCCCCAGCCGTCCCAAACACTCGCCCTCTCCCCCGAAACCCCCCAAAACCAGCCCGCCCTGCACGCAGCAGGCGGGAGGGAGCCGGGGCAGAGCTCAGAGCCTGGCAGGTCGCACCGGGAGCAAAGCGCAGCAGCAGAGGCGCCAAGGCTGCCCCGGCCCTGCCCCTGCCCGCGGGGCCGACACTCACCGCTGCAGACGGCGCGCAGGGTCCGGCTGCTCCCCACCTGGCTCAGCATCGTGCGCAGGGCGAAGAGCGTCATGCCCACGAAGGGGACGCACCGCAGGGCTGCAGAGAGGGCAGGGCAGAGGCGCAGAGAGCGGCCGTCGTCACTGGGAGCCGGGGCAGCGCGCGGGGGAGCCCCGGGGCAGGGGCTGGGGCAGTTCCCGGCGTGGGGACGGCTTGCCGGGACTCGATGGGGTGCTGGTGCCTGCCCCGAGTGGGGAGCGGGGCAGCCCTTCGGAAGGGAGCATCAGGGAAGATCCCTTCTCCCGGGTACCGCAGACCACAGCCCCGAGCCAGAGGCTGACGGGCCCTACCGTAGCTGCTGGCCAGCTTGCCCAAGGTGATGAACACGAGGTCCTCGGAGATCTCTCCCAGGGCCCTCAGGTGGCACTGCAGCTCGTACATGACGCTATCAAAGTGGGAGTGGGCCAGAGCCACCAGGACGTCGCTGGCGGCCATCCGCACCTCCTCCGTCACACCCTGGCGAGAGCGGGAGAAAGGCTGAAGGCGCCGGCAGCGATCGCCTGCCTCCAGCTCTCGGTTCCTGCCTTGGCCACCTCCCCGCACAGCTCCAGGTATCGCCCCCCAAATCCACTGCAGCGATGAGTCCCCAAGGCCTCTGCCTCCAGGAAACACTTGCTGGTGCAGAAATCGTGGCCCTGCACATCCCAGCTCCGCCACCAGCCCTGGGCGCAGGCACCGCTGGCACAGGCAGCTGCTCTGCTCTGCGCTCCCTCTGCAGCAGGGCTGGATACGGCCTTTGCTATCGCGGAGCCGCATCCGCGGGGAAGGAGCTGTCACAGGGGTCTGGGAGCCTCTGACAGGGCTTAGTGCTAGACACGGGTCCTCAGAGCCCTCCTGCGTTTTACCAAACCGGGCTCTAGCCAGGCGCCTCTGGCTGCCTTCAGAGAGGAGCAGCTCACCTGCGCCGCTCTCATGTCCCTCGAGGCCGCTGCGATCACTCTGGCCAGGACAGCGCTCTGCACGCGGCCGTCGTCGCCCTGCAGGACTCTCTCCAGCTCTCGGTAGACCTCCGCTCTGTCGCCCTGGGGACACGGCCCAGAAGGGAAGAGCTTGCCCTTGCCTTTCCTCAGTGCCAGGGAGCCCCAGAGCCGGGGACACGGGCCCCGCCAGCGGCAGCGTTTGCAGCACGCGCGGGTGGCAGGAGGGCGGCGGCGCCCTCGGGAAACCAGGGGCCCTGCCGGGCACCCGCAAACCCAGGCCCGGCACAGCGCGACGCCCCCGCCTCACCTCCTCCTCTTGCAGGCGGTTTGACAGAGAAGCCACTCGCCCAGCAAAGGTGGGGACGGCTGCAGGGACGGACTCTGCCGCCCTGCCTCCATCCTCCCGAACGGGAGGCCGGGACCAGCAGCCTCCACAAGCGAAGAGACCTGCAAGGAGAGACCCAGAGGATTAGCACCAGCTCTGCTGGCCTCAGCTGCCTGCGCTGTTTCGGGGCAAACGTCTCCTCAGCCTGCAGAGAAATCCTTTCCCCCAGCACTAACACCGCAGCCAGGGCTGTGTCAGCAGGCGGGCAGCCAGCAGGGCAAAGGCAGCGACTCCTCCCCTCTGCGCAGCACTAGCGAGACCACCCCGGACGCTGGTCCAGCCCAGGCTCCTCAGTAAAAGACAGATACGCTGTAATGCTGTGATATAGTGGAGTGAGTCCAGAAGAGAGTCATCAGCATGGCTGGGGACTGGAGCACATGAGCAGCGAGGGAAGGCTCAGAGAGCTGGCTTGGGGCGGCCTGGAGAAGGGGAAGGGAGAACAGCGTATTGCTGCCTGCAGCTACCTAATGGGGGACACAGAGAAGACAGAGCAAAACTCTTCTCAGAAATGTACCTTGACGGGATGAGAGGCAACAGGAACAAGTTGGAACATGAGAAATCCTGATTAACTATTAGAAACACTATTTCCCATGAAGGTTTGGGGATGACCTGCTGGAAAGCAGCTCTGCAGAGAAGGCTCTCAGGGCCCCGATGGACAACAAGCTGACCACGAGCCAGCAACGTGCCCTTGTGGCCAAGAAGGCCCATGGTATCCTGGGCCACATTAGGAAGAGCATTGCCAGCAGGTCAAGGGAGGGCATCCTCCCCCTACTCAGCCCTGGTGAGGCCACATCTGGAGGACTGGGTCCAGTTCTGGGCTCCCCAGGACAACAGAGACATGGAGCTACTGCAGGGAGTCCAGCACAGGGCTACTAAGGTGAGGAAGGGACTGGAGCATCTCTCCTATGAGGAAAGGCTGAGAGAGCTGGGCCTGTCCAGCCTGGAGAAGAGAAGACTGAGCAGCAGATCTTATCCATGTGTATCAGTATCTGAAGGGAGGGTGCAAAGAAGATGGGGCCAGACTCTTCTCAGTGGCGCCCGGGGACAGGACCAGAGGCAACGGGCACCAACTGAAACCCAGGAAGCTCCATCCGAACACGAGGAAAAAATTCTTTACTGCAAGGGTAACCAAGCACCAGAACAGGTTGCCCAGAGAGGTTATGGGTCTCCATCCTTGGAGATATTCAGAAGCTGTCTGGACACCATCCTGGGCCAGGTGCTCTAGGTGAGGCTGCTTGAGCAGAGGGGTTGGACTAGGTGATCTGCAGAGGTCCCTTCCAACCTCAACCAGTCTGTGATTCTGTGAAGGGGGTCAAACACCAGAAGAGGCACCCAGGGAGGCTGTGGGATCTCCATCCGCAGAGATCTGCCTCGCAGCCAGGGCCCGTTAGCTCCTTGGGTGGAAAGCCCGTGAAACCAGAGCCTGGAGGGAGCTGCACGGGAGCGAGGAGGCGGCTTTCTCCCGGGGATCTGGTGCAGTTGCAGGGTCAGGGGAGCTCTCGCAGCGTCAGAAACGGCCAGCCCTGCTCAGCGGTGCCGAGCACCAGGGGTTCGCGCTGGGGATCTCCTGCAGCCCCGGCCCAGCCCCGCCCCAGCCCCTCACCTCGGAGCGCCCGGAGTCTCCGCATGGCGCCGGGCCAGGGACAGCGCTGCTGCGCCAGCCCTGCCTGAGGACAGAGCGGGACCGCGGGGACCCGCCCCAGAGCGCACCACCCTCACCGCCACAGAGCTCTGCGGCCAATGAGGGCCTGCCCCGGACACGCCCGCCTACATCACAGAGGGCCCAGACCAATGAGGGCCTGCTTGGGGACACGCCCCCGCCCATCACAAAGGGCTGCTGGCCAATCAAGGCTTGCCCCAGCACACACCCCTGCCCATCACAAAGGGCTGCCAGCCAATAAGGGCCCTGCCCCAGGGCCACGCCCACTCAGGGCAGGGGGCCAGAGAGGGCAGCAGGCAAAGGGCCTCAACAGGCCCCCAACCCTGCCCCCTTTCCCCATCTCCCTCCATCACTGCCACACACTGCATTTCCTCCAAGGGGGCTGGGCACTGACCTGGCCTCAGCAGCCCCTCCCAGCCCCACAGCCAGAGGTGACTGCTCTCAAGGGGGCTGCTTCACCCTTTTCTTTCCTCTGCCTTTTTGCCTGCCTTTCTCCAAAAAGGAGCCTGCTGCAGGCTTGTCACCTGGGTACACGCCTGTCTGTGTCATTCCCTCTGCTCCCTCCACCAAGGTTTGCACTCCCTCTCCAAGGAGCACAAACCTGAACCCAGAACTGGAGACCTCACACCTGTGACAGTCTTATGGCATGTTTAAGACTAGGGGGTCAGGGGAAGGAGAGAGGCAGTTCAGCTCTTAAAGGAAAGCTCCTATCAGCTCTCATTGTACAGGAAAACCTAAGCTCCCCTTTATTGGACAGGAGAAAATTTCAGCAGAAGACAGACCCTGAAAATCAGGAGGACTTGGGGTCTGGGCATGTAGTCCCCCATGCCAACAGTCAATGTATTTAGCTGACAAACTCCATGCTGGCATGGCCTAAGTGGATCTAGTTCTAAGCTCTTACTCCACACTGACTGCAAAGTGTAGCTCCACTGCCACAGCCAGCCAAGAACATCAACATCTCTCCAAATGCAGCAGCACTGAGTCACTCTGATGGAGGGCAATAAAAGCTGGTGTCAGATGCTCTGCAACTGCATCCTAGTCTTCATTTAGTGGTTGCATTTCTGCAGTCTGGGAGCCCTTCAGACAGAGAGAAAGGCAGCCCTCAAGTATGGCCAAGCAGCTCCCATCTTTCTGCAGAGGACAAGGGGTGTCTACCCTGAGAGCAGTTAGCCTTGTACTGGACAGGGAAAGTACTGTCAAGGAAGTGATTTTGGTGAGAAAGGGTTACTCCTCACCAGCCACTTCACCTTGAAGGAAAAAGGGGAAGTGCTGTCATGTAGCCAAGGCTGCCTGGTAAAGCTGTGTGAGTTCTGCCTTGTGACAAGTCCTCTGCAAACTGAAGAGCAGGTTTGGTTAGCTTTATTGTTTGAGGTGGCATGTATTTTTTTTATTATCAGCTGTTGTCACACTTAATGGTATAGGACACATTTACCTTTGCAACTATCACAAAAGACAACCACCAGAAAGCAGCACCCACTTTTGCTTGCAGGGCCTGCTGCCCACTGGTCACCCAGGCCAGCCCCCAGCTTAGTGATAAAGAATATAGGCCTGGGGCTGTCTAGAGGTAGCTAGAACACCACACAGGAAAAATGTTTTTCTGCCATTGATTTAAGCACCCCTTTCTTTAGTATCCCACTTGGTGAAAGCAGCCAACCCTCATTTGCTTTTACAGGGAAAGGGCAACAATTAACATGGACACCTCCCACGAGGTTTCACAGGGTCTCCCACCTTTTTTCCCCACAAATATTGGGGAAGGATGTAAAGGATACCAAATATCAGGGGGATCAGCTCTAGGGCAATATGTAGATGACTTGCTCATGGCAAGGAGAGAGGAAGGTACCTGTCTAATAGACTCTGTACATCTATGCATGGCTTCAGCAGAAAACTGTCACCAGGCATCTCCATCTAGTCTCCAGCTGTGTCAAAAGCAAGTAAAATACTTGGGGCTCACTCTGAAAGAAGGGCAATGACTACTAGACCCAGAAAGAGGAGATGCTATAAGAAAACTCCCCCCTCCAGGAACAAAGAAACAGTTACAAGGATTCCTTGGAGCTGGGGGATTTTGCACACCATGGATCCCTGGGCTGGGAGAATTCACAAAACCCCTGACAGAGGCAACCCAGAACAAAGCAGAACCCATTGCACAGGGCCCTGAAAGAGAGCAAGCTTTTAGAGCTATGAAAGGAGCTTTGGCATCTGCACCTGCTCTCTGGCTCCCAGATTAGACAAAGCCCTTTGATTTGTACACACATGGACCTAAGGGCATTGCCAGCAGAGTAATAATGCCAGAGACCAGTAGCATGTGATTCTGCTCAACTAGATTCAGTTGCAGGTGTGGCATCTGTGACAGCAGCAGCAATAGTGGAGAGAAGCCACCCTCCCATTCTGGGACAGCCTTTGCAAAACCCAGATCTAGTCCTATTTGTAGATGGCTCATCCTACTATCTGCACAGACAGCAACAAGCTGGGTATGCTGTAGTCAGCCAGGAACAAGTGATAGAGGCTGAACTGCTTCTCACACAAATGAGTGTGCAAGGAGCAGAACTAGTAGCCTTGACACAGGCAGCACACCTGGCAAAAGGAAAGCAAGTCATCCTCTACACCAGCTCTCAATATGCCTTTGGGGTATGTCATGCAACTGGGATGTTATGGAAAGAACAAGGACTTATTGTTTCCTTAGGAAAGAAAATATCTAATGGAGAAGAAACACTATTTGCTAGAGTCAGTCCAGCTGCCTGAAGAAGTTGCTGTGATGCACTGCCCAGCCCATACTAAGGACACTACAGAAACTGGGAAAGGAAATGCTTTAGCCAACACCACCACAAAGGCTGCAGCCCAACCACCTTTGAGAGACTGTGTGGTTGCAATTCCAGTCAGGAACCAGAGTGAATGGCTGAATTTAAGAGACCTCAAAACCATGCATGAAAAGGACTGCTCAGCAGCAGAGAGGAAACAATGGGAAAAGCAGGAAGCAAAACAAAATGACAGTGGAATATGGACACTTGGGGGAAAACATTCTAAAAAGAAGTAATTACTGTAGCTAGGGGGTTTGATGATAAAGCTCATGGGGGAGCCCAGGCAGTAGCTAACCAGGCACAGAAAGGATGGGCCACACCAGGAATCTATGCAGCTGCAGAAAGAAAAACTGATAGCTGCCCAACCTGCCAAAAGGTCTCCAGCAGCAAACCAACCTCAGAGTTAGGGGGACAACCGTGGGCCTCCTTCCCTTCTCAAAGGCTACAGCTAGACCTCGTGGATATGCTGTCCACCAATGGGTACAAACACTTGTCAGTGATAGGAGATCAGTCATCAGGCTGGGGAGAGGACTTCCCAACAAGAAAGGCTGAGGCAGGAGGGGTGGTAAAAACCTAACTAAAAGAAATCCTACCCAGATATGGGGTTCCAGAAGCAATGCAGTCACACAGGGCTACCCATTTCACAGCAAACAATCAAGCAACTATACACATCACTAGGAAGAGAGAGAAACCTGCAGACCCCTTATCACCCACAGTCTGCAGGACAGGTAGGAAGAATGAACAGAACATCAAAAGAAAAAACAGCAGGAATATGCATACACACACTGCTCTAAAATGGCCAGAGGCATTGAACTTAGCTCTATGGGAGGTTTGAAATGCCCCATGACAACCCACAGGACTAACACCAGCAGAAATTCCCTTTGGGAGACATTGCCATACCAGGGCCTTACACCCCTGCTAAGACCAGCCTGTTAGAGATGAACAAGTGACACAACATGTACTAGCTTTAGAGAAACAGCTTAAGGCTTCACAAAAAATCAGGCTCCCTGGTTTCAGCCAGTACCAGACATTCAGGCACATGACAGACAGCCTGGGGATGAAGCTTTAGGTAAAACATTTCTACAAAAATCCAAGTCAGAACCTAAGTGGGACAGGCCATATACTGCCATGCTGTGTTCTTACTTGGCTGTTCAAGTTGAACTGTACTTGCATACACTGGAAAGAGACGGGCATGTATGAGAACCCTTGGCAGTCATATTCATAGACACCACTGCTGCAAATACAAGTAGTGACTCAAATATTTGTGTTCATAACTGGACCAAAATTATGGGATGCAACTTCAACCATTCAGCTCCTGTTAGATCTCATCAGTTGTTACCATCTAATTATACATTGACTCAGAATTTACTACCTACCCCCACTGGAATACATCTTACACTGGTGAAAAAGCTACTACAACATGATGACCTGCATCAACTCCTAGAAGGCATCCAAAACAATGGACAAGAACTCTAATCGCCACTCATCAGGATACAGAAGAGATACACCATGCCTTAGAAAGGAAGATAAGGAAGGATGGAGACCATCATGGGTGGAAAACACTCCTAGGATGGTCACCAACCACAACAGGGATTTATGATCACCTGCTGCACCCAGTAGTAGTTGTGTTAAGTTCATCTGTGTCATGCCTATCACTTACAACCATATTATACATGAAATTATGGAAAGTGACAGTCTGCCTCAGAAGACTGAGGACTGTTTCAAGTGTTAGCAGGGATGCTTAATAAGAACAAAGGGAGGACTGCTAAAGAACATTGAACTGAAACTGTCTAGAGGTAGCTGCCCAGCACAACTTTTATAAACACTTGGCATGAGTAGCTCAATTGGCTGAAGCCTTAGGCCACACTCAGAGAACAGGAGGGACTTGCATCCAGCTCAGGAAAAGAGGCCCCAGGGCCAGCTCCAGCTGGAAAGACAAGGACATCACAAGCAGTCTGTATCCCTGTGTCTCACACTCCAGAAGGGAGGATGTCACAACTCTGAAATAAGGCCTGTGCTGGCCATCAGGACCCTGAGAAACAAAGCCTCCTCTCCTTGCTGGGGCAGGGAGAGTTGTGGTCTGCAACCACCTCCTCCTCCTCAGGACCTTGAGAGACAGAGGGACCCAACAAGGAACAAAGGCACATCCCTCAGCAGAAACCACACCAGTAAAGATGAGGAAAGAAACAGCCTGCCCAGGGACAACAATGAGACCCAATAAGGAACAGGAGACCCCAGAGCTGAATATCACTAGTGGTCTCAACTACCACATGAGAGGTGGAGACCTTGGATTCAAAGGCTACAATTGCCCAGGGATTCCTTTCCTTAGGGTCCCCTTCCAGAGGCACCCAGCTCCAGCTGCAATCACTGCACACATGCCATTAAAATTCATTTCATTCACTTGGATTTGGCTCCACACTTCCCAGCAGGAACCTAGGGTCAGACCCTGCTGTGGTGGGCAGCAAACCTAACCTTCCCTAACACTGTTGGAGCAATACCAACTGCTGGTCTGAGCCTCTTTGGGAAGCCCCATGCTCAAGGGTTAGTGTCATGCCTGACAATTTCTCTGCTTATTACCCAAGGGCTTTACCTTGTACATGATTTTAAGACACAGTTCAGCAGTACTAAAGGATTTAAATAGGGCCTTGCCTGCCAATACTCCCCCCTCCCAAGAGGGCTACTCATTCTCAGCAGCTCTGGAAATAATTCATCCCTTCTCAAACCACCCAAACTGCCCTTGCTCTCCTTTTGAGCCTCTGTTCCAGCTGTCACCAGAAGGGCAACACTCTTAACCCCCTGCTCCTCCCACAAGTCCCTCCTGGCCCCACTACATTCAGGAGAGATTTGGACTGTGCTCACAAGAGCTCACAAAGCAGTCATGTTGAAACACACTGTCCTAAGCTCAGGAGTCTCCTGGGGGGCTGGTAAGGGCTAGTTTTACACACCACTCAGTTTCTGCACACACCCTGTAGTAGACAGGCAGCTGGGGCATCTCCTTGACAGATAAAATAGTTTTAGGCAGTCTCTGAAGCAGTCCTATTTGACTTCTATCATGTCTAAAAAGTCAAAGCAACACGAGGCAGACAACATACCAGGTACATTTTTCAGCTTTTGACGGCAGCCTTCGGATCCCAGTTATGTCTGCCTTGGGAGCAGACCCCATCTTGCCATGTTCATGAGACACAGCACTCTTCTAAGACCTGCAGGGGAAAAGCAGAGTCAATCCAATTGTACCCCGTGGTTAGCTACAGGACTTGGCATGCCACATACTGAAACACAGGGGCAATCACTACACTGTTGTACCTCCAAGCAAAGCTTGCTCAGAGGGGCTTATTTAAGCCCATTGGGGTGATCAACACCCATGTCAATGGACTAGGCAGAGACTGGAAACTCAAAGCATGCAGCAACTCACCTCACTGGATGGCTCCTCTGACAAGCCACTAACATCTCAGGCCCATCAAGCTTCACAACCTCTCATGAGAAAGACTAAAAAGGGCTCTCCAAAGAGCACAGGGCCTAGGAAAAAAAGCCCCCAGCAAGCGATGCCTGTGCCATGACAGCATGTCTGGCAGGAAGACAGGGGACTGCTGCCTGCTGAAAGGAGCCCCCAGGCACTGTCACCTGCTGCTCCCCCTCAGCACATCACACATCCAAATGCAAAAGCTGCACGAGCCCCTTCCAGAGCCAGCTGCTTTCCCAACTGTCCTACCAGGGCTTGTTGCCCCATTCAGCTACTGGGCACAGGGCCCTGCCCAGACCCTCGGGTCAGCAGGCACAAGCAGCCCTGCTGCAGCTGCCGGGAGGCAGGAGCTCACAGCCTCCCCAGCTCAGGCCTCTCACCAGCCTTGTCCCCAGCTGTCCCTCCTGCCCTGCCCCCGGGCTCAGGCACTGACCTCAGCAGAGCTCTGCAAAGGGGCTGGTGTCCCCAGCTCCTCCCCCCTGCTGCTGCACAGCCCCAGCTCCTCCTCCCCAGCCACCCACTGCCTCCAGCACAGCAGGGCTCCCACGGCCCAGGGCAGCCACCCCCTGCAAGAGGCACCCAGCCCCCCCGCAGCCTGGGGGAAGCCCCCCCTCTCCCTGAGGCAGCTCCTGTCACTCCCCCCTCCCCCACAACAGCCCCCCCACCAGCTCACACCAGCCCCACCCCTCCACCAATCAGCTGCAGCCCCGCCCCACAGGCAGCCCCAGAAGCTTCCAGAAGCTCCTGGAAGGAGAAAGGCAGCCTGAGGCAAAGGGCCCCTAGGGCAAAAGAGGGAGTAACACCAAGAGGTGCCCAGGGAGGGGACAGTGCTGAGAAGCTCCAAGCACCCACTTAGAGACACTGGAAAGCAGCAACCTCACCAGCAGCTTCTGGGAAGGAGCCACCTGCCTCAAGAAGCACTGTCCCCAAAACAGGGAAGAAAAAGCATCAAAACCAGCTGTCAAAAGCCAGGAAGGGGAGAAAATCCACACCCTGGCAGAGCACAAACAGCAGTCCCTCCTCCATTATCATGGGAAGGGGTGTTGGGGGGGAGGTCACACTCATTTCCTTCCCTCCTTCAGTTAGGGAAATTCAGGCAGTTTTAATTAGTTAATCAGCACCAGATCAGACCTGCTGCTTTGGGGCAGTCAAGAAGCACCAGGTCCCACTGGGACAACTCTGAGGGCTCATGCCAAGGGCTCCCCTCCTTGCCTTCCTGCCCACCCCAGCCCCTCCATGGGCAGGAGAATTGGAGGCAGCATCTGCTTGTGCTACAGCTGTGAGGAGCTCCCAGGAGCAGACCCAGGGCACCCTGACTCCCAAGGCCTTCCTCACCACCTGCCTTGACTTGGAGCCAAGACCTGGGTTCCCATCACATTGGGTTTCCACTCCAGGGCCTGAATCAATTCAGTTTGCTGACCAAAAAACCCAGGAAACACCTTGTGCATGGGAGAAGAGCTCTTCACTGCCTGAGGCTTTTCCTGCTTTGTTGTTAGTTGACACTTGTTGGCTGACAAGCATTTGCTTAGACTTGCTCTCTTTTAAATCAACATAAGGCTAAAAGAGATAGCACATCCTAATGCAACTACCCCCAACTACTGCTCATTCGGGAAGAGCCTGGATGGTCTCTTCCAGGCCACTGCTTACTCCTCTCCTTCAGTGCCTGCATTCCAGTTGGGACAACAACTGGAACTTCAAAGGATTGTTTTCTCTTACAGAGCAAGAAGGCCATGTGCCAGTTCCAGCTCCCACTTGCTGCTCTGACACAGTCCCTGCCCCATTTCCCCTCCCACTCCAAGGGACTCAGAAGCAATTCCCAACAAGGACACAGTGTTGTGGGCACCAGCAGCACTGGGCATCAAGTGAAGTCTTAAAGAGTTTAAAATAAACCAAGCATCTCTTCCCAAATAACCCTATTCAATAAGTGATCAGCTCTGCCAGGGACACCTCAGACAACAAGCAGCTCCATTTGTTCTCTCTGGGGAAACCCTACACTGGAGTTTCAAAACAGCACTTCACTCTACACACCCATAAAGCTAGTCTAAGCAGCAAACACATGCAACACCTTCTTAGCTTTACTTGAACACTTGCTCTTTTTCCACAGAAACAACAAATAAAGACTTCTTTTCTTCTCAGGGCTCTTCTTGAGACATGCAAGAAAAACCCTGAAGGGAGTCAGAAGCCACAGACCTGGAAGGCTCTGACATGCCCTGTTTGCAGCAAGCCCAGACTCCCTGCTTGGAAGCATCACTCTTCAGCTCTTAAGAACATGCATCAAGGGAAAGTGACAAACTGTTGCACAAACAGAAAAAGCAGAGCATGGAAAGACTGTTTGGTTTGTCCTCAGTGGTCAAGTGGCACAACCCACTCTCTGACACCTCAACACCTGGAGTATTTCCTGTTAAAGAGCACTGGACTGGGGCTGTCCAGGGGTAGCTGCTTAGAACAACTGCTAAGAGACTTGCTTAGCAGGAGCAGCTAGATTTGCTGAAGCCTTAAGCCACACTCAGGTGACTCATCATGTTAGCTGAAAGAGGGCCCCAGAGCTGGTTCAGGCTGGAAAGAGGAGGAAGTCACAAGCAGTCTGCACTCCTGTGCCTCACACTCTGAAAGGGAGGATGTCAGGACTTTGAAATAAGGCCTGTGCCCCTGGGCATCAGGACCCTGAGAAACAAAGCCTCCTCTCCCTGCTGGGACAGGTCCATTGGGGTGGCCTGGAATTACCACCTCTTCCTCCTCAGGACCTTGGGAGACAAGGGCAGGACCCAGCAAGGAACAAAGGCACATCCCTCAGCACAAGTCACAGCAGTAGAGAAGAGGAAAGAGACAGCCTGCCTAGGGACAGCAATGGGACCCAAGGAGGAACAGGAAGACCCCACACCTGAGTATTGCTGGTGGTCTCAACTACCACATGAGGGGTGGAGAACTTAGACTGAAGAGTTACAATTGCCCAGGGATTTCTTTGTTCAGGGTCCCTCTTCAGCAGCACCCAGCTCCAGCTGGAAATGCTGCACATGCAATATTAAACATGCTCATTTTCACTCTGACTTGGCTTTGAACTTCTCAGCAGGACCCTAGGGTCAGACCCTGTTACAGTGGCTAAGCACACACAGTTTTTACATAACATTTATTTCAGTTCAACCAAGGCTTTCATGCTGTTTTAGGTACACAAGTGAACAGTAGCTTACCAACCACTCCTGGAAGGTGGTATATCAGCACCCAAGCTCTTAGCTAGGGCATTTCCCCAAGGCCTCCAAACTCCTGCAGGGAAATGAAGTAACACAGTAATGGGTAAGTCAAGTTTGAGAACAGGAACACTCCCAGCCTCCCTTAGACTACTCCCAAGAAGTCAAGAGAAGAAGCCCTCACAACTCAGTTAGCAGCTCCATCTTTCACCACACCTGACCAAAGACCTGCATGACTGAGCTACAAAACAGATCAGATGCTGCAGAAAAAGTAGCAAATGCCTCAAAAAAGCTTTCATGCTACAAAAATACTGTAACACACACAGCCACCAAAGCCCTGAAAAACATAGGGTACTACATCCAAATTGAAAGTCTACATAAAGAGACAAATTAACACTGGTGTGGTGGTGGGGGAAGTGGAGGAAGAAACAAAACTTAAGCTAAAATTAAAACAGAAAGAGAAAAGACAGCCAAGAACAGGAAAGACACCACAAGGCAGCTCCAAAAACCCCTCAGAGACTACAACAACTAGACAGCTTTAAAACTTAACTAAAACAACAAAAACACTGAAAACAAGACACACATCTCGCAACACAAGCAAGTCAAAAACAACATATGAACATATGCTCATTTTCACTCTGACTTGGCTTTGAACTTCTCAGCAGGACCCTAGGGTCAGACCCTGTTAGGGTGGCTAAGCACACACTTTTTTTACATAACATTTATTTCAGTTCAACCAAGGCTTTCATGCTGTTTTAGGCACACAAGTGAACAGTAGCTTACCAGACACTCCTGGGAAGTAGTAACACCCAAGCTCTTAGCTAGGGCATTTCCCCAAGGCCTCCAAACTCCTGCAGGGAAATGAAGTAACACAGTAATGGATAAGTCAAGTTTGAGAACAGGAACACTCCCGACCTCCCTTAGGCTACTCCCAGGAAGTCAAGAGAAGAAGCTCTCACGACTCAGTTAGCAGCTCCATCTTCCACCACACCTGACCAAAGACCTGCATGACTGAGCTACAAAGCAGATCAGATGCTGCAGGAAAAAGTAGGAAATGCCTCAAAAAAGCTTTCATACAACAAAAATACTGTAACACACACAGCCACCCAAGCTCTGAAAAAAATAGGATAGCACATCCAAACTGAAAGTCTAGATGAAAAGACAAACAAACACTGGTGGGAGAAAGTGGAGGAAGAAACAAAACTTAAACAGAAGTAAAAGAGACAACCAAGAACAGGAAAGACACCACAAGACAGCTCCAAGAACCACCCAGAAACCAGAAAAAAACCCACAGCTTTAAGACACACCTAAAAAACAACATTAAAAACAAAAGACACAACTCACAACACAAACAACACCTCACAAACAACACCCAGCAGACACACAACCCCAACACCAGCCAAACAAAGCCCCCACCCCCAAGGCTCAGCTTAAATACAGCCCTCAGGCCAAGGGGCAGAGGGGGCGTGGCTGGAGCTTCCAGGTGAGGCTGGTCAAGGCAATTTGGACCTGGGTGTGGTCAGGGTCTTGACAGCACAGGCAAGAATGGCAAGGTGAAGCCTTTAAATGTCAACAAAAACAGCAAGGTAGATTTAGAGTTTTCTGAGAAAACACCAAAAGTTTCTGCAAGAGAGGAAAATGGCTGGAGAATGTTTGTTTTCTGCTTCTTGTGTTGTAGGGACTAAAAAAAGCCCCTAAGCAGTGCTAGCGAGGGCCAGGCCCAAAGCATGCAAGAGGTGTTTCTTCACATGATGCATAATTAGGCGCTGGAGTTTCTGGCTGGATGTGAACAGTTCACATGGGCTCCAAAAAAGCCTGGACAAACTCTCAGGAAAGAAAAACCTGTGAGGGATGTGAAATGCAGAGGCACCACCTCTGGTGCTGGGAATGCTTGAGCCACAGATAGCAAGATACATGACACCTGCAGGAGAAGGATTCCTGTATGCTCGCGCTGCACATCTAGGCAGGTACAGCTTCTTGGAAGTGTTGGGAAGGTTCTCGACATCAAACGCTAGCAGGTATTCAAAGAAGGCTTTCACTACCATCGTATCAAAGGCCTTTGGGGGCAGGTGACATGTATATATGTGGGTATGATATACCCACCTAACAAAATTGTCCTGGTTAAGCTTTGCTTCCATGTGAGGTGTTCCAAGGGACTGTCACTTTTCACATGGAAGAGCTTTCTTGCTATGGCACTAGGGCCCTTGGTGCAGCAGGAGGCCTTAATTGCCCTGATCAGGCTCAGCTGTGGCTTGCCTGACCAGAATCAGCTGGGGCTTCCACCCACCCGTCCTCCACCCATTGGCCAGAGGGCTGCATTTAAGCTTGGTGAGAGGGGTGCTTGTTCTTGCTGGGTGCCCTGGAGAGGGGGAGTGGGGTGTTTTGTGGGTTTGTGTTTGTGTTGTGCAGGGTGGGTGTGTTTTGGGGGCTGGGGTCTCTAGGGTGGTGCTTGTGCTTTGTCTGTTTAATGCTGTGTGAAGTTCTGTGTGAGGTGACTAATAAATTTGTTGTGGTGCCTTGTTATTGTAGGTCTATAGGTGTGCAAAGGCTGACTCTGTTTCTGTGTGTGTTTGGGTCATCCAGAGTTCTGATCTCCTCTTCATTTCTGGAGTCCTGCTGTGTTTCCTGTTCCCTGGGAGGTAAGTATGTAACTAGGGTTGAGTGCTCCTTGTTAGGAGTTGTTTTGTTATCTGAGGGGCCAATATTCCTGATCTGCTGAGGAGTCCTTGTTGAAAAGCTGTGCCCTTTGAGTTCTGGTAGCCTCATTCTCAGGCTGCTCTTTTTAAATGGGAAGAGTATTCTACCAGGAAAAGCTTGAAAACTCCCAGTCTCACTTCTTGGAAAGCAAAGAGTGCTAAGCCAAAACAGCTGGTCAGATGTAGAATCTTTGCAGCTTGGAGGGCTTGAATTCATCTTTCATGCAGTTTGTTGATTGCATCTCCTTATCTTGCAGGAAAGGCTAGTATATGGGGGAGACTGGGGGCAAGAAGGTTGTGACAGATGCTTAAATCATCAGGTCAGAAGGGAGTTCTTCAAAAGCATTGTTTTCTGACCACAAAACCCAGTTCCTATGACAGAATTGGGTCAGAGTCATTCCTTGACTCTGCCTGTGCCTTCTGAGATGGAGGTGAGATAGTTTTCTCCAAATGTCCCAGTACTTGAGGCAGGTCTTCTCAAGAAATCTTCATGCTTCAAGCTTAAATTAAGCAGTGTTGTTATTAGTGAGCCTAGTAGAAAAGAATGAGAGACAAAATGCAGTGTTCAAAGACCTCCCAAGTTTGGTCAGATAGCTTCACAGCCATGTTTGGCAGATGCTTGGCAGTACTATGTTTTGAGGAGAAATGAGTGTCTCCTCTCTTGCCAGCTCCCTTTGGATGCTCTTGTTTCTCTCTGGAGCTCTCCAAAGGCATGTGGAGTGCTGCAGCTGAGAAGAGAGAAGCAGCTGCGGGACAGCTCTGCTGCAGTCTCTGGGCTTCAAAAGCCTGAGCTGCTGCTGCCCTAGCTAAAGACATGGCTTATGCCCCCAGGACACAGAAGGGGGCCAGCTACCACATCAAGGGTGAAATGACAGGACACCCTGTGCTGCCCAGTGTGCAGGGCTTTGCTTCTCTGGAAGCAGCTGAAAGTGCAAAGCATGGCTCTTGGCAGGCTTGCCTTTTGGAGTGGTCAGCACTGTTCAACTCCTGCCTCATTGTGAGTTCCTGTCTTGCTGAACTACAAGATGCTTGACTAGCTGATAGTCAGGATTTCCTTGTGGATTCTGTCTGATGACACAGAGGGTTTTCTTGTGGTGAGCTCAAAGCTTGTGTTGGGATTAGTGTAGTCACATGGAAATGCTTTACAAGCAGTAACTAGCAGTGGGCATGCCACCCACTCAGTGTCCCAGCTGTGAAGGGGTCTGGGGAGGGGGGGGGGGGTGAGGTGGTTACCCTCACCTGGCATGTCCCAGTGAGGTGCACCTGCAAGAGCTGGGGGATACAGTGAGGTGTGCTGGGGAGGAGTTCTAGCAGTGACTGGGAGGTCTTAGTGTTGTGTGACAGGGTCTTCAGACACTGCTTCTCTTCAGATGCTTGCCCTGAAGAGACCAATATAAAAAACCACAAATGGCTTTGAAAGTGTCTCAGGGGGGTGAAGGTTTTCTTTTTAAGAAAAAGCTAGACTCCACTGTGGGAGGGTTTGACCTGTACAGTGGCTGCACTCTCAGGCTAATCTCTGGGTGTGAAAGTTAAATGTGACAAGGGTGTTAAGCTGCTAAATAGTTCAGTGTATCCTGCAGCTAAGCTGAAATAGCTGAAACCCAACTGTTGCAGGTTGTAGAGGCTTGGCAGTCTGGAGCTTGGTTAGAGGGAAGTGTACTTGAGGGTTAATGGTGTGGAATATATGGTTTCCTGTCTCACTGCTGTCCTCACAAAGGGAGGCCTGCTTTAAT
This sequence comes from Dromaius novaehollandiae, assembly GCF_036370855.1. Taxonomy (NCBI): domain Eukaryota; kingdom Metazoa; phylum Chordata; class Aves; order Casuariiformes; family Dromaiidae; genus Dromaius; species Dromaius novaehollandiae. The sequence continues at coordinate 7,998,884 of NC_088101.1, forward strand.
TTTGCAGCAGGGCAGCACTGGAGCTGTGAGCTGGTGGGTGGATGTGTGCAGGCTGTGTCCTTGCTGATGAGGGAATCCTGGCCTCTGTCCTCCCCTTCCATTTAATGTGACATGTGGATGTATGGAGTTACGCAGCCACAAAGGGGGTGGGGAGGGGGACAGAAACCAGTCACCTGTGTGGACATGCAAGGGAGCACTGGGGTTGCTGTAGCAGGGAAGCCAAGGGTTGCAGCTCAGAGCAGGGCTAGTGTTATGTACAGGCCTAGTGAAGTTAACCATCCACGAGTCCTGCCTGGAGCAGGGACAGGCCTAACATAAGCATGAGACCTAATGCTCCCAGCTACTCTGTCTTGTCTCCAGCTCTGGCCTTGCTCTGGAGGACAGAATTGAGTTCTTGCTTTTACTGCTCCCTGGCTTCCTAAGATGAGGCAGAGGGACTGCTCCCATTCTGGTCCTCTTTCTGGTGTTGAAATGCTCCCTTCCTAGAGGGCTCTGGCTTGGGAAAGGACTGTTAGCTTGTTACCTTGGGTTATTGCTATTCCATACTCAAACTTAGCCAAGAATCAGGGGTGCTGTTTGGGCCTTGTTGAATTGGTGAGAGACTTGCCCTGGCTTGAGGCCCAGCACTCAACTGGAAGTGCCCAGGTAGAAGAAAAGAGAAGGTGGGGGGGAGAGGGGGAGGGAATGAGTGTATTGCCTGATGCTTTTTCAAGGAGAAGTGGGGAGAGAGAGTGCCTGGAGTCAGAGCTGGCTCCATGGGCCTGAGGCCCCAAGTCACAACATGGGTGAGGGTCACCTCACCAAGAGAGGGTGTTTCTTTGCAGGCTTCCCACTAGCAGGAGCAGCAGAGAGGGCTGGTTAGCCTGCTAAGGGCTCTGACAGCTGCCAGAGCATCAGCCTGGCAAGTCTGTGCCTAGCTGGGGGGACAGGGAGCAGTCCTTGACAAGGAGATGGGGCCCTTGACAAGGGGAGCATCTCTGCAGGCTCTGCACTGGCTAAATGAGAGTGCAGTTGCTGCAGAACCTGCTGTTCCCTGTGTCTTGTCCTCAGACTGTCAGCTTGTGTCAGCTTCCTGTCAGAATGTGGTGTGCCTCGACTTCCCAAGGGCTGAAGCAAGGCTGTGTTGGTGGCAGCAGCAGGGCATCAGTTCTCTGGATAAATAGCATCAAGGCAAGCTGGTTAAAGAAACCTTCTTCCCAGCAAGTGAAGAAACATGAAACACTAAGGACAAGACCAGCTGCCTTGCAGTGCTATTCAAAGGAGTAGTAACTGCTAACCCAGAGGGCAGCCTTGGTTTGATAAGGGCTTGTCATGCTTGTGAAATAGTTTTGAGGCTGTGAAATGTATACATGTTTTCTGTATCAGCATAACTTCCAACAAGCTGCAGTGGAGTGGGGGGGAGGGTGATGCCAGTTATACCAAGACAGTACATACTGGGGGAAAAACTGAAGGAGAGGAAAACACTGGCTGGACAGTACTTCCTGCTCTGGTAACTAGCATAGCTGCAGTCTGTGTATTATATTCAAGGCAGTTTATCACTGTGGCAGACAGATGAATGAACTTCTGCCTTAAACATTTCTTGGTGCATGGGGTGCAGGCAGGCCATAACCCTGAACAAGCCATCTGTCCCTGGCAGAAACAGGACTGGGCTGCTGTGACCCCCTGAGATGGTCTCCCTGCGACCACCTGGGATGCACCAAGCCTGCGCTGAGCTGGACCACGATTGGGCAGAGACTTTGGGACCTGGACTGTCTGTTTTTAGCACAACTTCTATAAAATGTGCTTGGCATGAGTGGCTAAATTTGCTAAGCCTTAGGCTGCACTCCCTAGTTTAATGAGAAAGGGCCCCAGAGCTGGTGCAGGTGGGAAGGATAAGGGAGTTACCAGCAATTTGCATTCCTGTGCACTGCTGGAACAGTGCTAATTGCTGGAGTTGCCACCTCTTTGTCAGGACCTTGAGAGATGATGGCGGGACCCGAGGAATGGAGACATGCCTGTTGGCAGAAAGGGCAACAGAAAAGATAAGGGAGAAAAGCAACAGCCTGCCTAGGAACAATGATGAGACCCAATAAGGAGCAGGAGACCCCAGACCCAAAAATTACTATTGGTCTGAACTACCACGTGGGGGTGGGCAACTTAATTTGAAAAAAGCTGTAATTGCCTGGGGATCTCTTTGTTCAGGGTCCCTCTTTGGAGGCACCCAGCTCGAGCTGTAACTGTGTGTCACTCTGAGCTTTTCAGTGGGAACCTAGGGTCGCACCCTGCTCGAGTTGTAGTTACTGCACGCGCACTGCCAAAACTTACACCCAGGGTGAAGAGGACCCACCTACCACCAGATGGGAGCCCCCCACTGCTGAGACTCCCAAAGGAAGAGGACCAACAGGATGCTGCTGGATCCATGGGTGGTGATATCTTTTTCTCTCTCTTTTCCCCTTTTCCTCTCTTTTTCCTGCTCTTTTGTTGAATGTTGGTAAGATCTGTTTGAAATGTGTGGCATGGGACTTGTCTAGCTAGTTGCAGTATTTGCCATTGAATTATCTTATTTGACCACATGCCTTATCTTTGTGTTAATAAATCTTAAAACTGGTTGGCTGGTGTTGTTTCACCTTAATTCAGTCCAAGGGCATCATGAACTTGGTCATTGGTCCCCAGGGGAGGGAGGTTGTCCTGAAGGACTCCTTTCAGGCTGTGACAATCACCATGTGCTGTCAGTGCTGGAGAAGGCATGTGAGAGGTGAATGCTCTTCCAGTGCAAATTCATTCTAGTAAATCACTTAAAATTCTGTGTCTGGTGACAAGCAGCTGGCATTGCCAGTTAATGGCTGGCTCTCCCTCCTCCTGTTTTGGTGGGGTGGCTCTCCCTCCTCCTGTTTTGTGGCAGCACCTGTGGTGTGAACAGGTCATGGCCCTGTAGAAATACAGGTGAAGTTGTGGTCTGTGTGCTAGAGAAAAGACAGGGGAGGAAACCTGCAGTAAGTGGTGACAAGACAAATGAAAGCCAAGTCTGGAAGACAGGGTATGGGCTAACAAAGCCACTAGTGTGCTTATGTCATCTTTAGCAGTGCAGAAACACTTGTCATAAAGCTGAGGGTTTTGACCATCCTTGGTCTGTACAAGCAGAGAGGCCAAGGAGAGAGTCTGCAAAGCAGGATGTTGAGTAAAGGTGATGCTGGGAATTTCAGGTGGGGCCCTGTCCCCCTCCATGCACATGCCTGCAGAGACTGGCAAGGCCAAGAGCCTGAAAATGCCTGTGGAAGGAGCAGAGCAGCCCTTCAGGTGGGGTCAGTGGCTGGGCCAAGGTCATGGAGAGCATGTGAGGAGAGGGACCTTGGAGTGTTCCAGGTGAGTCTGAGAGGGGCTATTGCAGGAGCAGGTCCAGCTTTCAAGACTGATTTTACTCATGTCAGTCTGTATGGAATCAGCTTCCCAAGTTTTGCATTTTGGAGGGCATTTTAAGAGGCAGCCCACTTGATGTCACTGGGTCCCTTGACCTGTGGTGTGGGAGAAGTAAGTACCTGTGCCAGAAACTCTTCACCAAGATGTCTTTTTCCTTAGCAGATGTGCTGGAATTCCTTACAGCTGAGGCCATATCCTGCCCTTGGCCTGTCCTTCATATGGGGACTGCTAAGAAAAGGGCAGAGCTCTTCAGGCAAGCCCCAGAGCTGAAGAAGACATGTTTTCCTTGGTGTGTTCCAGTCAGCCTGCGCAGCCAAGCCTTGTGCTTCTCAAGCCTGGGTATGACTGAGGCAGCTGCTGGGACCCAAAGCTCCTGCAGCACTGCTTGGCCTGGGCATGTTCTGCCTCCTCCATGCAGCTGTGTCCACAGTGTGGTCTGAAAAGCCTGCTGTGGACAGGGACTGGGTGTCTCACACTCAGGCCCCCAAACAGCTGTGCTACCTGTTAGCTCCTGGAAATGCCAACGCAGTGCTTCTGGCATTTGGTGATGAGCATGCAAAACACACTGGGGGTTGTCCTGGAGCCTGTGGAAACAGGAAAATATCCTTTCAGGCCAGATGCATGTGTTGCTCTTTGTCTTTGTTATGCATCAAACCAAGACTAGTGATTGAACTGGGCTTCAGCGGAGACAGTTAGATGGACATTGTCCCAGGAAACCTTATGGCATTATCTACATCTTCCAAAGGTGGTTTGTGGAAAGGGAGCAGCATCTCTTTAGCACAGAGAGCTACACGTGGGGATTGTTTCTCCAGCCTTCAAACCATAAGTCATTCCACTTTCTGATGCAACTGGACTTCATGGAGCAGTGTTGACTGCCTTAAGGCCTTGTGATAAGGGTCCATTGATGATGGTTCATGTTTCATTAAAACCTACCAAGCATAAAATGGATCCCCAGTGGAAAGGGTGCCTCAGCAAGTGGATGCAGGGGTGGGTTGTGCAGTGGTACAGCTGCAGGGGTTCCCTTGCTCCCTCCTTTTCTCTTCCACCATGGATGCAGCTGTGTCCTGCTCTGGAGGCATAAGGTCTGCCAGTGTGGGAGCCCTGAGCTTCCTGAAGCCTGGACACAGTGGGGAAGCCCACAGCTGCTGTGGTGTGGGGGGCTGAGGGGGAGGCTGCATGGGGAGCATGCTGGGTTCCCCCCTGAGGCTGGACCCCTGGGTGGGGTAGAGGGTGCAATCAAGATCTCTGCTGCCTGCAGCTGTGTCCTGACCCACTGCACAAAGCTCAAGCTGGCAGCCAAGTTCCCCCAGCTTTTGCTCTCCCTGTGTGCCCAGAGAGACCTAAATCCGGTTGTATCCTGCACATGAGGCCCAGGAGGGATCCTCCTGTTCCCTAGAGAGCTCTGCCCTGGTCACCAGCAGTCTTTCTCCTCGCTGTTCCTCTTCTGTTGCCCACTGCCACCACGAAGCCCCATGTAAAAGACTGTGTCCCTGCTGAGCATGGGAACTGCCTGCAGCTTCCTGTTGGTGTGAGTGGGGTTTCTAGAGATGAGCTTGTGGGCCTGAGCCCTGCAGTCCTCCAATTTCCCCTCAGCTTCCAGCAGGGAGCATATGGGGGGTGGTGGGGCTGGAAAAGTGAACCAAAAGGAAGCTAAGGTCTGCTCTGGGGTCATGGCTTTCAACAAGGCTGCAGAAAAGACTGTGGGCCTGGGATTTTCTGTGAACTGGATGTGCCCTCTTAGTCCCTGCTGGCAGTCTAAAACTGATTCATGGCACTGGCAGTGCGAGGGATGGATGTGAGTGGGCAGGAGGCCTAGGGAGGTGAGTCCTGGTTGGGTTTCATAGTTGCACCCATCATCATGACTGGTAAGTGTAAGACCTGGGAAAAAGGCATTGTGTGCTTATTTGATTGGGGTAGGTGACACATAGGTCTTGTTTCTGTTGCTGCTGTTTCTTCATCAGTCCATAGAAGTTTATAGGAAAGAGCATTTTGGGAGCAGAAGTCCTTAGGTTCAGCAGGTTTTCTGTCTTTTCTAGGTATTAGCGGTAGGCAGGTGGCATCCTATCGTGAGGTGATCAGATGTACCAGGGGCTGTATTTAATGAACTTGTCTGTGTTTGTTTATTTCAGGTGTAAAAGAGTTCACCCAAAAAGTTGCTGGAAATGGAAACACTGTTTTACCTGTCTCAGCATCCAGGGCATTTATGCTCAGCATGCCACCTCCTTGTCAAGCATTAAAGTATGTAATTTTTTGGACTACCGAAGGATAAGGGGCTTTGCCTGATCCAGCTGACTGCCAAGGAGTTCACTTGGCAGTTGTGTTCTGTGCTTTATTTCCTTTAAAACAACACGGTTGTTTTTATCTAGCAGTGATAGCAGTGGTTTTTTACAGTGTAGCTCTTCTTTCTCACAGAACCCTGGTAAGGAGGAAACGCACCTTTCTTTGAAGAAGGATGAAGAAGGGGCTCCCCGAAGCAGAATCCAACGTTGTGCTGACAGGATGGATGGGATGGCTGCAGAGGTTTGTCGTGAAATGGGGAGTTTTCACCCCCTGCTCGTTGGCTCCGGCCCAGCCCAGCCAAGGTGTCCGCCTCGGGTCTGTGATGCTCTCAGAAAGGTCCTGTGGTGTGTGAGAAATGAGTTTTATGACTTAATCTCTATTGCAAGAGGCAGGTGCCCATGTCAAAGGACTGCCAGCCTTGCTGGTTTGTTCAGTTGATGTGAAGAGTGGATTAATCTAATGTGACAAGTCTTTGCAGAGCAAGATCAGGTATATTTGCCCAAAGCACCTCAAAGTGCTTGTCTCTAGAACTACCAGAACTCATCTGGAGCAGCTGTTAATGCTTTTCATAAGGAAATAGATGTGCACTGGAAAAAGCAGGGAGGACTGCAAACTTTCCCCCGTCCTCACAGCTGCTTATCCACCCTCTGGCCCAGCGAGGCGCCAGTCCTGACTGTGGCTTCCCGAGGTTCCCATGAAACAAAAGAGAAAGATTTTGGTGTTAGGCTGCAAAGCGGAGAGACTCAGACCCCCTGGCAGTGACCCTCTGCTCTGTGAAATGCTGCTGTACTGCGGAGAATGGTCAGGATCATGCAGTGCCTATTTGTATCCAAATTTCTTCATGCAAATCTGTGTTTTAGGAAAATACTCTTTGAAGAGGAGAGAGAATTAAAAGTAGTCTTTGTATTTCAAAATAATGAATGTTGAAAGTAGGAGAGATGCAACTAGTTTTTAATTGAACCACTTACTGTAAAGGTTGTCTTGCAGGATTAGACGCTTGGACTACAGAGTTGCAAAGAGCAAGCCACCCAGGCTGATGGGAAAAATTACCAGGTTTTCATTAGTGGGGAAATATAGTTTAGGTTAGGACAAGTGTGTATGTGTATATATATACACACATATATATGGATATCAAAGAGCCACAGAAATTATTATTATAATTAAAAATAAATTATTATCATTATTATTATAATGGGAACTTACTGTACCTAGCAAATCCTGCCTTGTTTAGCATTTTCATTAGATCAGAAGAAGTCAGAAAGTGAAGATCAGGTGGATTCATGGCTCTGTCTGTATGTTGTGCATCATTTGATGTGTCCCATGTCCTCGCGGAAAGCCTTCAGGCTTTTCCTGAGAGACTCTGTGCTCCTCTCCGGATGCTCTGCTGAGCAGAACCAGTGCATCCCCTTCCCAGAAGTGCTCCTTTCTTGTCTCGATTGGCAACGGGTGCTGCCAGACATAGAGAGAAATAGCTTCTTTAAAGATGTGTTACATAACAGATTTCTGAGATGAACTCTTTTTCAGACTTCATGCATTTCTCTGGGAGCTAAGCTTTTCACCTGCTCTTTGAAAAACCAGATGCCTAAGACTTGGAAACGCTTTGGCAAACATGGAGGAACACGGCTTAAAGCTGTGCTGTAATTTGAAGGGGGAAAAAAAATACGAGTGTTGCTCTTTATGTTGTGGCAGAGAAAGTGGAGCTGCTGAGATGATGTGATGGGTGGTCTTCCTCTTCAGTTTTATGCTCCTGAAAGAAAATACAAGGTACGTTGCAAGCGCGTACTCACAGCATCCGACAAAGGCTAAAATCTTTTCCAGCAAGCAGCCCCAAATCCCGGAGACTGAGGTGAGGATGGGTGTCAGCCACGAGCCGGAGCTGCGCTCCAAAGGGAAGGGGCTGCCTTCAACAGCCAGAGGACGAAAGAAAGAAAGAGTAGTAGTGGAGCAGCTTGTCAAGGACAGAGTCGTTGCTTTTGTTGCTTCTAGTTTTCCCACCCCGAATAACTTTTTCTCCCAACAGACCGCAGCCAAAACGAGCAGAAGACACTAATCCAGGCAGTCCGTGAACGATGGGTCAGATGACAAGTGGATGCCGGTTCGTCTGCTGTGGAGAGGAGCAGAAAAGAGTCCCTGCCGCAGGTACGATGGCCCTAAATTAAACGCCCCTCCTGCCTCCCCCCCTTCCTCAGACAGCTGTTCATCTCTCTTGGTTGCGGGATTTCATAAGACATGAGCCACGGCTCCCTTCACAGAGAGCCTGTGGTTCAGTTCCCCTGGAAAGGCTGTAACTGCAGCATTTGAAATGTCACGGTAAAACACTGCAAGCATTGCAGCTAACGAAGAAGCATTGCCGCGTGAGGCAAAGCAGGGTCTGCCAGGCACCAGAGAAGGGGAGAGAATTAAACCCTTGAAACAGTCTGAGTGAACTGTGACACAAAAGGAGAGGGCTTTTTGTAAGACGCTGGAGTACTTCATCGATAAATACAGCTTTTCTTTTTAGATAGACTAGAGGAACTCAATGCAGAATGAATGTGGTTATGCAGCCTAAGCAAACATGGGCGTACTGGGTCCTCTTGATGGTGCCATGTTGACATATTTGTGGAAGGAAACCGATGTATACAGTGAGAAGAGCAGATAATATGTCTAGTTAGATGAAGGACCTAAGCAGCAGGCATGGAAATCGCATCCCAGAGACATTGCAGCATTCATCACTAGGTGCTGCTTTGCAGTGATCTTTTCTTATTGCAAAAAACCAGTCTTTTCCTTTAGGAGCTCTCACAGATCAAGGCCTCTAGGTAGCTGTGTCCTCTCCCAGTGGCAGAACACTGCTGTTCTTGCTTTTTAAATGCTCCAAGTCCTCTGGTTTGGCCTCAACCTTTTCTTCAATGAATTAACATGAGTATTACCCCCAACCCTGAACCCAGTGCAGCTTCCAAAGGAGTACTCTGAAGTCTGCATCTTTCTGAGCCATGAGATGTGCTCTCTTTCCCATAGGCTGTGCGGATGGAAGGAAGGTGGATTTACAGATAGGCTGAAGAAGCACCTAATTTCTGGAGGTGATCATATGCCTGAGGTACAGGCTGTCAGAGAGAAGCTAGTCCTGACTTTGCCCTTATTTTTCAAATGGTGAAAAAGCAGATGGTGGTGGTCTGGGTGTTTTAGTGCCCTGGAAAACAGGGACTGCAGCTGCAGCCTTTGTGTAATAAAACTGGTGACTTGGAGTACAGGAACACTTAACCCTGGAGAAGGTAACAGGCAGCTGCTAATTTATCATGAATGAAAGGTCATTGTTTTACCTGAAAGGAAAATGTTAGTGACTATCAGAGGACCAAATCAGGAGCAAGGCATGCTCTGTAAACTACAACTTTTCATCAGGTGTCAGTGTTTCCCTCTGAACAGCAGCTGCTGAGCTACACGGCCGAGCCTGGGCAAAGCATTTCTACTGCTTTCCCCGTGAGGGGAGCAGGGTTTCTGCTGTTGGGGGTCAGAGATGCTCCTTGTTCCTCCGAGGGCCTCGGTAACGCAGGGAGGGGCCGTTGGCACCGGGCGCTGCTGCAACAGGGTGGTTGCGGAGGGGGCGGCTCTGGGCCCTGTGCAACGCGGTCGTGTGGGTTGGCTCTGCGGCGGTGGTGCTGTGTGCGGCGGTGGTGCTGTGATGGCTGTGTCTGACTGACGGGAGCCTCGTGGGGAGCGGCCGTGATCCCCAGCTGCTCCATCACAGCGAGATCCCGAGGTCCAGCCCAGCGCTGGGGCGGGAGCTGCTGCTCGGGCGAGAGCCGGGTCCTGCTCGCTGCGGCTCTGCGGCCGGTCCCTCGCGAGGGCCTTTGCCAGCGCAGGTGATGCCACGCGGGAGCGGCTGAGCAGGGAAAGCTCAGCCTGAGCCGTGGCGAGGAGCGCAGCCTGGACACAGGGCGCTGGGGGATGCCGGCGCGGGAGGGAGGCGGTGTCCGGTGAGTGCCTGTGCCCGGCTGCTGGCCAGGAAACACCCCTCCTGCCTCGTGGCTCCTGGCTGCTGTCACCTGCATGGGGCGGTCTGGGGTGTGGCGGGGGGCAGTGCGCAGGTCCCGCTGGGCTCCGTGGCACTAAATGCAGCCAGGGCACGCACCCGCCCAGGGCAGCGTCTGCCTTCAGTCCTAGGTTTGATTACATCACGGAAAGCAGCGATCTCGGGATGCTGAGGGAGCTGAGCTCACTCACACAGTGGCAGTGAGTACGGTACCTGCTCGATCTGTGCTGTTGGAGTCCACAGCTGGTTAGAACTGCAAATCCTTCTGTATCGTCGAGGTAATGCCAGCACAGCAATGATTTAATAGCTGCATGTGAACCAAAAGTGTATTTTCAGCAGACGAGTTTCCCTGCAGGAATGTCAGCGGTTTGCTGTGATGAGCAGCCCAGGTTTGTGGCGTTTCCTGCAGGCTTTCTCTTGGGCTTCGGTGACCAGGAAAAACCTGCCTCCGGTGGGACTGTTTCTTCCTCTGCAATTCCACCCCACGTTAAAGCACCGTCTCACAGGTAACCCCTCTGTGAACACCTTGGGTTGTCTCATTACTTCTGCAAACTGCTTCAGTTCTTAAACTAACAGATCAGATTGCATGGCTGAAATTTCACAAATGAATTGTCTTCAATGTTAATGCACTCACCTTCTTGTCGCAGCTGAAGGCACGTACACTTAACAGGTGCAACTTTGGGTGGTGGTAAAGTTAAAAGCTGTTAATATGCAATCAGGAAATGACTACTGAAGGTTTTTCTTTGGCCTTTTTGGGATAAGGTTTGGCTTAAAAAGAAAAACAACAAAAAGCACAAGAAACCCCCCAAAATAGTAGTTTCCTAATGCGTGTGCGAAAGGGGTATTTCGTTGGCAGAAGTGCCCCAGCAGCAAAAGGGATTGCACCGTTTTTCAGAGGACCAGAGAAAGAAAGTTGGACTGGGTGGTAGTTCATGTCCTGCACATGCCAAAAAACTTGGTGCGAGATGACCTGAGACTCTCAATTCAGCTGCCTCCATGTAAACAAAGAGCCCTCAAAATAAAGAAATCATGCGCTTTAATCTGTTTTACTGATGCTGTTCCACAGGCATGTATATCGCGCAGCTCATGTCCAGCCTTCTACAAAGACTGCAACTTTTAGTAGAGCAGCTGTGTTATTGCAGCTGTTGTTTTTGCAGGGGTTTCTTCTGCATTTTTTAGTGACAGAGAGGAACCGGTCTAGGATCGCTCTTCAGCCAAAAGCATGTTTAAAGAAAAAAAATCTGCCTTGTATGGTATTGCTTCTGGTCTGACAAGGTTGTCATGAAAATCAGATGATGGCTATGTAAGGAGTTGGGAAGCCTGTCTGTTTTCATCGGCTTCAAAAGGGCTTTGAGCATTCAGGTGGTATTTGAGCAGTCAAAACGGTGCTTCTTTTTTAGGGCAGAATAGATTTTCCTTACACAAAACCAGAATAGGTTTTTCGGTGCTGTTTTAGTTGCAATAGAGAGAATAGATTTTTGTAACATGACTGAAGAATCATTTAAAATGATCTAGTCCAGAGAACAGACTATAGGCTGTAGGTGTCCAGCTGAACCTTCCTTATGCTGCCTCTGCAGCTCGTTGTGGTTTCCACCTTTTAGATTACGTTTGCTGTGACTTCGTGTTCAAGTAATTTTGCATGGAAGTTTTTGAACAAGAGAGGAACAGGAACAGGCAGGATTTTAACTCTCTCAACTCTTTTGGAGACAGGATAGTCTGTTCTCAATTCCTTCTCTTGCACGCTTTTCAGACACGGTGTGCAGAAAGCTGGTGGAAAAGGCACCCAAACTATTTCTACGAGGGGTTACAAAGCAGCAGCAGTTTGTTCCCGTGCTCTTGCCTTCATTAATGGCTGGTACATGTAAACAAGGATAGTAGATTGCACCGGTGGGTGGGGAGGGGATGCTGCTCAAACCAGCATCAGTGATGTTACAAAACAGTCAACAAACTGTTTGTCTCAGCCCTCTCCTTCCATCGCTCCATTTTTTTCCCCCGTCTTTTATCAAGTTTTAAATGAAACCTCCTTGGTATAGCTCGGAACACCTTGGAGGACTTCATGTGTAGTGTTTCAGATATAAACCCGTTCAGGTCCTATCTGTTGACAGCTGTGGAGTTAAACAGGTCGGCATTCCTTGCTGAGGTAATCCTTGCTCTTTTTCTCTTTGTGGGTGATTAGAAATTGTCACTGACCAATAGCAACCTGCAGTGATAAGTTGGACCTTCTCTTTACAGCAAAGAAGAGACTTAGTTTTTAACCTCAGGATAGCTGGTGTTTGTGAGTAGTCTCAGAGATCCGGTGCAGACCAGACACTTGGACTTTTACCATGAGCTTAAAAAAAATGACCTGCTGCAAGAGGGGGAGATGCCCTTGCCTGTTGCGAGAGTGCCTTTACTCGTTCTGCACTCGTTAGCTGCATGTCTTGCTCTTTACTGTAAACGGAAAGCCATCCTGACCTTCTGCTGGCATTCATACCGTAGCTGTCCTAGAGGTGGTGGTGGGGAGGCAGGCAGGGTACTCCTTGACCCTTTCCTTTGGGCTTGGAAATGGTGAGCTCAAGATGAGGTTGGTGTTTATACAGGCTTCATTCACCTCACCACCTAAAATCTCTTCAGACTTTAAATAGACTTTAAATTTTTTCTGTGGAGGGATCTGTGCATTAAACATAACTGTGCTGGAAGTCCAAGGTATTTTAAGGCCGACTTCAGTTTTATGGAGCAAGGTTTAACTGAAGAGAAGGTTCTGAAAGCTGCTCCGTCCTCTCTCGGTTTAGGATGGTTAGCGTTTTTGGCTCGGTAGCTCGTGTCAGTCTGTGATGCCTTTGTGGCAGTGACTGACGAGTGCCTTTCGGAGAGTGCTTACGTGGTCCCTGTTTGCCTCCAGGACAGTGTGGCAGCGATCTGAGCTGTGCATCTAACCTGACTGCTGGAATCCAGGTGAGGGGATGTGCTTTTTTCATTTTCCTTTGTTTTGTGGGGTTGGTTGGTTGCTTTGCTTGGCTAGTTGGTTCTTTGCATGCACGTGTCATCAGTGTGGCAAACATCTCACTCTGGAGAGGCTTTTAAACCTTGAAGATTTCCGGAACAGAATTGTACCGGCCTTTGGAGCCACCTCGTGTCTCGCCCTTTCTGCCCGTCCTCCTCTGTTTGAGGAGGGTATTCTGTTCCAAACTGAGGAAAGGCTTGTGGCTAACTGTTTTTGCTGTCATGGCCAGTAGCACTGCAGTGGCAGAAAGAGGCCCATGTCCTTCTCCTTTGGAGCTCTAGGAGCGAACGGAGACAATGTCATCTTTTCCGGAGTTGTTCTCAAGGCTCCGGTAGGTTGAGATTTGTGGCATAACTTGCTCCCGGGCTGAGCACTCCTTTAGTCTTTGAATTAGCTGCTGCTTGGACTGTAACTGGCAGCTCTTTACAGGAACCTTGGGATGCTGCTAATGATTACAGTATTTTGGCAGAGCAGAGATTTGCAGGAGTGCTCACATCTTTGAGCAGCACCAGAGAGCACTGAGGCAGCTTTTCTCTGTGAAAGGGGGTGGTACTGGTTAGAAAGCAACTAATGAGATGAGCTGCTTTTTGGTTAGGTACAGAGAAAGTATTTACGTGGGAGGTGAGAAGTTCAGTGGACTGCAAAGCGGTTTTCTGTTATAACAAGATCTAGAAGAGGGACATCAGTGACTTAGCCAAGTTTTGCTCTGGTTGGGGTAGGGGAAGAGTATTTAACCCTGATAGCAGTAAGAGTCTAAGCAGTGGAGGATGGAAACGTCTTGAGTTTTTCTTCAGAGGTGTAATTTTTAATGCAGTAAAGATGTGAGAGTAAAAGATGGTGGTGATCTTATGAGCCAGAAGGAGGTATGATGATTTTTCCAGCTGATTCTTGGAGTTGAAGTACTGATTCTAGAAATGTTTGAAAGACAAGGTAATGCCTAGCCGAATAGAGCACAAGCGATAGGAGGACTGAGACACTTATTTGGTGCATAACACCTGGGTGTTTCATGTCTTTTTTCCCTCTCAGGGGTTCTCCAGTTGCAACTGTCAGTTGCCTTGAGTCCTCGAAGGAAAACAAGGGAGCTGCTTAACATGAACTCCTTTTCAGTGGCAGTCTGATAGACTGAGCTTATAACCGTTGTCCTTGTGTAATCTTACTCGGAAGCTCGTGTTCATCTTGTAGCTTCTATGGATTATTTTGGTTTTCCAAGATAAGAACCAAGTGCAGCAGCAGCTGCTGGACTGTTGTGCCAAAAATGGATTTCCAAAAAGGTTGGAAGTTGCTTCAGTAACCAACAGGCTGCTTGGAAATAGTTTTGAAAGTTCTGTCTGTCTCTTCTTCAAATTACCTTTAAAAGCATTTTTTGCTTGCAAAAGTTTGACTTAGATGTTCTTGTTCCTGAGAATTTCCAGGTTGTCCTGTGTACATCGTGACCTTGACATAACGAAAGTTGAGGAGGAATCTCAGCAGGTAGTCTGTAGAAATTGTTGTTTCAGGTGGCTTTTTTGTATCAGAAATGCGCTTCTGAAGGCTTTTGTTTGGTTTTCCTCTTGCTTTTCAGTAGCTGCCTTACACTTCTCCAGCACTCTAGAAAAAGAATCCTTCAGGGGCTTGAATGGAAAATGTGATTTCTCCATCTCTTCATGTTTGTCTTGGACTCCCTGCTAATCCTTCAACTTTGAGCTTGGCATGAGGAAGCTGTATTTGATCTTTGGGGGGGGGGGGGGTTGTTTAGCCAGGTCAAGGGATTCTTGAATTATGGGGCGTCAGGGGTCTCAATGCCTGGTCAAACACAGAAAGTTCACTTTAGCTGTGCATTTGGGGAAAAGTTCTGATTCAGAGATGTTTGCTTTGCACCTTTCAGTAGACAAAATTGAACACTGCAGTCCTGGATTGGTACAGAGGAATTGATAGAGGTGGAAAAGATCTATTTCTAAACACAAACACATTGACATGGATGCATATCTTCCCGAGTTTGTCTTGTGCATGCCACTTACCTGTCTTGCCTGATTTTTGTTTCTTTTTTAGTTTTTAACTGGGGCTTTTCTTTAATACACGGTGTTTAATAATGGGTGTTTTCCTCCTGTTTCAGCCAAGAGTTGAAACTAAACCCAAAGCTCAGTCTCAGCCTCCTCGCGTACGTGAACAGCGTCCAAGGGAAAGACCAGGTTTTCCACCCCGAGGACCTAGACCAGGTAACGTGGATTGGTTTGTGTCCCTGCTTGGGGCTAGTTAGTGAGATGGGTCTCCTCGAATGGTCTGGCCTGTAACTGTGGCTGTACTTGGCTGATTATGACCTGTCTGTCCCTACTGTCTTCAACCAGAAATGGGGAAATACGATTTGTAGTCCACACTGAGATGAGCTGTTGCAAAGATTCGGGGTTATCTCTAAGCTTCTGTTCTTTTGAATCGTTTATTAATAGTCAGGCCACTTGTTTGCATGGCTGAATACCCTTCAGGTGGCTTGATGCAGTTGGGAAAAGCCGGTTTTCAAATCTATTGGGTTTTTTTGAATGAGCCCTAACTTGTGCTGACTCTTGGGAATGAGAGCTCTTACATGCCTGTCCTTATGGCCTGTAGTGCTCTTTGTTTTGGCCGAAAACCTTCCCCTCAGGCTGCTGTCGGAGCAGAGCCCCGCGGGGCAGCTCTGCCCGGGGAGGCTGCGGCAGGGCTGCGGTGTCTGTGCCACAGCCCCAGTGCTGAGTGTGGGGGGCCGCGGGGCGCCCGGCGGGGTGGGCACGGCCGAGCCGGGTGCCTGGGGGTGGCTTGTGGTGGTGCTGGGCCTCTCCTGAAATGCCCTGCACTACTTTTTTTCCTTTTTTTGTTTTTTACTTTTCCAGGGACAGAGGAGCCCCAGCAGTGCTGTCTGGGACGGCCAGTGCAAATGCCGCAGCTTCACCCCAGCACTCCACTCGCCTCCCTCCTGCCCCGCGCGTGGCCCAGCTCCTGGCTGGAAGAGCTCCTGGCTGGGGACGACCTGCCTGCGCCCGCCTGGCTCCTGGAAACCCTGCTGGGAGCACCGCGCGGGCTCCTTACAGCGCTGGCTCCCAACAGCTCAGCTCCAGCTCCAGAGGTGCCCCGACCTGCGCCCGGGTGAGGCTGCGCTGGGGAATGGCCCCGTTGTGGGGCCTGGGGTGGCTTGTGGTGGTGCTGGGCCTCTCCTGAAACTTTTTTTTGACTTTTCCAGGGACAGAGGAGCCCCAGCAGTGCTGTCTGGGACGGCCAGTGCCAACGCCCCCGCGTCGCCCCAGCACGGGCTCTCGGACGCTGCTGCCTGCGCGCAGAGCCTGGGACAGCGTGTCCGGCAGCAGGGGCTGCATCCCAGCCCCTCTCACCCCCACAGGGACCTCGGAGGCGCTTCCTGGTGAGTCTGGGGGCATTTTCCCCTGGTGCCTTCTCCCTAAGGAGCCTGGAGGGTTGTGTCACTGGTGAGTAACAGCTCCAGCCTCGCTGCCTGTCTCTGTGTCCTGGCCAGGGGCTGCTGACACCACGCGACGGCCTCGCACCTCCTTTCTGCGCTCTGCAGCGAAGCCGGGAGCACCACGGCGCAGAGAGGCAGCGTGAGGTTTGTTTCCTCCCGGACAGAAGCCGCCCGGCTCCCTGCTCGCAGCAGGACGATGCCTCTGCTCGCCTCCCTCCTGCCCTGTGCGGGGCCCCGCTCCTGGCTGGGGACGACCTGCCTGCGCCTGCCTGGCTCTGGGCCTCCTTGGGAGCCTGCTGGGAGCACAGCGGGGGCTCCTCACAGCTCAGCTCCGGCTCCTTAGGGCTTGGCCTCATTACAGCAATGGTGGTGACTGACAAGGTCGTAAATCAATCACTGTCACAGCTTGCATATTAATATCATAGTTTAATATTCCATACATACTGCACAGTTAGTTTATTAACAGTGTACATACTCCATACACACATTGAATAAAGAGTCCAAGTCTTGTACAAAGGGGGAATAAACAGGGGAACTGGAAGACGGTGTCTGCTTGTGTTTCCTCCCCAAAAAGCGCTTTCGCTCCAGAGACTATCTCAGACGCGAGGTTCGGCCTGGTGCATGCCAGCCTCCCTGCTGCCGGGACGCCCGCGCATGGACCCCCACCTCCGGTGAGGGTCCAGGGGCCCTGCCCACCCCCCTCCCACCACCCAGCCCAACCACCCTCCCACCACCCACAAACAGGCCCCCTTGGCCTCTGGTTCTGGGGCTGAAAACAGATGGCTGAGTCTCTGCTTTCAAGTCCCAAAAACGCAGGACTTAGTCTCTGGTTTCCAGGCCCAGAAACAGCCCCCTGGAGCAGTTGTGAAGCCCCAGAAACACAGGACTTAGCCTCACTTTTTGAGCTCAAAAACCCAAGACCAGGCCTCCACTTTCAAGCCCCAAAAATGCAGGACTTAGTCTCTGTTTTTGAGCTCAAAAACCCAAGACCTGGCCTCTGTCTCCAAGCCCCCAGCACCCGCTTCCTGAGGCCCAGAAACACAGGACTGAGAAAGGGAAGCTAAACCCTGCCTTCTTGCAGCTCAACCACAGGTCTGGGGGCTGTTTAGGGGCTCAGAAATGGACTCTGAGCCCCAACAGCAGCCCCCTCGACCCACCTTTGAGCCCCAAAACCACAGGGTTTAGCTTTCCTTTCCAAGCCCCACACCTGACCCTCATCCTGTTTCTCCAGCCCCAAAACAGCCCCCTGGAGCAGTTATCAAGCCCCAAAAACACAGGACTTAGGTTTTTGAGCTCAAAAAGGGAGACTAAGACCTGGCCTCTGTCTCCAAGCCCCCAGCACCTGCTTTCTGAGGCCCAGAAATGCAGGACTGAGAAAGGGAAGCTAAACCCTGCCTTCTTGCAGCTCAAACACAGGTCTGGGGGCTGTTTAGGGGCTCAGAAGTGGACTCTGAGCCCCAACAGCAGCCCCCTGGACCCATCCTTGAGCCCCAAAACCACAGGACTTGGCTTCCCTTTCCAAGCCCCACACCTGACCCCCATCCTGCTTCTCCAGCCCCAAAACAGCCCCCTGAACCTGTTCTCCAGCACCAAAGCCCAGGACTAAACCCCCTGAGACCAGTCCCAGCAGCCTGGGGTTGAGCCCCAGACCCGCAGGACCAGCCTCCATTTCGGAGCCCCCAAACGAGCCCCCGGAGCCTGTCTGGGAGCTCCAGACACGCAGGACTCAGCCTCCATCCCCAAGCGCTGCGGTTCTGGTGCTCCCAGACAGGCCCCGGGGGCTCGTTTGGGGGCTCTGAAGTGGAGGCTGAGCCCCCCAAACCCCCCTTCGCCCCCCCCCAGCTCCCAGCCCTGCACCACCCCCGTTTCCAGCCCCGCAGCAGCGCCCCGAGCCCCTTTCGCAGCCCCCAGGCACCAGCCCTCCCCTCCCGGCCCCAGCGGGGGTTGGGGGGGGGAAATGAGCCCCCCGGCCCCGCGCGGGTCGGGCCGTGCCGGGCACCCGGGCCGGGGGGACCCTCCACTCCCTGCAGGCAGGGCCCAGCCCCGCGGCGCTGGGCAGCCCGGGCCGGGCGGGCGCTGGGCTCCGGCCCCTCGGGCTTCACTGCCCCGCGCCGACCCCCACCGGCCCCGCAGCCCGAACCCGGCCGAGCGCGGCTGCTCCCCCCGCCACCGCGGGGCCCGGGCCGAGCTGGCAGCGGGCAGCACCCGGCGGCGGCACCGACGGCAGGGCACCGGGCCGGGCCCGCAGCTGCCTCCCGCCCCGCAGCCGCCTCGCCCGGCCGGGCAGAGCCCCCCGCCCCGCCCCGCACACGGCCCCGGCCCGGCCCCCACCGCTTACCTGGGGCCGGGCGGCCCGGCCGGGGCAGCGCTCGCTGCTGCCGCCGCCCCGCCACCTCCGGGATGCGGCGAGCGGGAGCCCCGCGCCGGGGAGGGGGCGGCCCGGGGGCCCCGGACACCCAGCGCCAACGCCCGCCCGCGGCTCTAGGGGCCGGAGCGGCCGCGCAGGCGCCGGGAAGTGGCCGCCAGGCTCCGCCCCGGCCCTGGCCCCGCCCACTGCTCTGGCCCCGCCCCTCCCGTGGCTCCACCCCACCTCGCTCCACCCCGCCCCCGCCATTGGCTCCGCCCACTTCGCGGGTCTGTCCTGCCCCGCCCTTCAGCCCCGCCCCTTGCCCCGCCCCACCCGCGGCCTTGCCCCGCCTCGGCCCCGCCCCGCCCTTCAGCCCCGCCCCAGCCGCAGCTCTGGCCCCGCCCCCGGCCCCGCCCCCTTCAGCCCCAGGACAGCAGCCCCGGCCAGAGCCCCGGGGACCCGGCGGCAAACGGGGGCGGTGGGGGGCAAAGCGACTCCCGGGCCCCGGCGCAGAAACACCCCCGCTGCTGCGGCAGGTTCCCGGCGAGGTTTATTTCAGCGCCGCCTCGGGGGCTGCTCGAGGCCGGTGTCCCGGAGGAGCCGAGCAGCCGCCTGCTGCACCCGCAGGTCCCTGTCTCTCCGCAGCACCCGCAGAGCTGCAGCGGCACCGGCTGCGGCGTCAGGGCCGCACCCGGCACCAGCACCAGCCCAGCCGCTGGGTCAGCGACCGCTGCGGTGCCGGGGCCCAAACTCCCCCCAACCCCCAGGCCCGGGGCGCCAGGGCCCCGTCACCTACTTGCTGAGAGCGGCATCACTTCCTCCCTTGTCAGCCACTCGATGCCCGCGTGCTCCACGAGGACCCCTGCGCGCACAGAGCAACACACCGACATCAGGGCGACACACCGACATCAGAGTGCCCCCGGGACCCCCAGCCTGGGCAGACGGGGACAGCGGCGGCGTGGGGGGAGCAGCCGCAGAGAGTGCCCGCTCCGACTCACCGGTGACGTCGAGGGCCGCAACCTGCAGCTCCCCGCAGCTCACCAGGAAGCAGCGCCGGGCGGCGACGTACAGCATCTCCTGGTGCTCGGGGCTCTCCTGGGCCTGGGGGACGCGGGACACGCTGTCCTTCTCGGCCGCAAAAAAACCCCGCCGCCCTCGGCGTGTCGCCCGCTCCCTCCCTCTCCCGGGGCCGGCGAGGGCCCCGCAGCCCCATCGCACCCGGGCGCGCAGCTCCTCACCAGCTGGCTGCAGATGGCGCCCAGCAGCTCGGCCGCGCTCAGCCGGGTGTTGACGGCGAGGCCCTGCCGCACCCTCCGCAGCCCCAGAAACGGGGCGCACAGCCGCAGGGTGCCCTGGCACGCCTGCCAAAGAGAGGTGAGCCGGGGTGCTGGAGTCGCTACCCTGGGCAGCGCAGGGGCGACCGCGTGGGGACGCTTTCGGGGAGGCTCTGCAGAGACCCTGCGGCTGCCGAGCAGGTGGCAACGGCAGCAATGTCCCTGCGGCTGCTGCCTGGCTTCGCTTCTTGCTCCCCCCCGGGGCTCTTACCATGGAGGCTCCCGGGTCGGGGTCCCGGAGGTGCAGGACAAGGGTGGCCCACGTGCTGCCCAGCTCCTCCGTGAAGAAAGACCTCCACCTGCTCGTGGCAGAGGCGGCCAGCACCCCGTACAGGGCGAAGGCCGCCGAGCGCAGCGACGCCTGCTCCTGCAACCCAGAAACCCCAGCCCTCAGGTGGGCGACTGGGACACCGCGTACAGCTGTTTCTGCAACACCCGGGCGCTGCCGGTCGAGCACAATGCCCGGAGAAAGGACCCCCACAGGGGTCACAAACAGCAGCTCCCCCACCTTCCCCAGGGAGAAGCATCTTCCCCGAACCCTCCCGATCCGCAGCGGCCCCTGCCCATACCGCCCCTCTTGGACGAGCCCGCGAGGGACCCTTCGAGCAGGTGTCAGACACCACTGCTCACTCACAGCATTGAAGAACCCCTTGGTGGCCCTGGCGATGTCTCTGAAGGTGGAGCCCACAGCCTTCCCCTTCAGCTCCGTCACCACCTTCGCCAGCGCCAGCAGGCTCTCTGACACCACCTCCGCCGCGGCCACGTCCTCCAGGCCCCTCCGCAGCGCCTCCAGCACCGCTCCCTTGTGCTTTCGCAGCTGCCGAGCGTGACACACACGTGAGCCTCCCGCTAGTCCTGCCTCCAACCGCTCCTCTTCCCCGTCGCCTCCAGGGGCTGAAGCTCTCAGAAGCAGCCCCCGAGCACATCGCAGCCCGAGGGGCCCGTCGGCACCTCAGTCCCCTCTGCAGCCCGGCTGATGCCCCAGAACAGAGCGCCCTCGGGGCAAAGACTCGCAGCTGCCTCTGCTGCTCTGCCCACTCTCTCTAATCCCCCCGCAGCTCTCCACCGGCATCTCTCCGGTCACGCAGGGGCTGCGTTTCATGCGGAGCAAAGCCCCTCTCACCTTCTCCGGTGCTCCGCTGACCAGGTTGCCCAGGCCGCGCGCTGCCATCTGCCGCACGGTGCTGCTCGAGTCCCGCAGCTTCTCCAGCAAGGCCCTCGCGATGGGCTGGAGGCACCTCCACTCCTGCAGCGCCGGCTCCTTCATCAGCTGCAGCACAGCAACCCGGCCGTCGGCACCCGCAGACGGATGCAGACCAGGCCCGGGAGCAGCAGCCGCCCCGGGCTCCGCACGAGGAAGCCCCACCAGCCCCAGCTGACCACCCCCATGCCCGGCAGCTTTCCTTGGGGCCCGGCCCAGGCTGCGGCTTTGGCCAGGCTGAGGGCAGTGCTGCCCTGTGCCCGGGGGTGCTCATGGGTGGGTGGGGGCTGGGCAGGGGCCAGGGAAGGGCAGCTCCTGAGAGAGCTGCTATGAGGGGGGATCTGCTCCCGCCAGGAATGTGACACCTTCTGCCGGCACCTTCTTGCTGGCATCCTGAGAAAAGCCCTCCTAAACCTCCCTCTCCCACCTTCTCCCTCACCTCCGCAAAGAAAGCCGCGGCCATGACCCACCCGCAGGTTGGCCGAGGGGGCGTCCAGCCACTGGGTCAGCACCAGCACCAGGGGCAGCGAGATGGTCCCGGCGCGGAGCAGCACCCTGCGCACAGAGCACAGGCAGGCGACGTGCGGTTACACAGGGCGGCACCCGGCCTCGGGCCCCCGAGATCCCCCCGCTCCCACGCGGGCTCTGCTTGGCACCTCTGAGACGCCCAGGCCCGGGGGAAGGGTCCCGCCAGCCCCTCCTGGGTCGCGGCCACCCCGGAGCAGCGAGGCGCCTCCTCGGGCTCTCACCCGGTCAGCAGGCAGACGCCGTCGTGGTGAGCCCGGGGGTCTTCCAGGGCAGCCCAGGCTCCCTGCTTCCGCAGCAGCCACAGCCATTTCCCATCGAGGCACGTGCGCAGCACCACCTCCAGGGTCTCCAGGGAAAGCCTGGGCGAGAAGAGAGCAGCGAGGCCTCAGTCACGGCAACAGGCTAAGGAAACGCTGCCGCCCGCGAGGCCTTCGCTCACTCGTGCTGCGAAACACCCCTGGAATGACCTCTCACAACCCTGAAGCCTGACAAGCTCTAAGAAACCTGGCCTAGGGACCCTAGGGACCGTCGGCTCACAAACACGCCAACAGAGACCAAACCAACCAGCATGCCAACACTCATAAAACAAGAACTACAACCAAACAGACAAACTCAAACCAAAATAAATAGAGCCCGGGGAAAAAACAAGTCTCCCTGGGGCACCTTCCTCCCTGGGAATCAACGTGACGGGGACCCAAGCCCAGCCCCTGCGTCTCCGTCCCCCGGCTCCTACCTGCAAGGATTGTCATCGCTCACGTGGCCCTTCAGGAACAGCTTTCCCCGGGTGCTGAGTGGGGAAGATGGCATCTCCTTGCCCACTGTGGCGCTGATCTGCTTCAGCAGCACCGGCAGCAGCTCTGGGAGCAGGCGCTGCACAGCCTCCGGGCTCCGCAGCGCTGACACCACCACAGAGATGGCCCGGGTCATCTGCAGAGAAATGCAACCAAAAGCCGCCTGTGAAAACAAGGCCTTTTCCCACCTGTGCCCTGCCCGCCTCGGGGACCTTTACTGCCTGCAGTTTACTCCCCTGCAGCCTGGCAGCAGCAAACGCTCTCGGCTGACAGCGCTGCCCAGGGCCCAGCATGGCACCAGCCCGGGGGGCTCAGGGATGTTCGCAGCATGCACGGAGCTCCCTCAGGCTGAAGGGTGATTTGGGCAGTCAGGTACGAAGCCGGTGCACGTACCTTGAGAGGCTCCAGCGCAGCCTCCTCCTCGTCTGCCTCAGGCTTGGCAGAGCTGGTCCTGGGCTGGTTGCTTCCCGAGTTCTTCAGTTTTTCCATCAAAACCCGCAGGAAGTGGTCCACAAAGAATTTCCCCCCCCAGGACCCTCCACAGCTCCTCGGTGTCACTGCAAGGGAGCAGAAGTTCCCCCGTGAGCCCCCGGGCTCTGGTACCTGCGACGACCTCGGCAAGGGCCAAACGCTCTCCTGGCCTCCAAGACGGCTCTTGCCGCGCTCAGGCTTTCTGCCCCCGGAGCAGCAGGACCGGCTTCTCCGCTGGCTCCTCCTCACCCCGTCAGCGGTGGCTCCTGCCTGTCCGTGGGGCCGGGGCAGTGCACGTACCTGTCCATGGGCAGCTGCTTCTGCAGCAGGCTGTCGATGACGGCCCCGGGGTGGTAGAGGGCGAGCAGGGACACCGCCTCCAAGAGGAAGTGCCGGAGGGTGTCCTGCTGCATGGTCGGCATCCGGATGTAGATGATGCTCAGGATTTCTGGCACCTGAACGCAGACCAAAAGAGCCGTCGTCTCCATCCTCTCTTGCTCCTCCCGCACGGCCCAGGCACCGCCACTCGGCCCACGAGCAATTCCTGCTCCCCGACCAGTTCTCAGGACCCAGCCCTAAAGCCCCAAGGCTCTGCGCAGCGGCGGGGGGACGCTGGACCGCCACGGGGACACATCTCTGCTGCCCACCGAGGGCGACACCGAGGAGCCACCCCGGGCTCCTCGGGCCGGGAGGGCTGAGCATTGCGCCCGAGAACCGGGGAGCAACTGGGCACTTTGGGTGCCTCAGCTCTAACTGCCTCCGTCGTGGGAGCCACCGGGGTTTGGCCCAGCAGGGTCAGTGTCACCGGACGAAGAACAACCCCGGGATGAGGCGGCCGGCACTCGGATTCGACAGAGCCCTCGGCGCTGTGCACCAGGGGCGGCGCTTTGGCCCCCGGCACCTGCACGAGGGGCCCGGCAACGGCGGAGGCGGGAAGGCCCGAACCCCCGGGAAAAGGCGTCTCTCACCTCCGTGAATAGCTGTCCCCCGCACGTCTCCAGGAAGGTGAGCAGCCACTCGCCCACTGCCTGAGCACACGCGGACCTGGCCGACAGCATCCCGTCCAGGGCGGCAGAGAGGAAGTCCGTGGCCTGCGCTGGCGGGATGTGTTTGCAGACGATCTGGGGAGACATCAGAAACGGGAGAGGCCACGTCGCAGGTCTGCTCCGGCCCTTCACAAAGGAGAGGAAACTCGAGCGCGCGGCCAGCGGGGCAGTTCGCTGGGCCCGCAGGGTGCCAGGGCTTTACGGGGCAGCTGTGCAGGCAGGGCCTGCCGTGCTCTGTGCCGCTCGACAGCCGCTTGCTGCTCCCTAACCCCGGGTGCCCGTTGCAGCAGCTCTCCCAAAACGCAGCGGGGCCCCAGCAGCGAAGCAGGGAGCCGCACGGGAGCCCGGGCACCGGCTTCCCCCGCGCTGTGGGGCCAGGTACCTTTCTGAGTCTGGAGGAAGCCTGGAGCAGAGCCTCGGCATCTGGGGCGCTCAGGCGCTGGCACAAAGGCTGCACCTCGTCCTCCTCGGCCCCCGTCTCCAGCGTCTTGCCTGCAGGGAGCACCAGGAGAGAAGGGCAGCCTTGGTGACGGAGACCCACCTCTGGCCCAGGGGCCGAGAGAGGAACGAAGAACGGAGCCCGGCCCCGCGCAGTCGTGGGGCGCGGGGGGCAGCGGGGAGCTGGCTGAGGCCGGGAGGGGGCTGCCCTCACCTTGTATGCGGAGGAGGTGGCCGAGGCAGGCCCCTGCCCGCTGGCGGGACGTGGCCAGCGAGTCGCAGGTGAAAGGCGCCAGCAGTCCCACCATGGAGCCAAAGGGCCCGAAAGAGGTTTCTCCCTGGGGAAACACAAGGACGACGAGGAGGTCGCAGGCAGCCCTGGCGGCCGATCTCCCTCTCCCGGCTGTGTTGGCGCCTGAGCTGTGGCAGGGCATCGGGGCAGGCAGCGGTGCAGCCCCACAGCCCAGGAGACCCCCGGGGCAGAGTTCCCAGCTGGGCCCGCAGCCAGCAGGGAGGGGGGACATGGCACACGGGGGGTCCCTTCTCACCGTGAGCTCGAATCGCTCCTCGAAAGCACCCAGCAGCTGGGCGCAGGCCTGCAGGGCCCTCTCCCGCTCCCACTCCTTGGCCGAGGTGAGCCAGTACTCCAGCACCTGCGGAAGAGCACACCTGGCTCACAACAGTCCCCCCGGCCATCCCGGCCTGCCCACCGCCACCCCAGACGCCTCCCTCCCACCCAGAGTCCCGCCGAGGAGCTGCCGCCTCGGCAGCCGGCGGCACAGCCCCTTGCCGGCCCCGGCAGCCCCTCATGGAGGGCACCGGCGCAGACGTGCCCCACGGCCACCTCGCGCTGACCCCGCCGCCTCCACAGCCCAGCTCTCCCCACGCACCCGGCACTGGTGACGCCTTCCCCGTCCCCCCACGGACACTCACGTGCAGCATCTCCGACAGCCAGTCCGAGCTGAGGTCTTCCTCCAGCAGGGCCGTCACCAGCTCACCGAGAGCCCCCATGGTCCGCGCGTGCAGACCCTGAGCGCGGGGAGAAGGACGGGCGTTGGGCCGCGCTCGGAGACGCCCAGCTCGGCCGGAGGGGCAGAGCGCAGCGCGTGCTGCTGGGGGATCCCCGGAGAGGCCGGCAGAGAAGGGCCGGCAGGTACCTGCACGTGCAGAGCGTCTGCCGCTGTTGCCCCCTCCTCTTCCGCCGGCTCCAGGGCAGGCAGGGGCATCACGCTCCGCACACACTGATCCAGGAGGTCGCGGTTTTCCTCCCGGCTCAGCGATGGCTTCAGTTTGCTGGCAGAGAAAGAGGGAAACACACAAGAGTCTCACTACCACTGCCCAGAGCAGCGGCTCAGATGACAACTCCCCGCAGCCCCGGCGCAAAGACCCTACCTCAAGTGCCCCACGGCCACAAACGCCTCCCGGCGCACGGGGGACGCCAGGCGATCCCGGGGCTCCCCCTGCACGAAGCCCTGCAGGTCACAGAGACACGCGCACAGTGGGCAGCGGGCAGCCGCCGAGAGCCCTCCCGCCGGGACCAGGCTCAGGGTGCTCCAGAGGTCGCGTGCGGCCAAGGCGGAGCATCGCGCCTCGGGGCGACCGGCCTCGGGGCTCGGCCCCAACCTCCCCGGTGGCACCGTCCCGGCCCCGGCACTCACCAGCAAGGTGTCCAGCAGCTCCCGTTTGCGGCAGAGCTCCACGCCGCGGGAGCCCCCCGCCACCTGCACGGCCCAGCTGACCTCGGTGACGCTCCGGATCAGCGCCAGCTTGAGCTGCATGTCCTGCGTCCCGGCACAGGGAAACACGGCGGCACCGGTGAGGAACTCCTCACAGCGCCAAGGGCTCAACGAGGAACATGGCGGGCAGTCCAGCCCCAGAGCACAGCGCACAAGGGCGACTGCGTCTGCCCAGAGCCTCGGCTCGGCACACGGGTCGCAGGAAGGAAACCTCCTCTCCCCTCCCGGGAAGAAGCTCCCCCCGCGAAGGCATGAGCTTTCCTGGCTACCCACCGCAAGGAGACCCCCGGCCCTGGCCTGGGGAGCGGGAGGGCGAGTCCGGCACGCCTGCGTGGGGAAAGGGGTGTGGGAAGGGCAGCGAGCAAGGCCCCGGGGGGCAGGACTTACCTTGGTGGAGAAGGAGAAGCCCAGCACCTGGAAGGGGAAAGGCGGTGGAGAGAGAGGCAGTGAACCAAGGCGCACAGACGCAGGACACACAGCAGCGGCCCCGGAGCGCACAGACCCCGCAGGGCAGCAGGGACGAACCAGGGCTGCCGCGTCCCCCTCCGCCAGCACGGGCAGGGCACAACAGCCCCTGGGGCGCTGGGGGGAGTCGGCGCTCGCAGGAGCTTCAGGGAAGACCCACGTCTGTGTGGCTGGCCCTGCGCCCGTGCACCCACCTGGCAGCTGGCGCGGTAGTGCTGCAGGATGCGCCCCACGACGTCGCTCTCCACGCGGGCCAGGAGCTGCTCCGGGGGGGTGCAGAGCGCGATCTGGCCGTAGGCCAGCACGAGGGCCATGTGCCTCCCCGCTCTCTTCCCCTGGTGGTATTCCTGCGCCGCGGGAGAAGCCACGAGACGTCAGCCCAGCGCCTCCGTCGGGCCCCAGCTCCCGCTGCCTCCCGGCGAAGGAGCTGCCCCGCTTTCCACGCAGCAGCCACCCCTGGGCTGCTACTGGTTTACAAGTGAAAATAAAGCAGAGGAAAAACGAGCCAAGACACCCGGCATCCTTTACCTTCAGGCGTTTGAAAGCCCCAGACACTGGTCTTTCCTCCATGGACGCCCCAAACTCCTGCACCACCTCCAAGGCAAGGTGGAAGTGGCTCTCGGCAGAGCCGGCCAAAACAGAAATCATCGCCTGCAACACAAGGGAAAGGGTGAGGCGGCCTCTGGCCGACACTCAGCCACGGCAAGCTCCGAGCGACACTCGCGATATCGTCCGACAGAAACAGCAGCGACAAGGAAATGAGGAGAGCCTGCAGCGCTCTGCTCGGAGAGATCACCGCTCCCCTGGAAATACCGAGGGGCTCCGGGGAAAGCAAGGGGAGAAGAGGAAACTCACCTCTCTCTCAGACGCTTCCAAGTAATTTGTCCTTGAGAGATGCTTCTTCATTTCCCGGCGGACGTAGGGGACATGCTGACACGCTGCCAGGGACACCCCGACAGCTTTATACAGGAAGGCCTGAAAGACAAGCGGCCACCCCAGACGTGGTCACGCACGGTCTGGCGGCACAGAGCCGGGCCGCGACGCACCAGCCCGCACCAGGCACGACTGAGCTGGCCGCGGCGCCTGGCCGTCCAGCTCGGCTCCCGCAGAAACGAGGCCTCGGCAGGGACCCACCTGCTCCCGGGACAGCCGGGGGTAGCTGCCCGTCTGCTGGCTGAGCTCCACGCTCAGGCCCATGGTCCAGGCCTGGCTCTCGATCGTCTCCAGCGATGTCCTCAGGAACTAGGAGAAACACAAGTTGAAGCAAAGCCCCCGCAGAGCGGGTCACAACGTGCAACGATGGGACATGGCACAACACGACACGACCCTCTGTGATCCACAGCTCTTTGCAAAACAAAATCCTCAGGGCCTTTGCAGGGGGTCTTTCCTGTGTTTCCTGCTTTCTGAACAAAACTGGCATTTCCCTGCTCAGGGCTCCCCTGCTCCTGGTTACCTTTCCACCCACACCTTCCCCACTTTCCCACCGGTAGCTGCTGCCCTCGCAGCAGTGCTGTACCTTGAGCAGGAGCTGCTCCCACTCGGCAGAGTCCAGGCAGCTCTCGCTTTGCCCTACAAAGCCGGAGCAAGAAAACCCTCCGTGTTACTTGGCGCCACAGAAGAGCCCGGGGGCTCCTTGGCGCTCAAACACCCTCCGGCTCCCACACCAGAAGGGGCCCAAGCCGCGAGGCTCAAGCCCTCATGCCAAACTCTTGGCCAGGCCCAGGACACCTGACGGACCCTGGGGACGGGGGACAGGGGCACGGACTCAGCTCAGCCACACACCCGCCGCTCCCAGTCCCCATTGCTCGACTGCAGCTCCCAGAGCAAACCAGGCCCTCACACGAGGGCTCGGACCACGCACACACATTTGCACCAGGACACGTTTCACCCACCCCCAGGAGCACCAAGTCCAGCCCTCCCGAACACCCACCCAGCGAGGACGCCGGGGTGCTGCAACACCTGCTCGTGGCAGTGACGGGCAAGAAAGGCCCCGTCCCCCAGATAAACTGCTCCTGGGCGTCAGCGCTGCTCCCTGGAAGGGCAACGGCTGCAGAGCCAGCGCTGAGAAACCCAGGGCCAATTCCCCTCCCTCACGCCTGGACGCTGCCTTTTCCTGCCTCCCCTTCGGCCTCTCCAGCCTCCTCTTCCCCGACGGCACGTTACCTTCCAGGCACTGCAGCAGGAAGGGGATCTTCACAGCTCACACCATCCCCACGGCGCTGTGGATCTCTGTGGACAGGGCCCGCAGCAGCCGCAGGGCAGCGACGCCGCAGCCGCCGCCGGCGTGAGGAGACGCCGCAACCACCTGGGAGAGGGCAGGCGAGACCTGGGCTCGGGGCGGCCGGAGGAGCCGCAGCTTCTCCCCGCAGGGAGGGCGGTTGCCTGGCCCCGGCCCAGCTGGGAGCTTCTCCCCGGCACCGCCGGCTTCTCCCCCGTGCAGCAGCAGGGTCCCGTGAGGCCAGGGAGGCTCCGACTCGCTCTCACACGCCTCTTCCTCCCTGCGGGCTGCCGGCCCCGGCCTGCGACACAGCTCTGCCCCGACCTCTCCCGTCACCTCCAGGCCCCAAAAGCGCTTTCCCCGGGGCCCCTACTCACCAGCAGGCGAGCCAGCAGGGCCTGCGGCCTCGGCAGCTTGGCTGTGAGGAGACAGAAAGGCCGGTGAGAGCGGCGCGACCCGCCATATCCTGCCCCTGCCCAGGCTGGGCAGCCCCCACGTGGCCCACGGGCCCCCGGCACAGCCTGACACGGCTCACGGCGAGAGTTTCGGCTTCCTACCTCGCTGCCGGGAGGCCGCGACGTTGGGCTCCTCCTCTCCGTCCTCGCCCCCTGCTCTCCCCCGGCTCTCGGCCAGCTCTCGCAGGCACCGGCAGAGCGGCACCAATGTGCCCGTGTACTGGGCTGGCACCACGTACTGCAGCAGCCGCGGCCACAGGAGCTGCAGGGAAGAACGAGGCCATTCAGCACGTTGCGGCTCCCACCTCCGTGCCAGCTCGAGCTCGTTTCAGCTCTGAGATGGAAACGACGCTCTGCATTTCCACTCACCTTGTGCGCCTAAGGGGCTGCTCGGGGAGCACTTTGGGGAGAGTGGGGCAGGGAGGCAGCAGCAGGGCGCAGGACGACTTACTCTGGTCATCCCCCGGACGGAGACATCCAGAGAGCGCAGGATGTCCAAGCACAGGGCTTGAAGATCTGCTGCTTCCTGCGCTTCTGCTTGAGACAGCTTTCTCTGCGCCTGCAAGACACAGTTGGGACAACACCAGCATCAGCCCCTGTCCCTGAGATGGGAGGTGAAGCATGAACCACCCAGCACTATCGTGATGCTCCCCTGGGAGCCCCCATCTCCGGAGGCAGGAGAGAGCAGAAAGTCCCACAGGAGGGGCCAGATTCCAGGTGAAGGAAGCACTAAACAGGCTGCGACCAGGGAGACTCGCTACTCCTTGGGGCGGTCGCCAGCATCGTTAGTCGGGGTGTCAGGATTACGAGCTCCTCCAGGGCCCAAGTGATGCCGCAGTGGCACCAAGCCGATGCAAGGAGGTTGCCCTGCGGCAGGGCTGTACTCAGTGACAGCGCTGAAACGGCAGCACGCACGGCCCAGCGGAGTCACGGCCCAGGCAGCACCGCAGTCGGATTTGTTACGTGCTGGTGGGAGGCCAAAGCACTCCCCCAGCCTCCTCCGAGATCCCCCCGGGAACGGCGGTGGGGACGCCGCTCGGCCCTCTGCACCGGGGACTGCAGCCCTGCTGGGGGGGGGCTCCCCATTGCCAGGGCGCCCGCAGGGGCTCCCAGGACACCCCAGGCACACAGCAAAGCCGAAGCGTCACGCTCTGCCCTCACCAGTCTGCCGGAGGCCTGGCTGAACGTGGCGAAGACGTGGGCCACCAGATCCCAGGCCGAGCAGCTCTGGACGCTGCAGCCCAGCAGCTCCTTGGTGAAGCGCAGAACTGCCCTCGCCACCTGCCACGGAGCACATTGCAGTTACCCCCTCTGCTCAAAAGCCCAGGGGCAGACGCCTTCACACCCATCCAGCCCCTGTGCCCCGCGGGGAGACCATGGGGGTGCAGGAGGCCCCGCTGCTCCCACAGCCACTGCCACGCAGCAACATTTCCACGGGGAAACGCTCCTCTAGGCTCGACCCCCAGCAGCAGCCCTGCCAGGGGCTGGCCAGGCTCTGCCCCCAGCAAAAGCTTTCTCTGCTGCCCACCGCGGTGCCGCCCTGCGCCAACCAGCTCACCTTCCTGCTGGAGTCTCCCAGCGCGCAGCGCACCGCCTGCACGAGCAGGGGCAGGCTCTGGCCTCTCTCTGCTGCTGGAAAAGACGGGGAGAGGCGGGCGCTCAGGCAGAGCCCTCATTTCAGCAGGGAGCTGCCAAAGCTCCCAGCTCGCTCACACACGAGCGGCACAGAAAACCCAGGACAAGACTGTGACGGCCGAGGAAGCAGCAGAGTCCCCCAGTGACTCTGTTTACAGACACAACTGGGTGACGGGACCGACTGTTTTAACAACACAGAGTGCTGCAGAAATGCGATGGGTACAAGTAGCTCATGTCCCGGCCCCATCACCGAGCGTCGAGTGTTGTCACCGGTGCGTCGCCATTTACAGCTGCCTCATCTCATCCCTGTCCCTGCAGCTGCGTGGCAGCTCGGCTGGGGAACACGCACTTTGCAGCTCGTTTCGGGCGTTTGTGCATCACTTGCAGTCATGTCTGCCCCCAGCCCGGCAGCCCAAACCCCTGGCCGGCCTCGCTGCGCCCCGCGGCACTGACCTGTGGGGCACACCAGGGCTCTGAGCAGATCCAAGGACACCACGTGAGTGGCCTCGCTCCCACTCCCCAGCTGTGAGCGCAGAAAGGCCACCGTGTCCTCAGGGCAAACTCGGGCTGCAAGGGAAAAGTCGTGCTCTGCGTTAGCCAGAGGGTCGGGAGAGAGCAGCGAGGGCACAGCGGTGTCCCGCGGAGTCTCCTCCCCTCACCCAGCAGCAGGACGCAGGAGGACAGCTCCGACCGCTGCTCCCCGCTGTGCTGCTTGCTCCCATCACTGAGCTGTGGGAACAAGGGGCGCTTTAGAGAGAAGAGCATCAGCTCCGAGGGGACTGAAAAGAAACTGCTCCCTCCACTCTCGTCTCCCCTGGGCCTTTGGCTACAGCAGCCTCTAGACCCCAGCATGGGAGGTGACCCCCAAATATCTGCACAGACCTGGCCTTAAGGTAGGTCCTGCTGCAAGGACGCTCTGCCCGGCCGCCCAGCAGGACCTTCCTGTCCCTGTGGGTCAGGTCTGCTGCACCCAGCGCAAGCGGTACGGGGTCAGGCTGCCCTTACCTGGCGGTGCACAGCGGTGCCGATGGCCTGGACCTCGTCCTGGGGGATGGGGATCTGCACTTCCCCCAAAATCTCCAGGAAATAACTCAGAGCCTGCAAGGGAACGGGGGTGGGAAGAAGAGCGGGACTGTCACCTAAAGCAATGTCTTAAGAAAGGAAACCCGGCGTTTCTGTGATTAACTCCTTCACTCCAGTCCCCAGGAAAAGACCCAGACCCTCCCGCACGGGGTTTCTCGTGTGTCCTTCCCTCCCAGCAGCAGCCTTAGAGGGCCTCTCCTCTGCACAGAGCCCCTCTGATGATGCTTCCCCACACTTCGCACCCCTCACACCTCCCCTCCCCGCCAGACGGGGCTGGACAGTGCCCAGGCGTTAGAGCAGAGCCCCTCGCGTGCACGACACCCCAGGGACAGGGGTCAAGGCCTCCCTTCCCGAGGAGGTCGGCCCCGGGGATGCTCAGCTCCCTCTCGGCCCCACCTGGGCTGCTCTGGCGCTGCCCGAGAAGCCCAGCAGGCCTCAAGCCTCCCCTGCTCTCCCCCTTTCTTCTCAAGGGCTCCCGGCTCCTCCAGACACCCCACAGACCCCCAACACCTCGCGGCACACGCACAGACCCCACAGCCTTACCGTGCCCCACATAACGCCTCACCTTGGTCACCCGGAAAGTGTCCTGGACCTGCTGGTACTGGCCCAGGAGCCAGGGGAGCTGCTCCCACACGCGCTCGCGGTGCTCTTCCTCGCGCACAAGGAGGCCCATCATGGCAGCCATTGCCCCCAGGACGGCCTGCTTGGCCTGCAGGGAGGGCAGCGAGACGCTCTTCAGCGGGGCCCAGCGTCCTTCCACCCCGACACGGTCTGCCCTCCCCACGGAGAGGCAGTGCCCTGCTCCCCTGGAGGAGAAGGCCTTGCTCCGGAGGAGAGGGCACGTCCCCACCCCGGCCCCGCCCAAAGGCCCCCGGAGTCGCAGGGCCGGCACGGCAGCCGCTCTCACCTCCTCCTCCTCGCAGCCCAGCCAGCTCCCCACCACATGGTGGAAGAGCGGGGAAACGCTGCTGCAGAGCTGGGCCTGCCCCATGCGCGGGAAGCTGCATTGCTCCCAGGCGCCCAGGTAGGTGTTCACGGCCTTCGACCACTGCTCCAGGACTGCGGCGAGAGAAGGGCAGAAGGATCAGGGCAGAGCCTGTGGCGGGGACGAGACCTTGCTCTGCCGCCCCAGCCTGCCCTCGGCCGCAGCCCCCCCGCTCGCCGCGGCTCCATCCGAGACCGGGTCCGGCCCCAGGCACAAGCCGCGCGGTGCTCGGAGATGCCCTGATGGAAACGCTGCGCTGTTGCTCTCCTCCTCCCCATCACACCTCCTCCTCCTCCTCCTCCCAGCCGTGTTCCCTTCCTGTGCTTCCCCCTGCGTCCCTGCCCCAGCCGTCCCAAACACTCGCCCTCTCCCCCGAAACCCCCCAAAACCAGCCCGCCCTGCACGCAGCAGGCGGGAGGGAGCCGGGGCAGAGCTCAGAGCCCGGCAGGTCGCACTGGGAGCAAAGCGCAGCAGCAGAGGCGCCGAGGCTGCCCCGGCCCTGCCCCTGCGCGCGGGGCCGACACTCACCGCTGCAGACGGCGCGCAGGGTCCGGCTGCTCCCCACCTGGCTCAGCATCGTGCGCAGGGCGAAGAGCGTCATGCCCACGAAGGGGACGCACCGCAGGGCTGCAGAGAGGGCCGGGCAGAGGCGCAGAGAGCGGCCGTCATCACTGGGAGCCGGGACAGCGCGCGGGGGAGCCCCGGGGCAGGGGCTGGGGCAGTTCCCGGTGTGGGGACGGCTTGCCGGGACTCGATGGGGTGCTGGTGCCTGTCCCAAGTGGGGAGCGGGGCAGCCCTTCGGAAGGGAGGATCAGGGAAGATCCCTTCTCCCGGGTACCGCAGACCACAGCCCCGAGCCAGAGGCTGACGGGCCCTACCGTAGCTGCTGGCCAGCTTGCCCAAGGTGACGAACACGAGGTCCTCGGAGATCTCTCCCAGGGCCCTCAGGTGGCACTGCAGCTCGTACATGACGCTATCAAAGTGGGAGTGGGCCAGAGCCACCAGGACATCGCTGGCGGCCATCCGCACCTCCTCCGTCACACCCTGGCGAGAGCGGGAGAAAGGCTGAAGGTGCCGGCAGCGATCGCCTGCCTCCAGCTCTCGGTTCCTGCCTTGGCCACCTCCCCGCACAGCTCCAGGCATCGCCCCCCAAATCCACTGCAGCGATGAGTCCCCAAGGCCTCTGCCTCCAGGAAACACTTGCTGGTGCAGAAATCGTGGCCCTGCACGTCCCAGCTCCGCCACCAGCCCTGGGCGCAGGCGCCGCCGGCACAGGCAGCTGCTCTGCTCTGCGCTCCCTCTGCAGCGGGGCTGGATACGGCCTTTGCTATCGCGGAGCCGCATCCGCGGGGAAGGAGCTGTCACAGGGGTCTGGGAGCCTCTGACAGGGCTTAGTGCTAGACACGGGTCCTCAGAGCCCTCCTACGTTTTACCAAACCCGGCTCTAGCCAGGCGCCTCTGGCTGCCTTCAGAGAGGAGCAGCTCACCTGCGCCGCTCTCATGTCCCTCGAGGCCGCTGCGATCACTCTGGCCAGGACAGCGCTCTGCACGCGGCCGTCGTCGCCCTGCAGGACTCTCTCCAGCTCTCGGTAGACCTCCGCTCTGTCGCCCTGGGGACACGGCCCAGAAGGGAAGAGCTTGGCCTTGCCTTTCCTCAGTGCCAGGGAGCCCCAGAGCCGGGGACACGGGCCCCGCCAGCGTTTGCAGCGTTTGCAGCACGCGCGGGTGGCAGGAGGGCGGCGGCGCCCTCGGGAAACCAGGGGCCCTGCCGGGCACCCGCAAACCCAGGCCCGGCACAGCGCGACGCCCCCGCCTCACCTCCTCCTCTTGCAGGCGGTTTGACAGAGAAGCCACTCGCCCAGCAAAGGTGGGGACGGCTGCAGGGACGGACTCTGCCGCCCTGCCTCCATCCTCCCGAACGGGAGGCCGGGACCAGCAGCCTCCACAAGCGAAGAGACCTGCAAGGAGAGACCCAGAGGATTAGCACCAGCTCTGCTGGCCTCAGCTGCCTGCGCTGTTTCGGGGCAAACGTCTCCTCAGCCTGCAGAGAAATC
Source organism: Dromaius novaehollandiae (assembly GCF_036370855.1). Lineage (NCBI taxonomy): Eukaryota > Metazoa > Chordata > Aves > Casuariiformes > Dromaiidae > Dromaius > Dromaius novaehollandiae. Next base: position 8,033,757 of record NC_088101.1, read on the forward strand.
CTTTCCCCCAGCACTAACACCGCAGCCAGGGCTGTGTCAGCAGGCGGGCAGCCAGCAGGGCAAAGGCAGCGACTCCTCCCCTCTGTGCAGCACTAGCGAGACCACCCCGGACGCTGGTCCAGCCCAGGCTCCTCAGTAAAAGACAGATACGCTACAATGCTGTGATATAGTGGAGTGAGTCCAGAAGAGAGTCATCAGCATGGCTGGGGACTGGAGCACATGAGCAGCGAGGGAAGGCTCAGAGAGCTGGCTTGGGGCGGCCTGGAGAAGGGGAAGGGAGAACAGCGTATTGCTGCCTGCAGCTACCTCATGGGGGACACAGAGAAGACGGAGCAAAACTCTTCTCAGAAATGTACCTTGACGGGATGAGAGGCAACAGGAACAAGTTGGAACATGAGAAATCCTGATTAACTATTAGAAACACTATTTCCCATGAAGGTTTGGGGATGACCTGCTGGAAAGCAGCTCTGCAGAGAAGGCTCTCAGGGCCCCGGTGGACAACAAGCTGACCACGAGCCAGCAACGTGCCCTTGTGGCCAAGAAGGCCCATGGTATCCTGGGCCACATTAGGAAGAGCATTGCCAGCAGGTCAAGGGAGGGCATCCTCCCCCTACTCAGCCCTGGTGAGGCCACATCTGGAGGACTGGGTCCAGTTCTGGGCTCCCCAGGACAAGAGAGACATGGAGCTACTGGAGAGAGTCCAGCACAGGGCTACTAAGGTGAGGAAGGGACTGGAGCATCTCTCCTATGAGAAAAGGCTGAGAGAGCTGGGCCTGTCCTGCCTGGAGAAGAGAAGACTGAGCAGCAGATCTTATCTATGTGTATCAGTATCTGAAGGGAGGGTGCAAAGAAGATGGGGCCAGACTCTTCTCAGTGGCGCCTGGGGACAGGACCAGAGGCAACGGGCACCAACTGAAACCCAGGAAGCTCCATCCGAACACGAGGAAAAACTTCTTTACTGCAAGGGTAACCGAGCACCGGAACAGGTTGCCCAGAGAGGTTATGGAGTCTCCATCCTTGGAGATATTCAGAAGCTGTCTGGACACGATCCTGGGCCAGGTGCTCTAGGTGACACTGCTTGAGCAGAGGGGTTGGACTAGGTGATCTGCAGAGGTCCCTTCCAACCTCAACCAGTCTGTGACTCTGTGAAGGGGGTCACACCCTGGAAGAGGCACCCAGGGAGGCTGTGGGATCTCCATCCTCAGAGATCTGCCTCGCAGCCAGGGCCCATTAGCTCCTTGGGTGGAAAGCCCGTGAAACCAGAGCCTGGAGGGAGCTGCATGGGAGCGAGGAGGCGGCTTTCTCCCGGGGAGCTGGTGCAGTTGCAGGGTCAGGGCAGCTCTCGCAGCGTCAGAAATGGCCAGCCCTGCTCAGCGGTGCCGAGCACCAGGGGTTCGCGCTCAGGATCTCCTGCAGCCCCGGCCCAGCCCCGGCCCAGCCCCTCACCTCGGAGCGCCCGGAGTCTCCGCATGGCGCCGGGCCAGGGACAGCGCTGCTGCGCCAGCCCTGCCTGAGGACAGAGCGGGACCGCGGGGACCCGCCCCAGAGCGCTGCGGCCAATGAGGGCCTGCCCCGGACACGCCCGCCTACATCACAGAGGGCCCAGACCAATGGGGGCCTGCTTGGGGACACGCCCCCGCCCATCACAAAGGGCTGCTGGCCAATCAAGGCTTGCCCCAGCACACACCCCTGCCCATCACAAAGGGCTGCCAGCCAATAAGGGCCCTGCCCCAGGGCCACGCCCACTCAGGGCAGGGGGCCAGAGAGGGCAGCAGGCAAAGGACCCCACCAGGCCCCCAACCCTGCCCCATCTCCCTCCATCACTGCCACCCCCTGGGTTTCCTCCAAGGGGGCTGGGCACCGACCTGGCCTCAGCAGCCCCTCCCAGCCCCACTGCCTGCCCCACAGCCAGAGGTGTCATTCCCTCTGTTTCCTCCACCAAGGTTTGCACTCCCTCTCCAAGGAGCACAAACCTGAACCCAGAACTGAAGACCTCACACCTGTGACCGTCATAAGAACAGGGGGTCAGGGGAAGGAGAGACAGCTCAGCTCTTAAAGGAAAGCTCCTATCAGCTCATATTGTGCAGGAAAACCTAAGCTCCCCTTTATTGGACAGGAGAAAACTTCAGCAGAAGACACACCCTGAATATCAGGAGGACTTGGGGTCTGGGCATGTAGTCCCCCATGCCAACAGTCAATGTATTTAGCTGACTATAAACTCCATGCTGGCATGGCCTAAGTGGATCTAGTTCTAAGCTCTTACTCCACACTGACTGCAAAGTGTAGCTCCACTGCCACAGCCAGCCAAGAACATGAACATCTCTCCAAATGCAGCAGCACTGAGTCACTCTGATGGAGGGCAATAAAAGCTGGTGTCAGATGCTCTGCAACTGCATCCTGGTCTTCATTTACTGGTTCCATTTCTGCAGCCTGGGGGCTCTGCTGACAGAACAGGGCATCACTGTGCTTGTTGCTGAACAAATGCAAAACGAAGAGACAGTCCCTGTGCAACGGTGACTGCAGGCTCCATGCTCGATAGGAGACCAGTGGTGGATGTGCACAGTGAGCAGCAGCTCCCCAAGCTCTCAGCGATACCATGGCTGTGGATGGTGCTGTTTGGGAACTGGCAACAGGAGATGTGTTTCTCAGGAGTGGGTCATCTTCACAGGAACATGGTCATGATGGCATCCCAGCTCCAGGCACAGAGGAGCCACCCGGGGCAGTGGCTCCTGGGAGACGAGGGAGAGCCTGAGGCAGTCAGGGAGGCCTGCAGTCTTTGCCCAAATGCTTTTGCCGGAAGCAATGAGGAGGGTGGGCGACATCCTTCAGTCCAGGCAAGCAAAGCTGGAGACCAAGGCCAGCCTCCTCTTGCATTACAGTGAGGCCCCCGTTCACAGCCGAGCAGCCTCGCCACGAGGCTCCGACTAGCCAGAAGCTGGAGCCAGTCCATGGACACAGATGAACTCTCCTAGAGTTGCTCTGGGCCAATTCTTTCAGGAAATACTGCTCTGTCCTTGCTTGCCCACCATAGCTCAAGACAGCAGATGTGTGAACGGAGACTACTGGATAAACTTAATCACCGACTTCACCATTCACAATGGCTTCATTTTTCCTTCAGGTATTCTAGCTGTATTTATGTCTCCTTGCTTAAGTTTAGGGAAGCGATGCACATTGTGGTGTAACACGGAGCGGGCACAGGAATATATGTACAGCGTATCAGCTACTCCATAAAAACTATCCCCAGAAAAGCTCTGATTTCAAAGTCAACGCAAAACAGATTTTCCTTCTTTCGCAGAGGGAAACAAGCTACCTTGAACTTCTCCCTGTCTACCAGAAGGCAAGATTATGCATGTAGACAGTTCTCATGCAGCAGCCCTAAAGCTTGCGACGGGATCCAGGCCTTGCTTTGACAGATGCTCTTCAGAGGTGAAGAGACAGAGCTCAGCTCAGCTGCCCATCTCGCGGCATTTGCAACTGCACGCGTGTCCAGAACAGTTGCAGGGCACTGGCACGTGTGACACGGGGTGTAGAGGAAACCCAAGCCCTTCTTGGGCAGCAGCTGAGGGCTAAGTGAGATGCCCTAAAAACCTAAAATGACACCGGAAAATTACTAGACACATTTAATAACTGAATCTCAGCCATACTGTCTGCCTCTGAGAGCATAAGGGTAGGGTTTTTTTCAGTACTTGGTTAATTCAATTACTACTGAAGTTAGACTTCTCCACTGGCTTAAGTAGGAACAGTTTTAGGACAGCTGTAAATGCTTTTGAATATAATGTCAAGGGAAAAAAAATCATATGCAGACCTGCTTAAAACATAACATAAAACAAGTGCATCAGATTCCGGTATAATTTCTCACTAGTAGACAAAAGAAGGGCTAATTTTTCCTTATTATAAAATTAGAGTGAGTTACAAAGGAAAGTGATTTTTCTAAGGTCATCCATCTAAGAATGCTCTTTCCACAAGCCTACGCTACCTCCGCAAATATGCAAGGGAGTTAAGAAAATGAACAAACCTCCAAAAAGTGCTCTGCAGCCAGTTACAAAATCACAAAGCTAAGACAGAACTATGCAGTCCTAAGCAAGGTGATGAATTGCATCGGCTCATCTATGTCCATAGAATAAAATTATTAAAACATCATGTTATAATAGCGTTCACACCAAACACATTTGGATTGAGTGACTAGGAAAATCCCCTCTGTTCCAGTGTCCTTTCAACATTCCTAACATTTGCATAGAAAATAGTGTATCAGACAAGAAATGGAGGAGTTAATGGCCTTTTATGTGCATACGCGTACTTAAAGAAAAATAAATAAGTGTCCTGAAAACTACAGCAAGGGTGCACGATATCTCAGTTTCAGGGTTTCTCTCCAAGCTTATGGCACTTCCAAACGAAAATTCTCTTTCGACAGAAACCAGCAAAGCAAGATAACTCTGCCAATTAAGTGACATTTGCTGTGCATCTGGCTCTAGCAACACTAAAAACGCAGATGAAAAAGTAACAGAACATTCATCTATACAAAATGTAACTATTAAAAAATAATAAAAAAAAAGGTCTCCACTACACCCGTACGAAGAACTTTAAAAAAAAGGAATTTAAAGGAAAATAAATGCTGCCCTCTAGTGAAAAATAGCAAAATGCACAAGCTCAAGTCCTTCTTCCTGATTATTTTCCCAGATGATGCAGCTCATCATCCATGCGAGGCAGACCTTTCCCTTCTTCACCGGTTCCTCGTCCCAGGTGATCCAGGACAAATGCAGCAACGGTAGTAACACACAAGCCAACACTGCCCCGTTACCTGAAAGTAAGAGATAGGAAATCAGCTCTTTTGCAAGGTCCTGCTTGGATGAATGCTAAAGGCCGGTTTCTTTGGATAGATACTTTCTGACAAACAAGACTTTTAAACTTTCAGCAATAAACTCCATTCAAATGTTTCACTGGAAGCGCTTGGGGTTTGATACGTTTTATGGTACCAAAGACAGGCGTTCCCGGGGGATCTCCGGGATCCCCAAGTCCTGGAAAAGTCTGCCAGGAATTCAAGGACAGCTGTTCTACGCCCTGCTCTAGCCAGGGTGTGGGATAGCCTCTGCTTGAGAAAACCTTTCCAACGCTGGCCGGAGAAAAAGCTCTGAGCCTTTCCAGACTCCCCACAACTAACCCGGGACCTGGAGACTGCCCGCTCCAAAACATCCACCAAGAGCGCGCGTGGCGGAACAGTCTTCGAAGCCTAGGGAACGCTGTGTTTAGGCATGTTTCCTGAACAAAATCTCTTGGCATTTACCCAGGATGATGAGTGGGGAATTTAATCAGCACAGAAGCTAGTTTTAGTCCAACCAGGAACAAAAATGGACATAATGCTGAGGTTTCTCCAGAACTGGACGTGTTCCTTTGTGGACAGCTCCCGTCAGGACCCCAATCCAAGGACTGTGTCCCGTGCCAGGAAGAAACGGGAGCATCTGATCAGTGCAAATTCAGAGAGGAGAGCGCAGCCATTAGAATCACACCCTCAGCAGCAAGGAATCTCTTCATCTCCTACTTCCAGCAGACTTAATCAGATCTAACAGCACCCTCCATCTCTCAGGATGGTTATTGGCTAAGAATAGCAAAACTTCTATTTATAGGATTGGAAGAAAAAATCCATAATTACATAGGTGATATATTTTAAAAAGTGACCCATACTTGGCAGCAATAAAGACATAATAGAAAAATTACAATTCTGCAATAATTTACCAATAGAAATGAGGTATAGGGTATTCTTCAAGCTTGGAAAGGGGGAAGAAGAGTGTCTTACAGGCCTCCGCCCTACCTTCCCCACCATTAACACTAGCCAATAAGATATCTTTTGACCTTCATTTCACAGAATCACAGAATGGTTGAGGTTGGAAGGGACCTCTGCAGATCATCTAGTCCAGCATCCCTGGTTCAAGCAGGGTCACCTAGAGCACGTGGCCCAGGACCGTGTCCAGAGGGCTTTTGAATATCTCCAAGGATGGAGACTTCAGAACCTCTCTGGGCAACCTGCCCAAGTGCTCACACCACCCTCGCAGTAAAGAAGTTTTTTCCTTGTGTTCAGACAGAGCTTCCTGTGTTTCAGTTTGTGCCCGTTGCCTCTCGTCCTGTCCCTGGGCACCACTGACAAGGGTCTGGCCCCATCCTCTTTACATCCTCTTTCAGATATTTATACACATGGATAAGATCCCCCCCCTCAGCCTTCTCTTCTCCAGCTCGCTCAGCCTTTCCTCATAGCAGAGATGCTCCAGTCCATTCGTCGTCTTAGCAGCCCTTCGCTGGGCTCGCTCCAGTAGCTCCATGTCTCTCTTGTACTGGGGAGCCCAGAACTGGACACAGGCACTCCAGATGCAGCCTCACCAGGGCTGAGGAGAGGGGAAGGATCCCCTCCCTCGACCTGCTGGCAATGCTCTTCCTCATGCAGCCCAGGATACCATGGGCCTTCTTGGCCACAAGGGCACTGTGCTGGCTCGTGGTCATCCTGCAGTCCACCAGGTCTCCCAGGTCCTTCTCCGCAGAGCTGCTTTCCAGCAGGTCAGTCCCCAGCCTGTGCTGGTGCATGGGGTTATTCCTCCCTAGGTGCAGGACCTTGCACTTGCCTTTGTTGACCTTCATGAGGTTCCTCTCTGCCCAACTCTCCAGCCTGTCGAGGTTGGAGCCATTTCATACAGACATATGGCTGCACAACCTCCTCCAATTCAGATCAAGACTGCGCTGGTCCTGGTAAACTACTAAATAGGATAAAACCCAGAACAAACAAGAAATTATGCAACCAGCTGAGCTCAGACGGAGCTGTCTTGTCATCCTTTCATCTCTCCTTTCACACACATGTCACTCAGCAGTTGTAACCCCTCGTTACACCCAGATGCAATAAGCTAAAGAGAACTCTTGACACAACGGACTGTTGAGGGCTAAAGACGACATCATCCCGTGCTATGGGTAACACTCAACGCTTTCATCAAGACATACGGATCTTAAGGCATCTGAGAAATCAAACATGATGGTGACAAAAGACTGGGAAACAAAAAAAAAAACCTGCCCTTGTCAGAGTTTTATTGGTCACTTGAATGAAGCCAAGATTTCATCAATCCCTGGTAGAGATAGGCATGGTATGGTATGATCCAATGCCATATACTGGTCTCTCTATTAAAGACAAATATGCCCCTTTGCTTCAGCTGGAAATTCATGTTTAGACACTTTAAAGGGGAGCAAGGAATATAAAGCACAATTTAAAATTCAACAAAGACGACAAAAATAAAAACTTGGATGATACAGCCACAGCAGCTGCAATAAACAGGTTCAAAACTGTTCCACCAGTTTCAGAAGCAGTTTTGCCTCACCAACAGATTTCCAGGAGCAGGAATGGCATAACGATACAGGAAACTAAAAGTCTGATGAACAAGAAGTTTCCAATTTAAAAAAAAAAAAAAAAATAGAGTTCCTGGGGGACGTCTGCTTCACACCAGTCTGTTTAATTATTACAACAGGAAAAGCAACGTACTAATTTTAGTGGATACAAAAGAGAAATCTGTCTCAAAACAAAAGAAATACATCTGACTTGATTTAGAGGAAAAGCTGCTACCTTCTGCTCCAAGCAGCTCAGAGCACCAACACCAAGCGTGTTTGCTAGGCGCAGTGAAACAGGGTAATTCTTTTTTCCATGATATAGCTAGCACTTTCTAACTTGGAAAAATTTAAGTACGGATGTCAGGGGCAGATTTGCTGGCTGAAGAGATGCTCTGCAGAATTCACCACTTTGCAAACATACAGGAAAAAAAGGAAGATTTAAGATAAACTCAAGGATCATATCCTTCAGTACTGCCATGCTAGGACCAGAGTTGTTATGTAATTACTATCTTCAGCCTACATACCAATTTTTTTTTGTTTGTCTGTGTTCTATTTAGCAGTGTTTAAAACCTTTTGATTTTCAGTAATTCTATTCCTAAGAAATTAAGATACTAAACAGGCACTATTTTTCCTGAGTGGGGGCCCTGGGGAGACGCTCAGGGGCTTCAAGGCATCTTGGCGAAGGAGAAGGAGCAGTGGCCCAGAGCACGGGCCCAGCTGAGAACTGAGCCCCACAACCCAGGGGGTTTTAGAGCATCACTTCTGCACCGCAGCTCTAAGGGAAAGGTGGGGGCTGCTGGGGGTCTAAATTTCACACACCAGGTCCGTCTGGAGAGATGCAACGATGGTATTTGCCCTCAAAACCACACGAAGGCTCTGAAGCAAAAAAAAAAAAAAAAAAAAAAAAAAAAAAAAAAAAAAAAAAGAAAAGCATCTCTCCTTCGCAGGTATCCATTAGACACCTGAATATGCTAAGGAAAAGGGACAAAGGACACAACCTTTTCTCAAAACCGTGGGCTAAAGCCTTCCCTTCCAGCCTTAAGAACATATAGTGCACATACAGCTTCACAATGGGAGCTTGTATTTTGCTTCTCCACCCCTCTCCCACGCCAGCAGTTCAAAGGTAACTGATGAAGCAGCAGCTATTAGGAAAACACTTGCTCTCTTCTCCTGTGCAGATGAGTACAAGGAGCCAAGTGATTCTACAGTTGCTACCCCGTAAACTCTGACTGAGGGGATTAAGTTTTACCACCCACATAAATGACAGTTTGGAAAGAGGAGAACCCCAATGAGCTGCTTGATGGCCTGGATAACCTGCAAACTGTGGTACTGATGCTCTCTCTCAGCCCATGGGGGTTTTTTGGTCTGTTCTCTATTACACTGTGTATTCATATAGCTTTTTGCCAAACCGCCCACGTGACTCAGCTACTCGTCTAAATTCCAGTTGCCTTTCTAGTTCCAAATGGAGACCAGTCCATCCTTTGTCCAGACTCAGCTGTCCAGTGAGACTACTTTGAGACATGTCCGTACTTGTGGTTATGCTTAAACAACAGCATAGTCCTGGTGTGAGAGGTAAGAGTAGATCTTTTCAGGTTGGTTGCAATCATGTAACGATTGTTTCAAAACATCTAGGCAGGTGGTATCAACACAGGGAAGGAGGTTGATGAAAATTAAGAATTTAACTTGACTGCCTGCAGTGAAATCTTGGACACACTTTGTACTCCTGGGGCCTTACAGATTATCGGGCATCCACTGTGGGCTGACAGCCAATAAGTATTGCATCAAGATGGTCTCTCACTAGTTACTGCTCAGACCCTGAAGACAGGACCTTATTTGCCCAACTATAAAATAAGCTTGTTTGGGGAGGGCACATTATGGAGGTTGGTCATACGGACATTTTTGACGGAAGAAATGAGATGCATTAGGAGGCCTTTTGTGCCTTCGCTTTTACAGGGTACATTTAAAAGGTTAAAATGCCATCCTGAGACCACTGCAAAATGTAGATGAGATTTCATCCTGAAAAACTAAAACCCCAAATCATTTCAGTTTATCACTTGCTCCAGTTACACTGTGAAGGGAAAAAAAAAAGCCATTAGGGTTACTGTTTTGCACAGTTACCTTTGGAGTATGTCTCTGAAAAAGTCACAGCTAACTCTGTCAGCAGATTTGGCTTAAGTATTTCTTATGAAGCAGTTTAGAACATGGATTTAGGTGCAAAAATGCTTCATAGGCTGGTCCCTGAAAAAGTAATGCCATATTTTCAGCATCTATTTTCTGGCTAAGACTTTCTTAAAACCACAAGGATTTCCAGGAAGATGTGGAGGTGATAATCCAGAATTATGATTATTCTGTTCATTCTCCTACTTGTTTAAATATTCATTATTCTCCTCATTACAGTTTTAATCCCAATATTCTTCATCGGCTTCCCTTCCTAAGGAAGAATATCCCCAAAACTCCTGGAAAGCCTGGTATTATTTTTCCCTGTGAGAAGAATAGTGACATTTGCGCAGAGATTAATGTATTGCATTTCACACATCTTGACTCTGGATCTGTTTAACGTGTATGGACAACTAGTTATTTTAGCCAGATGACAGCAAAGTTTGTAGTCTTGCCATTGCTATATTTCTCAGTGAAAGGAACAGACTCAAAGAAAAAAAAAGAAAACTAAGTGTAATTTTTTTTCTTTCCATTCTGCCAGAGTCAAGCATCTAAAATATTTACGGAATGAACATAAAAAGCTAAGGTGTAGTGTTTTTACCTCCATAAATCTGATTACCTCTCATGACTTGCACATATGTAGGATTTCAGAGCAATGGTCAAGAAGCATCCACTGTATAAACCTGGACACAACTCCATCAAGTATTAGAAGCAAAAATGAAGCAACTCCTTCATCTCCACCCATTCCTTCATCTTCTGCACAAACAGCCTGGTCTCTCCAGGGACAGTTTTCTGCCCACTAACACAAGCCTTGGGAGAGAAGGAAGACAGTCGAGGCCTCATTCAAAGAGGAAAACATAGGTCATAGAGGAACTGAATAATCATAAATTTGTCCCCAGATGTCCTTACAGAAGTCCTCCTTATTTAACGTTTTCCTACAGCTTCATTTTCAGTTTTGGTGTCATGCTATTGGAGTGAACACTGGAAGAGAATTACGGTTTCTTAGAATACAATCCAAAAGAAAACTAATGACTTTTGGGAGAGACCTTCCGATTCCCCCACTGGTACCATCCAGCCATTTTAGAACTGTAAGTATTTGAGCTGCCAGTTTATTCCCTGTCCCCCCCCCCCCTTTTTTTTTTTGTGGATTTGCAGCCATCAATTAATTGGACTCTTTTCCAGGGCAGAATTTTGCTGTAGCTACAAGATAGTCATCTCCAGCACTTAACGACAGCCACATTTTTGCAAGTTAAGAAGTGAGCAGTATTTTCCGAGGTTGGCTGTACTGAACAGACATGCGCACGCGGTGCTATTTTGTAATTATATCACTGTTGTGGAACACTTGACAGAAGATCTCAGCAACCAGACAGTAACACCCAACGCAGCCTCCTTTATGTCAGTTCTCATGCCATTACTTCACATCAACTCTAAGCATTTGCAGCAAGAGGACAACCACGTGCTTCATTCAATAACGAATGTTAAGACTAGCTCCATCAGATATTTCTTGCTGGTGAAACATCATTATGTTCATTCCAAGCTCAGCATTCAGTTTGGCCTGCCAGCAAAGCTTAGGGAACACAAACCCTCTACCTCCAAAAGTTGCATCTTGACCTTGTATTTCCTCTAAGAGCACAGCCCTACCTATTAAAAGCTGTAGAACAGAAAAACAGATCCAAGACTCAGGCCCCTCAGTAATTCAAGAAATCCTCTGCCATTCGCAGATAAAGCTTGTTTTAAAAAAGCAGCTACCAGTTTCTGAGCAACGAATTAGCTGGGCCTGTCTATGCAAAAGCATTCTACTAGCTTGTTTTATGTCTTGCAAAGGGAAAACGTCAGGCTGTCCAGCAGATACAGCCTGTACTTGCACACCTCGAGTGAAAAAAGACAGATTCAAGATTTGCCTCTAACTGCAAAGTACTGGTGGGGAACCCTTTTTGAACAACTATCTTCACAACATTATCTTATAAAAGTACGCAAGGAAAAATCATCACCTGTAACTTGGAGCATGAAGTCTAACAGGATTTAACGATTAGACATTGAAAGACAAGGCTAACCTTGTGTTTTCCAGAAGTGTATCATTTAACAGCAACTAATCAAACTCACTGTTTTCAGCTATTACTAACCAAGATAACATGACACTAGCATTAATTGCCAAGGTAACCCCTGGCTGAGAAAATGCTAATTCCAATCTGTAAGACGGAGACTGTGAGGTTACTAGAAAACATCCCTCCTTACCGCTCTCTAGTGAGCCGAAGCAGAGAACAGTTTGGGCTTGACTTTTTGTACACCTAAAACACAAATAGTTCAGCCAATAGAACAATTTATAGCTTACCAAGAAAGGACAGCAGTGCATAAATAACGCCAGTGGACAGACAGAAAGCTGACAGATCTTCCCCCTATATCGTGTTCATCAATCAAGTATTCAGATGTGCATTTTGGGGAGACTCCAACACTAAGCTTCATTCTTCTAGCAAGAGAAGCTATGAAATTCAATATTGACATGTGATTCTCTTTCCTTACTTTTTCAGTTAGGAATAGTGTTACAGAACCAACAGGCTGCACCGCGATTCTTGCACTCGGTCTTCTTTCTATGAGGATATTCTTCACAGCACAACATGGGACACAATACGGAGTCTATGCTAGCTTTTTGTCTGCTTCAGGAGATGAACTCTACACAGTCTTAAGGTTAAGGCTAACAGCTAGATTACATCCAACACAGAAGGAAGCCTGCCAAGACAAAGCTGACCCCTCAGATATTTAAGAGGTTTTACCTGTTAACCTGGGCTCACACTGCATCAATACCTGGTGGTGTACAGCCTCCCCTCCTGCCCCCAAATAAAAAAGCCCAACACAGCATTTACTGAGTTATCTAACTGCAGCAGGAGAACAAAAAGGTTATGCAAGGAAGTTTCTTCAGTAAGTCATTTTATGCCTACGTAGAACTGTTGAGCCTCCTTCCATAATGAATTTACTCCATTAATACTGCACAGGCCCGGGCTCCTCAGGGAAGCATTAGTAACACAGAGCACCAGTACGCTTTCGCTGACCCACTGGTATACAAAGCTACCATTAGCAAGTTGTCAACGGGTCTGTGAGATGCTGAGCGTGGAAGGGAAGCTGGACAAAGTATCGGCTCCACAAACTTCATGGGTGGAAGAATGGAGACCAGGGACAAAAATTACATTCCTGAACTCCAGTGTGTTTGAGAACTACACAGAGACTGAAAAATAGAAGGACTTAATACAGTATATACCAGCAGTTACTAATAAATGTAGGATATGCTACAGGTTTTCCAGATACACATGGAAATTACTGGCCAAGCATCACAAAGCACAGCCCAATGTTAGAGTTTAAATGGAAGGAAGTTGAAGGAGCAGGCATGCTGCCTCTCCATGCTTTTCCACTGTTCTGAGCACATAAACCCACCTCATGCTTATCAAGTAAGGACTACAGATGGGTTGATCTAAGTGTTGCAAGGACCAAGCTTAATGATTTCGGAAAGGTCTCGAGATTGGCAGCTGTTTTCCAGTTGGAGGAGGCAACTGCAAACACAATTCCCTCCCTGCTCAGGACTTAATTCCACTCAATTACAAATAACATCCACAATCAAAGAAATCCACTTATCATCCAGTGTAGCTAAGGTAAAGGCAGACATATGCACAAACCTAACTTCTGTCTCCCTTTTCTCTGAAGGGGCCAGACAGAGAAACAAACAAAAAAAATCTAACACAGCTCATCTGAGATGAACACAAATGGCAGCACCCCGTGTGCTTAAACTTACTCACAGAAGCACTGTGCTAATGACCAAATACCAGTTCACCTAAAAAAAACCCCAAAACACCTAGCCAGTAACCTCCCCCTCCAGCTTTAGCTTATATTACAGC